>NC_092587.1:112151136-112474090 GCF_047663525.1 Anas platyrhynchos | reverse complement strand
AAGATCATCCAGTTCCAACCCCCCTGCCATAGGCAGGAACACCGCAACCTAGACTAGGTTGCCCAGGGCCTCATCCAGCCTGGCCTCGAACACCTCCAGGGATGGGGCACCCACAGCTTCTCTGGGCAGCCTGTGCCAGGGCCTCACCAGCCTGAGTGAAGAATTTAATCCTAACCTCTAATCTAAATCTCTCCTCTTTGGTTTAAATGGCTGAATGGTTTAAAGCTATTCCCCCTTGTCCTGTCATTGTCGAACTGAGCAAAAAGTTGCTCTCCATCTTTTTCGTAAGTCTCCTTTAAGTATTGAGGGACTGCAATGAGTTCACCTCAGAGCCTTCTCTTCTCCAGGCTGAACATCCCCAGCTCTCTCAGCCTTTCTTTGTGGGAGAGATGCTCCAACCCTCTGACCAACTTCGTGGCCCTCCTCTGGCCCCACTCAAACAGATCAACATCCTTCTTGTGCTGGGGGCCCCAAACGGATGCAGCACGCCAAGTGAGGCCTCACAAGGCAGAGCAGAGGGGCACAATCCCCTCCCTTGCCCTGCTGTCCACTCCTCTGTTGATGCAGCCCAGGACGCAGCCTTCTGGGCTGCAAGCACACGCTGCTGGCTCATGGCAAGCCTTTCATCCACCAGAACCCCCAAGTCCTTCTCTGCAGGGCTGCTCTCAATGAGTTCTTCTCCCAGTCTGTGCTTCAGTCTGGGGTTGCTCTGGCCCAGGTGTAGCACCTTGCACTTGGACTTGTTGAATCTTGTTAGGTTCACATGGGCCCACTTATCAATCTTGTCCAGGTCCCTTTGGGTGGCAGCCCTTCCTTAATTAAAATACCAAGATCACCAGAAATAAAGGATCTATGTTAAAAAAAAAATCTGAAACAACTTTTGAAATTACATTTATTGAGCTTTTTATAAAAAAATGAAGACTAGTTTGAAGGAACCCTCAGGTCCACCTTGTTATAGTCTGGATTGTAACAAAAAACACAGTAACTTACAGCAGTAGTTCAAGTATTTCTTAAAAAGTAAATGTTCTTTCATGTATGCTACATTTTAAGTGTTTTGTTGTTTGTGTGTGTTTTACAGGAATGAGTATTTATATCTAATCTTCATGACTGTAAATTAGTAAAATGCTTGTTCCTTGAAAGTTGTAGATTTCTTTGTGGTGTTTTGTTTTCCAGAGTGCTCTCAGTTGCTGTTATTTCCCCCTACCCCATTTTTGCCCTTCAGTTTATCTTAACTTACATGCCCAAACACTTATCTGTAGGGTGAATACAAGGTTTTATGATCAACAGACTTGAAGATGTATTTAGTCTTTTGTTAATTCTCTAGTTATGTTGTAGGCACTGAAGTATTGACTGTAATCTTTTTTTCTTTTTGTTCTCCCATGGAGTTTCTGTTCACGTTCTCTGTTCCTTTTGCTTTATGAGAAAGCAATTTTGTTTTTCATTCTAAATTGACAACTAGTGAAGGCCATGTTTCTGTTATCATTTAATGTAAGGATTAATTTAGTCCCCTGTTAAGGAATCCCAAATCCCTTCAGGATAAAGAAAAGCTACTGGAAAATGCCCTCAGGCCCTGAAAGCACACAAATTAAAGGATGGTAAACGTTGGACAAAGATTGTATCAGTGATGAATCTGCCTTTTCATTTAACTGCTGACCTCACAATTATGGGAAAACCAACAGAGGCACCTAAGTGAATAGGCAAACTGGGGCCATTTGTTTAAGTAAAACTTGCAGGCATGAAACTCAATCTTTGCTTTTCTGTCACTACTGTGTAGCGGTGCTTCAAAGGCACTGTAGTGACCTTTTCTTCAACTCAGGAATAATAATTGACACTTCAGAAGTTGCCTTTGTGATCAAAATAAAACTAGATAACATGGTGTATATGGGCTATCAAATGTGTTTTGCTAGGGGATACGTGTATTTTGTTTGGGATTCATTAGCTCATGGTCTTGCCTATGGCTGCAATTAAGCAAAAGATATACAGCTCTGCTGCAAAGAGAAGAGAGGTTCTGCCTTTCATAAACACACAGCGAATGTTAGCTATAGTTATTTAGAGGAGTTTTTATAGATTTTGCCTTACATTTTGCCATTCTAAGAAAACCTGAAGTGATTGAAATGTGTGCTAGTAGTGCCTTTCTTTACAAAACATACCTGTTTAAAGGCTTTGGATATCAGGTGTCCATTATTATCAGACTGAGGCAAAAACTAAGTAAATAAAAGCAAAACCAAAATTTGCCCCCGTTTTCACCCTTCTTACTTACCGATGGCATCTTTTCATAGCACAACTAGTAGAAATTAGTGGAATTTGATTCAGCTTCTGTTTTTTTTTCCCTTCAATTTTTAATGTGTTGGAGGCTGATGAGTTTTTACACATCTCACTATAAGCTTCATGTGATAAGACAAGCTCCCCCCAAATGGTATTGGAATGAATGCGTGTGTAAACATGTAATAAGAAATAACAAATGAGAGCTGTTTCAAACAAAAAGGATGAATGCCAAATAAAATTACAGAACTATGGTTGCCGAATTTGTATAATGATGATAAAGATTCCCTCCTTTCCATCTTAGCTATAAACAGAAGGGTAGTAACAATACAGGTGATGTTTATGATGTTGAAGTTGAGAAATACTGAATTAGAAACTTTGGGAATAGCTTCCCTTTTTAATCATTTCCATTACTTTATCTTGGATAAAGTCTTTTGAGACTTCAGAAAAGACTTGGATAAAGTCTTTTATTGCATTGCGCTGTGTTGAATGCTGTAAGCTTGGAAGCTTTAGCACAAATATTTAACTTATGCATATGAAGCAGCAGAAAAGCTAAATTCTCCGTGTATTCACATAATTTTATTTTTGTTGTAAGTATGTCATTAATAGAAGTATTTTTTCACTTTGTGATCAACAGGGAGGTGTAATAAAAGAGGTAAATGCCTGGTTATGAAGATCAAACATACAAGCATATGGAGTAAAATATGCAAATGTTATAAAACCTAGCACAGTTCTGTGTGTGTTAGTGTTTACTGTTCCTACACATAGGATGATTGCAGGAAGAAAAAGAAACAATAAGAAACATGGCAACTCAATTTTACTTCACTTTGTGAGCGTGAAAATGATGTAGGAAGCAATGCTGCGTGAAGAAACTTCTTTTGGCAGTAGTAAAACGGAGTTGGCTTTCTCCTTGTGATATGTAGGTATAGTTTTGTTGTTACCTAAAGCAATCTGAATTGTACAGGCTGTCTTAAAAATCGGAGTATAGTTTTGGGATGCTGTCAACTTGATTTGATGATCTTTAAAATAGATGTTGTGATGGGAGAATGGGCTAAAAGGTGTGTAACAACATTTAGGCAAATAGGCATTGTCTAGGTACCTCTCCAGCATTCAAGTACCAGTGGGACGTGAACTTACCTGTCACTCATAATTTTAGACAAACAATGGAAATGGAAAGGTAGCATTTGCTGAAAATGTTACAGTTGTTGAACTGGTAACAGAAGTTCTGCAAGATGAGGTCCTGAGCCAACAATCTAATCCGTAAAATGGTACATTTCTAGCCTTGTCTTTGAAGTAGTAAACTCATGATAAACTCATTATTTGGGGATGCTTTGTTATCTTTTTCCTGGAAATGATGGATGATTCTAAGGTCACTGAAAACTTCACAAGGTCAAACTGCAGATGAAGTAACAAACCAGAACTGAAAAGTGAAAATTAACTGCAGTTGAGAAACAGAGATGATATAATTAGTTCACTTCTAGTCTTTAGTTAATTGTTAGCAAACTGGTAAGGAATCACAATGCACAATTTATTTAAGGGTGCAAATAAGGTTATGTTGACATTGTAACATGAAGATACATTTGTTTATGTGATACACACACAAAATGCCGTTGTGTTTGGGAAAGAATAATGTAGCTTTAACTTCCTCTAATAACCATAGCTAAATACATGTATTATCAATCAGGAAAATAATACAGTAATAATACCTTAATTTGAAAATGGAATTTAACAGTAAAGGGAAAGGAAAAGAGACATAGTGTAGTATTGACTGAGAAACTGAATCAATTTATGCTGATAACATTTTGTCAGACCTCAGCAGATATTTAAGGTGATTTATTTTGATATTCCTAAGAGCCTTTGGTAAGACTGGTATCCACTATGCAGTTTCATTTTTCTAATAATAAGTTTGTTCTACATGCCTAATGATCATACTTCTCTGAAGCTATTTTTTTGTGTTTCAAAGGTATGGATTTGCAACAGCTCTTGCTCATGTAATTAAAACTACATCTGATGTAGCGCATTTAAGAACATGTTTCATGCAAGACCAAAGGTAAATTTAGCTCACATTCTCTCTCCAACACTGACTAGTAGTAGTACACACTCATGGAAGAGTAAAGATTAGTGCAAGAAGCTAGTAATGTTTCCCCAGGATAATTTTACAGCCTGTAACAATGTGAATCAGGAAGCTTTTGTGCAGCATCTTTATATTTTTCTTATGAAATTGTTTAATTTACTTTTTATAAGTAGGTAGACTATTAGTTTCCATGACATCACAGCATAGTCACAAGCTGAGTGAAGTATTCACTTTGTTTTAAACCCACTGCTCACTATTCTCATTTGATGTTCAATCATTTCCCACTATCTTCAAGCCTCTCAAATGTTCAAGACCACATTTACATATTCAATCATGTCTCCCAGGCTAAAAAGTTGTGATATTTTGTTGTTTGCACAGCTATATTTTCATTATCCTTTCTCCCCCTCTCACTTCATTGCATTTATTTCAAGTGTGAACATCAGCATCTAGAACACAGCGGGCTTACAGCATGCATTTTGAGTAGTTGATCTGCATTTATACGGTGGCTGCTTGTCTGGGATTTCTGAACCTCCAGCATTTTTCTTCCTGGAAATATTTTTAATGAAGCTGCTGGTTCTTGTCCAGGATGCTTTTTTACAGACCTCAGTAAGCCCCCCGAGGGGGTGGGGGAATTTGTAGCAAATAAGACAAAAAGTTAGTATGTAATACATTTTAATATGCCATTAACCTAAATCCTAGTTTTTAACCAACTAACTTTTTTTTTTTTTTTTCCTCCTGGCTGACAACAAGGCACTTTTCTGATTAGAGGGGGGAAAATTAAGTATAAGAGAGGGGAAAATTAAGTATAAGAGAAGATATCACAAGGCTGTCATTTAAAATTTGTCTTGGCAGGAAGTTATATTGGAATCTCTGTTAAAATTGCTTAGGTTAAACTGGCATACAGTGTTAAGAAACAAATATCCTCCCACAGAGCTAATAAACAATAGTCTTGTATTTGAAATCATTCATTTCTTAAATTCTTACAAACATTGTGTTTCAAAGCCTTCAGGTTATTATGGGGCTGTATGTTATATTATTTTCCCTCATGATCAGTCCTATTTTCATTTTATCCAGACTGCAATGTAAAAGAATAATGAATAACCAAAGACAGTGCTCTTCACATTCTTAATCCAAGTATTGCTTAAATCAACTCAACTTAAAACATTACAACTTTTTTTTTTTTTTTTTTTTTTTTTTTAAGTTTCAGGGTTTTATTTAAGTCTCTCAAAACACGAAAGGATTTCCTCTTAATTTCCAGTTGCATTGACTCATTCTTCTTGGGTATATAGGTATAAATAGTCTTCATAAGCTTTGATGTGTTTCTTTGTTCATTCAGATGTTTGTCCATGCGTTTGTGAGAGTTCCTTTCTTGATTTCTTGTTTTATTTATTTTTTGGTTACATTTTTATAAAGGCTGACAACTGTTTATTATTAGGCTGAACTGGTTTCTTCTTCATCTTCCTCAGAGTCAGTGTCATCATTGTAGAAGTGAATTGTAGCTTGTACTGGAAAACTAGCCAGAACCTTTTCTCCGATGTTATTAAGAAATTTTTGGGATTTGGACTTAGGCAAATATAGTCTGATAAGAAAACATTTGAAGAGAAAAAGTAAAACCATGAGACACTTTCCCAGCTAACCTGACTACTAAAATCTATTTTTATCTTTATTTGAAGGGAGAAAAATCTTGAGATTCTCTGTATTTTAAAATATAAATTACTAACTTAAAAGGTATTGTTAACTTTAAATTATCTCAGTTGATTTGGGCATATCTTGTATTGTATTTACCTAAGGTCCCTCCCTGATAACGTGTTGCCAGGGCAGTGATGTGTGTTTGAGACTTTTTGTTCTGTTTTTCAGCTCAGTACAGAATGGAAGCATCTGGTGTGACTGCAGAAAGTGAAGAGGGATGTTCTGGGATTCTGGCATTAAGATTAAAACACCAGATTAAAATTGGGGTGGGTTGACTCTTGCACACAGGCTGATCTTAGTGATTTTAGTGTCTCCAGGTGGAGGAGGAGGTAGACGCTGAGATTTTTTTCAAAATTCATACTATTTTGTATTGACACCTTGCATATGTCGTATTAATTTACATTTCAGGTTTTCACCTGTTTTCCCACTAAAGCAAAATTTATGTGGTCTATATACATATGCATGTGGTTTTGTGTGCATATGTATGCACATCTTTTCCTCTTGGTTCCACTTTGGGCAGTTTTCAACTAACTTGACAAAGGGATAAAGGTCATACAATTTAAATTTCTACAACTTCTTAAAAATGATGCTCATAAAGAAGAGGGATATTCCAATGCAAATATAAATTAGATCAGACAGGATCATGTTACTTCTTTTAAGATGGCTTTTTTTTTCTTTTCTTTTTTTTTTTTTATATTATTAGAGTATTGTTTCGGGTTTTGTTCAGCCTGGGCAACTTTCCTGGTGGGCAGATAAAAATCTACAGACTTTGGTGAGTAGTTAAACTGCATGACTAAAAAGAAACACTGCAGAGACAAACTGATAGTTCTCCGTAGAAGAAACATGATTTTTCTTGGAGACTGTTACTTTCCCTATATGAAGTGATAGGATTTAACTCACCTCACTGGATGTTGAAAACCCAGGGCTCCTTTTGATCTAAAATTCATTAGCTGACCATCCAGTTCTGACTGTAAAGAGACATTATATAGAATAAGCTAAAAATGACAAATTCACTCTTCTACAGGTAACTAAAATTCTACGGTAGTGTTGCTTTGTTTGGTGCTCTGCATTTTTTCTGCTGACTAAACAGACTTTGGAGATTATTTCTGCCCACAGGCTGCCCATAGTTGTGCATTTGACAAAACATTTGAACTTGTGTTTTTATGAGCCATAAAGCTGTAAAGTAGTGGACATTCTGCTTAAGATCTTGTGGAATATCTGTAGAGACTGGTGAGCTAATAACATCAAATATCATCAAATCAGTGATTGGAAGAGAAAAGGGTTATCAATGATTGGGGGTTTAGGGGTTTATAAAATACCTCTTTAACTAACCAGTAGGTTGGAGTTGGAATGTTCAAATCAGCAAGCTTAATTTTAATCAAGGATCACAAGTGCATTAGGTGTCCAAACAGTAAAATCAAGAGACAGCTGGCATCTGGTATTTCTATTCAAACAGTGATATAAAAAGCAAGCATTTTTTGATACATCAAACTGTGTAGCAAAAATCCATTTTAAATATCAAAAGGAAAGTTAGCAAATAAACGCTTCAAAATTAAGGTCACAGTAAAAAAAAAAAAAAAAAAAAAAAAGAATTGAAGAATTGGCAGAAGAAGTTTACATTACCAAATCCCATTACGACTGTAAACCTGAAAGCAACTTCCAAAGTCATTGAGCCCTATTACTTGGTCTTGTAGGCATACATGTATGTTCTCTTCCGCATCTTCAAATAAGATTTTCTCCTTCTATTACTATAAACTTCACTTTGCATAAAATAATAGATTTAACTTCGCTGCAATATAATTTCTAGTGAACAAAATCTAGAAGCTGTCTACTATAAACAAAGATGACTTATGCCACTGTCAGAGCAATTCATCTATCTTTCTGAGGAAGTAGGCCTAAGCATGAATATTTTGGTGGGCCCCCAAAAGCCCTTGGGCTACAGATTGAGCAAGGGATCTTAAAGAATTATCTCTGTATTTTTTATGTTGGTCTTATCTCCCATGCCTGCCTGTTCGTCTTGTAGCCAGAACGTTTTGTCTTCAGGCTGTTAGGTTTTTAATTGGGAGACTTCTTTGTTTTCACAGTACCTAGTAAAACGGGTTCCTGATCTGGCTGAACATTGTCAGTGTGATCATAATATTTATGTTAAATAATAAAAACATACACTGTTTTTATTTTCTCATATTTAGATTAAAATTAAAATAGTCTTTTTACCTTAATTGACCAGTTTTTTTCTTGCTATCTTCTGTTCAGAAGATAGCATATATATTTAATATATATATAATATGTAGCATATATATTTAATATATATATTTAAAATTATATATGCAATAACATGTGTTGATTAAACACATATATATGTACATTTTTCTTTTCAGACTGTAATACAGCATTTTTGGAAAGCAATTTGATAAACCCAATTAACTGCAAATCTAATTCAGCTGTTTGCATATAGCAGAACATGTTCAGTGCTAATTTGTATTATGTTGTAGATATGGCATAACTTTAAATCGATTTTCATGGCTCTTCTTCTGGCATAAATAATATTTGCATTTAAGTTGTATAAAAAAGATTAATTTTTATTTAAGGAAAATATCAGGCATAAGTAAACAGGGTGTATTGTAACACATGATCTTGGCAATAGAAGTACAATTATTTATTTAATTATTTATTTTACCAGTGCTTCTGTTTTTTAGTCCTTTGCTTGGCATTGTTTAATTTCTCAGGTTAGAGTTTTATAAGTATATTCTTAAATCTTCTATTTAGTTACACAAATGGAGTATATTGACACTTATTTGCTTCTGTTCAGTGCTTGGAATGTCAACTGATCCATAAAACACTGGCATTTGTATGTATATGTTGTAGAAAATAGAAGTATATGGCATGCAACTAACTAGCAAAACATTGTGCTCAACCCATTTTTGAAGGCCTTCTCCTAGACACCTCAATAACCTTGCTGAAGAAGATGCTTCTTTTTTCCCACAGCTGTGGGATATCCCTATGCATCAGCCAGCACCTCTTTCCACCTATACACCACACAAAACATCCAAGCATCTTTCCTCATTTGTCAAAAGTACATATGAAAGGTCTCCTAAAGCCTTCCCTGAGCCCTCATCTCATTAGGTCCCAGGTTACAGAGGCATCTGCAGTGCGAAAGGAAGATGAATGGACCATAAGGAGTGGATGAGAAGGATCTGAGCAGCTTCAGGCAAGAAGGAGAAATGTTTTTTAAATTTATAGTTTTTTTCAAATGAACTGTTTCAGCTGAACTTAGTGTGAAACAATGCCAAGCTGTCAGCATGAATGTTACGCTAGTGCTGCTAACATTAGCAAAAATTCATGCGTGGATTGTTTTTCTTGCACAAATGTTAAGAAGCCCAAGTGTGGATTAAAACTTTCAAGCTGTTTGAATACAATTTCTACAAAAATGGAATTTCAGTAATAAATCACAGTTTCAGAAACCTTAATTCCTTGAAATTGTAAGTATACAATCCTTCTTCTGAGAGTAGGGTAGCCCTCATTCTTAGCAAGGTTGCAGGTGCCTTTGGGAAGGACATTCTTCTACAGGCTTTCCCTAACGTGCTTGCCAGGAGTATGGCACTCTAAAAGATCCATATAGCTACAGCCTCCATCTTCAAGAGGCAAAAAGTACATGATAAAAAGATACTTCACATGTTAGAATATAGTACAAACTATGATTCTTTAAAGACTTGCACTAAGGAGAGTTGTCTTAACCTGCTGAGCTTTTGATAAAAAGTTGGAGATGTAACTGTGGATCTGATGCTGCAAAAACTTACAAAGGCACTTAAAACTAAGCACTGGAGCACCATTTCAATACATTTTTTTCAAGTTTGCAGCATTGGGCCTTATGTTGAATGTGCTTCAATGTCTTTTTATTTTTATCCTCTGATCTAACAAATCTTTCTAAAATGAGTAAATAGAACTAATAATCTCTGGGCCTTTCAAAGGCATTTTTCAGTATGAGCTTTTAAATTGATTTTTCTTTTGATTTCTTAGCTAGTTTAGCTATACAACATCCCTCTCAAACATCAATCAACAAAACTGTGCACCTGAAGGTATATTTTTCAAATTTCATCTTAAAGTCATTTTCACTCCCAACTCTTTTTTTGCCATATACACAATATCATGTATGGGCTAGGGGATATTTTAATTCTTGTAATTAAGCAAGTAAAAGCTGATGCTAAAATTTGTTGTTGTCTTAGTGAGCAGTGCTCTCTGCAGCTCCTTCAGAGTTCGTAGTGATATTATATCTAATATAAATTAGAGGTACTCTTAAACATTCTCATGTATAGAGCATTGTAATTCAAAACATTTTTAATACTGAAGAAAATGCTTTTAAATTGACTTTTTTTTTTTTTAAGAAAAAAAAAAAAGAAAAGAAGACCAAGCCTCACTTCCTCTGTTCAAATAGCTTCAATTTCTGCACCTGTTTTCTATAAGGATTATTTTCTCCAGAATTTAATCTCACCATTTGTTGATTCTCTGTCATTTCACCATCTCTGGCTGTGAGCATCCAGGGCCTCCATAAAACAGGGCTGCTGAAAGATTAAGATAGAATAGCACTCCCACAGTTAATTCTCTGTCGTAATATCCATACAGTATCCGTTCAATACAAATGCTTTTGTTAGATTCTGCTGGCATCTTTTGAAAAAACTTTTTCTCCACCACATTTTGATCATCGATTCATATAATATCTGAGTTGGAAGGGACATATTTTGATTTGGTAAATGTGATTTCAATGGCAATATTAATCTGTCCTCTGTCTATGATCTGATTGAACAAGTTAGACAATCACTTACACATTTTTAACGAAGGTATCATTTCCTATTAAGATGTCACAGCTCAAAGGGACTGCATTGCACTCCAAATGATGATGTAATTAATACTGAAATATTTTCTGTTTATGCAGTACTGCTACAAAATAAAAAAATAACTCTAGTTCTCTGATGCTATGTCTAATTAAAGGTTACATATGGTCATGGTGTGCCTGGTTATTTATTGATTAGACAGCTTCAGCATTAAACTAACATGGGCAATCAGATCTAATTAGCTTAAGAGAGCATATACTGTCATGGATGCTATGTGTCCCATTTTTTGGTGATGGCTACTACAATTTTAAATGGCATTTTCAGTAGTACTTTCCTTCTCTGCTGCTGTTACATACAGTAGGGGAAATGAAAAAGTGTTTTTATATGTAAAAGGTAAATAAACTTTAAAAAAATCAGTTATCGCAACCTGAATTTTCATCTGCTTCCATTTACAAGTAAATCCTGAAATATTTGAGTGGAGAGTATAAAATATTGGAATAACAAATAAAAAATACAAGTTCCAAGCAAAATGTTTTCAGAAAAGTATTTTACCCATTATTTCTGAAGTTGAAAATTCTTTTTTGTTGTTCGTTCAATGCCAAAAACACTACATTCAAATGATACTTACAGTCTGGGCTTCTTAGTCATCTTGAAAGTGACCATGTTGTTGTTCTTAGTGGCAGAATCCATTTATTGCTCACCTTGTGGTACAGCTGGTGGTATTATTTTAAAGGGGATGCTCAACAGTGCCTATAGACAGATACAATACCTCTCCTTCGACTGGATTCCTGTTTTAAGGGAGTCGTATGCTTTTCAGCTCATAGTATTTCTGGAGAAGCTTGGAATGGAAAGTTGGTGAAAAAAGTTCTCTGCCTGTCTCTGTCTTACCTCTGTGGCTGTTCTCCTGGATGGAGCGAGTGTTGCTGGGTGTCTCGGGAGCAATGACAGACGTGATCCACTGTAGCCCGGAGCGAGAAATCTGCAGCTGCACCCTCCATAGTTTTTGACCGTCTAAAGCCTGCTGTTTCTGTGGCAGGCTGACTGCTTGTCTTGGCCTCTCAGCCCCTCCTTTATCTTAACTCCCAAAGCATGCTTACCTAAAACAAACATGGCCTCAGGTAAAAGGAGAGAAATGTCCTTAATGAGTTTTCTTTTGACTCCTCCAAATAGTTCAAAGATGTGGTTCTCACATGGCTAGGCTCCTGGTGAGAGCAGTTCTAGAGAAACAGACTTTTTATTAAGCTTAGTTAACAAATCATATTGAATAATGTTTCCTTTGTCTTTCTGTTGATGTTTTACAAAATCTGTATTTGTTCTGTATGAAATATACAATGGTTTACATTGTGTGTGTCTTGGGAAAGCTCATCAGCATCTGCTCCTAAAAAAATGTAACTGAAATTCAAAGAGAATTTTAAGTATACATAAAAAATTACAATGACTGAAGTCTTTTCCATTTTCTAACTTCAAAAGATAAAAAGATACCAAAATTCAGTGAAGGTGAGAGGATAGGCCTTGTGACTTCCTCGAGGCTATTGGGATGTTCCTTTAATTTGCTTGTTATTTGATGGATGAAGAAGAAAGCTTATGCCAAGAAAGATTACTTCATCTTTTCAAAGAATAAGAGTTACAAATTCCATTGCTTTGAGGAATGTTTTATTTCACAATATGCAATATATGGTTTAAGCCTACAAAGAATGAATAGGAACAGTCTAAGCTTCCTCCCTACTGTTTTCATTTGTACTAAGCATTACTTGTTACCTATTACATTGTACAAGAACGATTTATTACCTGGTGGGTGACATTATCTGATTTTCATTGTTATGGTTCATTGCAACAGTTCACTTTGTTTCCTTTATTTCTCAATTACTGCAGAGATGCGAGAGGATTATAAGAACCTAATACTGAATTCTCTTCCCACTGGTGCTGTTTACACATAGACATCAAAGAGAACAGGTTGAACTCCCAAATATAATCAGCTTCTACTGTGAACTTTTTTCCCAGAGAGAGAAAAATAATTTTGCTTAGTGAACATGGATTGTCCATTGATTATTCAGAATGAATTAGATCCTTGAGCTGAAAAAGCCATCAAAACATTCACTTTGAGAGGATGCTGGCAATTCTCTGTGGGAGACATGTTCCTCCTACATGAGCCTTCATGGCTCTTTTCCAAGCTGTGATACAGCAGAAGGTAGCACATGTCCAGTCAGCAAGAAAGGGCAGGACTCACAGATGAAGACCACTGGATATACTTGCTTGAGAGACATCATTTTCCTTTGTTATTGCTCTGTATTAGAAGACATTCTGTATCTTTGCACTTTTTTTTTTCTTGAAATTAAGTTTTCCTATTCCCAACAGGAAGGAATTTCAGTCAGATTTGAAAGACTGATTTTCCTATGTTGGTGCAAGTTGAATAGTTGTGTTAGCTACTTGACTGCTAAAATAACAGCATTACAGAAGTACTTATGTTTTTGAAGTAGTCTTACGTAACATATTCTGGAATTTGATGTGTTGAAGACCAACATTTACATTAATTTTCCCCATTCTTTAAAACAGCCATTCTTGCTGTGACAAATAGACACAGTTTAAACTTAAAAGGTCAAAGCCATTAAATGCTGTTCTGGAAAGCACTGACTGGAACAGAGGGCTCTGAGTCTAACTCTACGCCCTCCCATGTTTCAATGCTGTGTAATATTTGTAAATTTGTAACTAAGTAAATAAGACTGCATTTGAAAGAAAAAAAAAGTATATGAACAGTCTCTGTAACTTTAAACATTTATGTATCAAAATCAGTACAATTATTGAAATGAAGAATGTAGTGATTAGTGTTCAAATAACTGTATATTAAATAGCAGCATGGGTTCTAGGAAAAAAATAAAAAAAAAAGCAAACTTCCTAAGTAACCTGAATTATAATTACATATTTTGCTGAATTACAGTCTTAAATACAAATATGTAATTTCATCAGCTTAGTTTTATTTAGATCTAATTTAATTTGATAGCTGAAAAGGAAGTGTGCATTACACAACTGATGTCTATGGTCCCAATCTTGCAATCGGATCCATATGTGGGGATAATTGATTTATAGCTCTGGAAAGGATCTGCCAACAGGGATATTAGTGCAGAATTAAACCCTAAAATACTAAAGCATAGCTCTCTGGAATATGAAAAGTTACCATCAAATAAATCTGTTAATAAAGCCCTGCAAGACCAAATCTGTTATAAAATTATTGAACATATTATATTGTTAATGAAGTTATAATGTAATCTGATGTAATCAATAGGTAACATAGAAAAATGTAAGTTAATATTACATTGTTGTTTTAATCAATTGAAGCATACATTTTTAATGAGTATTTTCATGGAAATCACTAGCTAAATTCAGGTTACAGATATGTAGAAAATGGTTTAGTCCAGTAAAATACGAGCAGCTGTATTAATGTTTGATCTCTAGTTTCAAAGAAAAAGGAAAAAGAAAAAGACAAGAAGAAAAAAAAAAAAAAAAGGATTGGTTACTCCATTCATAGCTGTCTAATTGTAAGAATCATAGAATAGTTTGGTTAAAAAAGACCTTAAAGACCATCTCATTCCAACCCTGCCATGGGCAGGGATACCTCCTAGACCAGGTTGATAAAGCCCCATCCAGCGATGGGGCATCCATGGCTTCTCTGAGCAACCTGTGCCAGTGCCTCACCACCCTCTGAGTGAAGAGTTTATTCCTTGTATCTATTCTAAATGTTCCCTCTTTTAGTTTAAAGCCATTCCCCGTTTTCCTGTCACTGCACTCCCTGACACAGAGTCCCTCCCCAACTTTCCTGTAGCCCTCTTTAGATACTGGAAGGAAGAACTACTTTACTCTTTGCAATATACTTACTTTAAATATGAGGTGCTGCGTTTGGTGAAGAACACTTCACAGAATCAGAAAATACTGATTCTGTTACAAATGCTTGTCTATTTCTGATGGAAACCTGTTCTACTCAGTTTTCTCATGAAAGCACTTATGCATTTGCAAGAAGAAATAATACTCAGTATGAATTGGATAGGTCCAGGAGTCAGGTTGATTCTAAAGCATTTATAGTTTTAAATAATACTTGGCATTAAACAACATAACATGGGCATTTGTAGCCATTAATAGCATGCAAAGCTCCTCAAAAATAAATTGTTGGAAAAATTCTCATGGGACAGGGAAGCGGAAGAAGCAAAGTCATTTACAAAGTACAGCAAAGCCAGTCTCATAATACTCATTTTAAAGTTTTAAAAAAAAAAAAAAAAGAGAGAGAGAGAGAGAGAGAGAAGCTCTTCCACATTGGGGTTTCATGGTAGACTTGACCCTCCTGTTCTGAGTCTTTTGGAAGCCTTCCCACATTGGCTTTTTAAAGAGTCTAAAGAGACTTAACCGTCTTTGCTGAAATTGGTCCATCTATCTCATTTAAGGGTGGGTCCCCCAGGCTGCAAGCAGAAATTCAAAATTTAGCCTATGCCTTTTATTCAGGGTTTACCTAATTCTCTTTAAACAATTTCATGTCTGTGTGTGCCTGTGTTCTGCATCTTGCAACATTTTTCTGTAATCTGTTCTCTCTGACAAATACGCAAGAGTTCTGGGAAGTCTGAGAGCTAATATTACTCACCATTTATTTTCAAGGCTTCCTTCCACCCCCCTTTATGGAGAAACTGATTGACATAGTTATTTTAGAATACCTATTTTAGTAAATTTCCTAGTGCGTAAATGGCCTTGACTTTATAATAATACAAAAGAATGTTTCCCAGTATAAAATTCCTAACCTTTTAATCAACCTGTCACGATTAAGTCTAAGCTACACTATGACAGAAATTTGAACACCTACAGCAATGTTATGGCTTCAAATCGTTCTTATTGAAAATGTTCCAACATCTCACTGTCTTAAAATGGTGACTGTTTTTGCCTATATATTGTTCTGCTTTACATTCCCTTCTATCATGAAGTTTTGACTCATTTTTCTCATATGTTCATAAACTTTTGCAGGGCGAAGCAACCTTAAAAAAAAGGGGGGGGGGAATCAAAACATAGTTGACAGCATTCAATGCTGTCATTGAATACTGAAGGATTAAACAAAGTATGTTCCTCATCGTGCAAAGGTTATATAAACAGTTGTGTTTTGCAGTGTGCTCTGAAGGTCAGCAATGCATGGGCTGTTGAACTGTTACAGGGAAAGTGAATTCCAAAGCTGAGAGCTTTCTTTAGAGGCTGTACACTTGGCTTGTTTTCTTTCTTTTGATGTGCCTGTAAGTATTTTGTGTAAGATGTGTAAGTATTTTGACTTCCTGCATAAGATAATCCACACAAAGAAACAGTGCATAATGCAAAGTTAGAACCACTAGAGACTTAGTTTCTCTCTCTGTAGAATATGTAGAGGATATAGTAGCGATACAAGGGTGATACTTCATAAGCTTGAAATGGAGGGAGGGAATTGTTTAAATTATTTGACATTCCAACTGAAAATGTCAAACATCTCCACCATGTGTTGTAGAAATTAAAATTATGTCAGAGATTCCTGTCATTTTGGATAAGGTTCTGCTGTGGGTGCAGATTTATAGAAATAAAAATGTCTGTCACGGTACTAAAAATGCCTGCCATAGTACTGGTGGTGTTTTTTGATATTGATACCCATGCCAAACTGCATGGCTGATCTGTTCCTTGTTTATCTGCAATGCTACTGTGGTGTTGCTGGAGATTCTTTTGGAAAATTGTGATTTTAGAATACCTATTCTCGTAAATTTCCAAGAGCATAAAAGGCCTTGAGTTCAGAATAATAAAAATGAATGTAGCTTCATGTCCTGTTCAGGAAATGATTGTTACATATCAATCAGCTACAACTGTTTAATGATGATGTCACTATCTTTCTTTTAATCTTTTTGCAGTTTTCCTCATATTTTTTCTTCTACTCACTAAATAGCCTCCAGGATTAGGCTGATATGTGTTCTTTTTACAGAACTCAATATTACCACTACACTAGACCTTTCGTGTAAAATATAAGAATTATTTCATAACATTCATGCATAGACCTGCCAGCTGAGTAGTGGATACCTTGTGTAAGTTTGTTTACTGCTTCCTCCCAATTGGCAAGCTGTGTCTGTAGCACACAGGGCACATGCCCATCACACAGTTTTATTCCCCAATACACTCTTCACTCCCGGTTCAACGACCTGCCCCTCAGAACAGTGATTTCAGGTTTCCTATTTGGCGAATCCTATTGAATTAAACGAATATTTAAGTGAAATCAAATGTGTCAGCTCGTGCCTGCTTTGCCCTCTGGTGGCTATCCGTATGTACAGGGTCTGATGTCCGGTGTTTTTCCTGTGTTTGTGACCAGAGACGCTGCTCCCATAAGATGCAATGGACCCTAAAATAAGGTTGGGTGGCAAAGCTGAATCATTCTTGAGGAAGAGAAGACTCGTTCCATGTTTCTGCATGAAAGCTAGCAATACATTTGACTGTTACTGTTTTGTCTACTGCATATACTTTCATACAACTCACCTGACAGGTGAGGAAAGATATTTCTATAGCAGAAACATGAGTCTAGTCCTCTGAATCGCATCTATAACGTAATGTGTGCGTGGCAGAGCCCATAATCCACAACGCTAAACCACTAAATACTTGCTTTCACCGCAAAACATTGTTCATGTGGACAGCATTGACTGTGGAGAGCAGGAAAATGAACGATCCCTTGAGGAATTGGGTCAGAACGGGTCAAAACGCTTGGGAAAGGCGGATATACGCTACTCCCCACTGCCCATCCCGCAGGAACTTTGTAAGGATTCACACCACACACGAATACAAAACAGGTTTTTATTTATTTTAACTAAATATGTTTAATTATTTTCCTTTCGCTTGGTTTCAAACGCAGTTTTGCCTTGCGGGCGGCACCGCACCCCCTCCCGCGCCCCTTGAAGGCTCCGTTGGGGCAGCGCCGCCATTTAAAAAAGGGCGGGGGCGTCATGCCGGCAGCCAAACGGAGAGGCGGAGGGGAGGGAGGGAGCCAACAGGGGGTGGGCGTGGCTCGGGGCGTGGCTCGGGGCGTGCCCCCGCCCGGCGGTTGCCGGCCGTTGGTGGCCGTTGGCGGGGCGGGGCGGTTGGAGGCGGCGGTTGAGGGGGGTGGGGGGGTGGTGCCGCGCCCGCCATGCTGATCACGCTGTGCTACCTCTACCTATGGGCGCGCTGGGGGCCCTGCTCGGCCGCGCTGATCCGGCGCACAGTGCGGCGCCTGCACCGCTCCCGCTGCTCCTTCACCTTCTGCTGCCGCTGCTGCCGCCGCGCCGCGCCGCCCGACGAGCGCGTGTGCCTCAGGCTGGGGAACAAAGTCTTCTTCACGGACGAGGCGCAGGTAAACGGGGAGTGGGGGGACGGGGCAAGGCGAGAGGGGCGGGGAGCGGCCGCGCCGGCAGCGCCCCCCCCCCCCCGGTTGCCGTGGCGACGGCTCAGCCGTCGCCACGGCAACCGGGGGGGGGGGGGCGCTGCCGGCGCGGCCGTCCCCTCCCCAGGCTTAAAAAATGAGAAATAAATGTTTATTTGCGCTTTGGGGAGTTAGGAAACCCCTCCAGAGATCCGTTATTTTTTTCTTTTTTCCTTAAAGTTTGGCGTAAAGTCAGGGCTCTTATTCAAAACGTACTCGCCCCTTCGAAACATGCACTGAAAGTTCTCTTAACTCAAAGTGTATTCGCCCCTTCAAATTATGCACTGAAATTCCCAGTTGGATCTGACTCTGAGTCCCCGCGTGAGACGCCTGCCACCTTACACCTCGGTCGTGTGACACCCAAGGGCTCTGACCTAACGGCATTAAGGGTAGGGGTGGCATCATCCCCAAACACCGTGAAGAGAAAAAAAAAGTTTAATTCTCATGCTTTTTTGGCTTCTAGGAAGCTAGCTGGGCTAGTTTGGTTTCCAAGTAGGCGTAACTGCCTCTGGGCTGCAGTCAGTAACTTCCTTAAGATAAGATAGCAGCGGCTCTAAATGGTAACCCATCCAGCATTGTTGTTTGATCTGTAGTCAAATTGGAGGCTTAAGGTATTATAAAGCTCCATCAGATTAGCTCACTTTCCCGTAGGTAGCAGTGTTTGCTCTTGCAGCTTCCACGCTCTGTGAAGCTGGTCGGTCGGGCAGTCTAGCCTGTCTGTCTGTCCCCTTTAATTTTAGTTCTTCAAGCAAGACTTAATGCACCCTTTCCATTTACATGTGGAGCGATGTATATACATGTAGCGTGTTCAAAGGCAACTCTTTCTTACATTTCTACCTAAAGTTACTGAAGGCATACAAAACCTGTTCCTAGCATAGTAGTTCTGAAATAACCATTTCTTTTGACGTTTGTCGCCTTTAAAATATGTCAGAGAAAGAAAGTTCAATGCAATATCTGTGTAAAATTTGACATAAGATGATATGGGAACAGATTATTTATGGAGAAGTGTTGAGGTTCTTAATGCTGTTGTTTGGTATAGTGATGCCAGCTATTGAGCTTTATTTGCTCCCTGATGAGGAGGTGCGAGGGAACAATTTTTATAATTTAATGAAGAAAAGTGCTTGCCCAGTGGTCTGCTAAGTGGATGCACTACCTTAAAGGCAAACTTCCTTTGAATGATTTATTTCTCTAAGTTTAGAGTTACATACTGAATGAATTATTTAGGTGCTAGTGCATGAAGATTTAATACTTTAAAAAGTACCCTCTCCTTCTCTTTCAAATCATTTTTTAAGATTAGGAATTTGTCGTAGTTCTTAGGAGGCTAGACCTGTCAACAAAATATAACTGTCGTTATATAGCTTTAGGAAAGACATCCTAAAACTTTATAAGTTAGGTAAATTAGGTATCCTAAAAATTAGGCCCATGTAACGTATGGTTCTTGGGTCATTTGTGGCTCACGGGCTGACTGCTCTTTGGGCAGATGGGTATAGAGGCAGTGTGTATTATTTGGCTGTGGGACAGAAGGTTTCCTGGAGGACTGTTACCCGACTAGAATGAAAGCCACCTGCAGTGCTAGCCAGGCAATGGCACTGGCGCTGTCCTGACTGCCCAGGCAGGCCATGCATTATGACTGCTCTTGTAGCCCCTGCCAAGGAGTTGGCAGTGGTCTTCTGCCATCAAGAGCCAGAACCAAGGCATCAGGACCATGGCTTTGTGTAGTCAGAGAAGAAAGAAGGATGGAGGAGGCAGGGTGGACTGTAGCATGGATAGGAGAAGAGGATTGGGTTGGATGAAGGATGCTGCAGACGGCAGAATCCAGTGACCAACGGCCCACAGAATGTCATGGTGCCAATGGCATGGCTGTCATCAGTGGCCCACTCAGCTGTGTACTCCTACAGCAATGCTGACAGCTGGAATCTGGATTGGCTTGAAAGCTTGGGTTGTCACTTTTTATTTTACTTTACTTGCTTAATGGTTCAGACCTTTTACCCCTTTTTGTCCTCATGGGAAGTTGTTTTCCTCATGGCATTACAGAGAGTGTTCATGTTAAGCTGAAGGGTCAGATTTGAATTTGGGCTGGGGATAATTTAGAAAAAAATTATTAAATCAGATGTTCCATATAGACTTATTTTTCTTTCCTGTTTCTTTCAGCTCCTTGATGATTTAAACAGATGGAGTCTACTTCTCATTTCTCCTTTTATTTATCCTGATAAATTGCTAGAAGCAGAACATATAGCTTTTGTGACAGAAAGCATTTCAGCTCAGACAGATAACTTGCAGAAAGTACCTGTCTCTTCGAAAGAGGTAAGCAGTTTTCTTTGTTTCTTGCAAAGAAAGTAGTATGGAGAACTCAGTTGGTAGGCATAACTCCAAAATGCTTGACGGAAACAAATCAATGGCAGATAGGTTTTATACATTTACAGTGTTTCTAGGAATAAAAATATAAGCTCTTCATTAAACTTGATCACTTAATACTTTAGTTCTATTTTATACTTCAAATAAACTCATAGACATTTTCCTGAGTGGTTTATTTTTGTAGCAAACTTCTCTGTCTGTGGACAGAAACTGCAGAATTTAGTCATGATTGGGTGAAGCATATATGGTTATATATGTTGAACAGGAAAAAACAGCTCAAGAGCTGTCATACTAAGGCAGATCAAAAGTCCATTTATCTCAGTATGTTATCTCTGACACTAACTGAAGCAAATGCCAAAGTAAAAATACACAAAGCAAGCATATGTTATGACTTCTGAAAAGCTCATCAATCTCAGACCGAGTGTAAAAAGTTGCAATTGAAATGGAAACCTCTCTTGGAAGCTTCCTTCCATTGTGATTTATAAATACAAGTTTGGTGCTATACACTTGGATAATTTTGTCAAAGTTTATAGAAGAAAGGCACAAATCAGTTCCTTTCTTTTCTGTGAAATGCGGTGGGGGAATGTCAGTACTTTTTGTTTGCAAACTTATAAATTGTGTTTGACCTGTAATAAATAATACTGACAAAATGTTCTTGAGGCATCCAGAGACATAAATTAAACTAGTACTGAAATCCTTATGGCAAGCACACTTAGAAAATGTTCACATCCTAGATGCTTAGAAATCTTAAAGTCCCTTCTCCAGTACTGTGCTGAAAGTGGAAAGACACAGATTTAAAATATGATGTTCTAAAATTTGACTTACTGTATATATAGCATCTCTGAATGAATTATGCATTATAAGCAGTATGTAGAGCCCATCAAGATTTACTATGAACTTGAGACAACTTCTCTCTCCCCTAAATTTTGTTGTTCTAGTAACTTTTTCCTCACATGAGGAATTTTTTCTGTCCAAGTGTCTCAGCTTGGATGCAGGTCTGAAGGGGAAGAAAAGTTATAAGCCAAAGCAAAAGACAAACATAACTTTGAGGGAAGGAAAAGTCTTGGCTGTGGTACAGGTTGCCTGAGGTCCTTCCTAAGGCAGTCTGTTTTTGCATGTTGTACACTCTCCTTAGTGAATAGGAATATACTGCCTACAGAAAAGAGAAGATATGGAAAGACAGGCATGCTAGGAGATCTCTGGGGAGACAGTAGTAAAATATCTGGCCTGATCACTGAGATAGACAGAGTCTTCTCTAATAACTAGGCTATTTTATGCTACACTACAAGCTAGGATCCCCATCTGAAGGGAATCAACAAGGTGTCTTCCTGAACAGTTCCACTCAGCACCCCACAGGACCATCTGTCATCCTTGCTTTCTGGCAGCAGGTTGCCTGTCCCTTTCTGTTGTTAAAGGAAACCAGTCACGTCCGCAAGTGGCCGTGGCTCATCGGCTTCCCTGGATGAGGAACATGCATTTTCCAGGCAGCTTGTTTGAGAGATGATCCAGAGCACTCACTGCTGGAGTGAACACTGAGAACAGAGTGGGTGGTAAATAGACTTACCTAACTTCAGTACAGGAACAGAAGGACAGATCTGGAATGGGCACAAATCCAGATGTGTCTGCAATCCAGTTTTTAGTACCTTCACCTTCCACGTAAGCCTTTGAATGGAGAACAGAGCATGCTTTTGGAACGTGTTAGTCTTTGCCCTCTAGAGGAATGATGTCCAGCTGAAGTGCCAGATCAGGCCAGATCATTATCTCCATGCTACATCAGGCCAGATCATTATCTCCATGAAAACCAGACTGTGAGGACTAGAGGCACTGAAAGCTTGTTGAGAGCTCCGAGACCTTTTCTGCTGAAGCCTTCTGACCCTGGTCCAGCTTGCTTTGTGTTTCCTTGGAGCATGTAGGAAGCAGCCACATTAGCTATTTTGTTGATGTTTTTGTTGCCTTCGATGTAAGTCCGAGGAATCATCCAGGTGAGTTCTGATTGTGGGAGATAAACTAGACAGTTTGCATTTTCTTTAGAATGAAAAATGTTTGCATTCTTCTATAGACATTAATTATGATCAATTTGATTTATCAAGCTCAAAAGCAATAGTCCAGACAAAAGACTGAAACTACAAAGAACTGCCGTTTTATTTTGTTTATTATTGTTCCGTGTACGTGTCACTTAACTAGAAGTGCTTTTAATTCTGCTACCTCTGGCAGCCAGCTGTCAACCTAGACAGGGATTGTAAGAACAGATTGTTCTTGTGGCCTACAAGAATTTCTAGAGAGAAAAGCTGTTCTTTGTACAGCAATCAGTGATCTGTGACTGGTTTCTGCTGAAACTAGGGTGGATCTAGAAAGCAGGAGTATAAAGAAATTCTCATCTCTTAATAAGAGCTAGCCTTTCATTTTTTATTCTGGCAGAATTTTGATGAAGAAGCAGAAAAGCAAGGCTGGTTTGAAAATGCTTTCTGAGGACTTTTGTACATTGTGGATTGTTGCATGAACAGGATTCCAGGTCATATGTCTTGGCAGCAGCCTAACTTTGTGAGGTTCTTTTGTGTATTTACTTTATTTGCACTAAACAGCAATAACCGCTTCTTGTTGTTACTTGTTATTCTGTCTAATGTTTTACTTGGTGCCATGAAAAATGGTAAAGGCCTCAGTATATCCTCACAGTTTGCAGATGATGTGGGTGTTAGCTGCTTGTGCCTGTTTTCTGGATAAGAAAGGATATCTAAAGGATATCTTAAAAATGGTGTGAGTCTTTTACCTTCTACCACAGGGAGTAGCCCAAAATCATATGCTGAAGAAAAGAGAGAGGGTTATAGAAGACTTGACTTGAAGGACATGCAGAGAAGGAGAAGAGAGAAAGGTGAGAAAGGTTAGACACTCTTGAGTGTCTAAGAGTGGTTGACCTCTTGCTGAATTCCTGGGCAAAGAGACAAGGCAGCTGCATAGCTCTTGGAAAAATTCTGGTCCAGAACAGTGGTATGTGCATGTGTCTATGATGTGGATTAGAAGAAGCACTTCTGGTCTTAGTGAAAATCTGATATCAGAGAGCTTCATGCAGGTTATGACTAAGCGTTTCATGTTTCGTAATCTGTCCTCTTCCCTGGGGTCTGACCTAAGATTATTATTCTGGTTGCCCCAGATATGATAACATGTATTTGGTTGGGATAGAGTTAATTTTCTATGTGGAGACTTGTACGATGTGGTGGTTTGGATTTTTGATGACAATAATGGTGGTAACACGTTGATGTTTTAGTTGTTGCAGAACAGCACTTACACAGAGCCAAGGACTTTCCTGCCCTGCCAATGAGGAGGCTGGGAGGGCACCAGGAGGCGGAGGGGACACAGCCAGGACAGCTGACCCAAGCTGGCCAGAGGGATGTCCCATATGACATGGTGTCATGCTCAGCAATAACAGCTGGGAGAAAGAAGGAAGAAGGGGGAGGGGGGATATTGGGAATGATGGCGTTTGTAATCCCAAGAAACATTAGGCACGATGAGCACTGCTTTTCTGGTGGTGGCTGAATGTCTGCGTGATGGGAAGTAATGAATGAATTCCCCGTTTGCTTTGCTTTTTTGCCTTTTTTTTTTTTTTTTTTTTTTTTTTGTGCAGGTTTTGCTTTACCTAGTAAACTGTCTTTATCTCGACGCATGAGTTCTTGTATTTTTACCTTTCTGATTCTCTCTCCCACCTGGGAAGAGAGAGAGAGTGGCACTTAGCTGCCTGCTGGGTTTAAAACACAGCACAGGGGAAGGGAGGCATTTCTGACTTCTCCATAGAGAATCTATCAGTGAAACTAGAGCTGCCAAAGCATGTGTTTTACATATACCTGGTAAGATTTTAGAGTGACAATGAATTTGGTTTTGGTCTTATCCTCAGAAGCATGAGAGAATGTAACATGGCAATAATGTTACTACTAGCAGTGTAGATCAGTCCTTTATGCTGTGAAGGTCAATACAATGCTGTGGGAGTAGGTAATCAGTTAAGCAAAAGAGGAGGAAGCCAGTATCCTTTGACATAAATGTATCATTACACATTAGCTACCAGCGATCACAAACTGCTAACAGTTAGCAGTAGGCTCTGAGAGTAATACCCCTTATGACTACAATAGGATACTTCCATTTCAGCTGTGGGTATTGCACCAGTGGACTACACAGCTGGGAATTCCTTCCATCTGGAAAGTGACAGTGTCGTTCAGGACATCACTCAAGGCAGTTAGTTGGGGGTAATTGGCTGATTTGGTCACAAATTTCCCCAGTGACAGTGGGGGGAAGTCTGACTGATGCTCCAACTGCAGTGATACAAGTCTAGCAGGGGCTAGGATAGGTATCTTCCAGAAGCAGATGTTTTTCTTCAGAACTGGTTGATACCATTGTGCCCAGAAATATATCGTGTAACTTTGGGGCTGGTACAGAGTCGCAGAGGTGACTTTTCAAGTCCTAGAAGTAGAAACTCCAGGGGAGATTTAGGTTGGAAATTAGGAGACATTTCTTCTCAGACAGAGCAGTCAGGCGCTGGAATGGGTTGCCCGAGCGAGGTGATAGAATCACTGTCCCTGGGGGTGTTTAAGGAAAGGTTGGACATGGTACTTAGGGACATGGTTTAATGGGTGACATTGGTAGTAGGGGGATGGTTGGATCAGATGATCTTGGAGGTCTTTCCCAACCCTAATGATTCTATGATTCTATGAAATTCATTGCTATTGCTTTAACCAGTGAGTGGTCATTATGTCCAGGACCTGAGTGATACATCAGGCATGAATGTGAGGGCTGGCTTTCACCAGCTGTGCGTTCTGGTGTAGCTGGTTTGAAGCTATTACTTGCTCTTGTATTTCAGAATTTGAGTTTAACCTGCATGTTAAAGCATGCAGCTGACCTGGTGGTTTTATGGTTAAACTTGAAAGTCGTTTTCCAAGCCACTACAACTGTATAGTTTGGGTTTCACAAACCTTCTCTGAGCAGCTGAACCCAAGTGTGTAATTTTCATAAGACCGTTCTGGAGAGCAGAATTTTTGATGTATATGAGCAACTTGAATCTTTTGTGCTTACTTAATACTTCTGATAAAGTAGTAAAATTATTTCTGGTACTTGAATTCACCAGTTGTGCTTTTTTGGTTTGGGAACGTCCCTTTGTTAGCTTTGCCTATTGTTGTGAGGCTTTTTAATAGCAGAATCCTTAGGGAAGGAAGGGCAGTTTTACTTGCAGTTCATCTCACAGAAGCATTATACTGTTGGTATTTTGATATTTTGCTGTATCATTTTCAAGCTGAAAAACATGTGTATGATTTATTCCTAGGTTGTGAAGTGGTCAGACTATTGTTCACCATTGGCCTATAAACCTGGGGAACCTTATAAATTAATTGCTGAAGCAAGTGTAGATAATTTCAGCAACCTTGGAATAGCATTCATGGAAGACAGGCTTCAAATGGATAACGGAATGGTGCCACACAAGATTGTTTGTAAGTATGGTCGTAAATTGTGTTTTTAATGGTAAAACATCTTTGTTTTATAGCTATTTTAGGACTGTACACATCATCTTCATACCTACATAAGTAAACATGGTTTTATTTTTGTGCAGTGTTTTCTTCCTGTTGTCATTTTAGGCATTTCATCACTCTTGCACTGTCATATTTTATACTGAATATTGTCAAATATAGAGACTGTTGAAAAGTTAGACCACTTTTTGATTGAGTTTCTCTTTACAGAATGTGTTATGAATACAGCAACAAAAATAACAGAAAAATAGTTCAAAGACATTGGAATTAAAAACATTATTTTTTATTCCTGTATTGCCTCATAAGCTACTGCCTATAATTAACCTTAGTACGATGATATTCTTGAGTATCTAAGATGGTATTTTTCCTTTTTCCAAATACGCATGAAAGTATAAGCATCACAACGGTGAAGTTGGAAAATATCGTTTCTGTAAGCTTGCCTGTTAGATTAACTGAACTGTTTGCAAAAATTACAGAAGGTTTTAGTCAAATGTTCTCTTTTCAGTTTTGAAATGAAAGTATCTTCAAAGCTAAACACAGTTTGAGAACAATTGCTCTAAACTGAGCATCTTCATTCTTTGGATCACTGAGAGAAGAGATCATGTGCTTTCTAAACAGATGGAAAGAAATAACCAAGAGAAAGAGGATGTTTTCAGTGCTAATTGAACTTTGAATTTTTGGTGGATGGTATATTTCTTTTAGGAGGTAACTTTAATGATATCAAAGCTATTAGCAATTGTGTCCTCATTAGCTTAATAGCTTTGGCAAAGGTAGGGAGGAAGTTAGGGCAGATCACACACAGAGGACAAGTAGTAATAGTGGTTCCATTTGTAATACTACACTTAAATAGAATTGTTGTCTGAGCTGCGGGAAGTCCAAGGTTCACCTCTCTTTCCTTTGTGAAAATTGAACGTTTGTTTCCAGCATGATTCTAATACAGACTGCATATTAATACATTCTAGGGTATTGTGAAATGGTGGGCTCTCTGTGAGTAGATCCTTTTTCTTTTTTTTTCTTCAACAATGGTGTTGTTTCTTCTTCTCCAGTTGTGCCTTCTCATCTGTGTTGATAAAACTGTGGGGTCATGAGTTCACCAACAATAATACAATGATTTGGGCTGCAAAGATCCCTCTATAGCCCCTTACTCTCACTGCAAAATGAGGGAAAAAGCCTTTTTTTTTTTTTTCCAAATTTTTTAAAAACATAGATTGTAGTGCATTGGCACAGGCCAGGGAATGGCAAAATCAAGAACAACTAGCTAGGGAGCAAGCTGGCGGGAATATGAGGAATATGCTGGCAAATATACCTGGCATGAAACTCAGTTTCCTCTTGGTGCTGTTTTGCAAAAACATTCATGCATGCATGCAGGGGATAGAAGCTGGGATAGTTTCCCAAGAGACACGGAGAGCCACTTTTTCTGGTTCATTTTGCGTCAGGTACTATGTTCATGCTAAAACCGCTTCAAAAGAGACTGATGGAGTTTCTTGATGGAATAATATGATGACAGCTGTGAAATTCTTCTGGGGTCTGAAAACACATACTTCAAATTTGCATTCCAAAGTAGGCAAAGGGATGTAGATTCAAGGGGTTTCAAGTGTTCTTAAGTGAAGAAAGTAATTGAATTTGGATCTGGTGTGTTGGGTGCCAGTTGACTATTTTGTTAATCTACTTTCTCACTGAATTTATGTAAGAAATCAGAAACAACAACTTAGTAAGTTTATTTGGCCTTGTGGGAGTGGAGAGGGATTCAGTAAAGTTTTGTGTGCTTTGATTTAAAATGTTTCCATGGCTCAGAACCTGAAAGAAATCATTTACCATACAAAGAGCAATTTTTCTCTCTTTCTCAGTTTGCTCTACAAGTTCTAATAACAATAGGCATCATTGCCCTTCTTTTCTCATTTGTACTTGCCAGAAATTGTTTATCTCTGCATTTCCATTTGGGGGGAAACGGAGAGTTTAAACCTTCCAATTTGTTATGTTTTCCTTGGATTTTTAGCTCACATCTTGCTTGGCTGGTTATGCCTCCCTTTCTGCAGATTGGAAGCAGTTCAGCAATTCAGATGTTTCTCCTCCCTTTCATACTTGTGCAAAACTTTTTATTTTGCTGCCTACAGCAATGCAAGAGACATAGTTCAGTGTTTCCATCTTACCCAATATCATCACTTGAATAGCTTATTTCAAAATAGTTTATTTCAAAATAACAGCAAGGAATTTTCCACCCTACCCTCCTAAAGAGACCAGTATTTTTCCAAAGGTACTTCCCTTGCTTTGTTTTGTACTTATTTTAGTCATGGACAAAATAATATAAGCTGATAAGCTGATGCATTTGTGTGAAAACTTCCTTCCCTTCCTCCCATAGACTACTGTTCTGTTAAGAACATGTCTGGATCACATACGGTAGCTGTCAGGTTTTATTTTTATCCAAATATTTGTGTACTTCCAAAGAATGCTAGTGTTTATTTAAATGTTCCCTGTAAATGACAAGTGCTATGCTTTGACACACTTTCCTGAAACAAATAGTCATTAGAGTAAAGAACATGAGTGCAAATTTTTAATATTCAAAGGTGTAGGGTTTAGTTTGTCAAACTAGTGGAATTCTTAGTATTCTTGATGATTTGCACTGAAATTAAACCTAGATCCTGATATTTGTTGTAGATCTTTTAATATAATTTTTATAACTCCTTTTTCTTATTATTTAACTCTTCCAGCTGTCCATTTACAGGAATCGACTCTGAAGGAGTTGACGCAGGTGGCACCAGCTGTAAAAGAGATGAGTAGAAACAGTACACAGGTGAATGAAGCAACTCCTACTGCTACTCTTGGGACTACTGCTAAATCAAAGTTAGGAGTAGCTGAGTCTGTAGGACAAGGTGATCAAGAGGCAGAAGAGAAATCCAAGCTAGAGAAAGAAAGCGAGTATGAAGATGAATCCAACAGCCCGTCTGACAAAGAGACAGGCTTTGGAGAGCATCATCACTTGCATCTTTCGAGCTGTCACGAATGTCTGCAGCTTGAAAACAGCACTATTGAATCTGTCAGATTTGCCTCTGCAGAAGACATTCCAGAACTTTCTGACCATTGCAATAGCAAACTGGATGAGAATGGTGGTGATTGTCTGGCAACAGGAATAAAGAGAGTAAACCTTGCTGGAAAGCCCCCTAATGTGTTGATTTATGTTGGTTCTGAAACTGCAAAAGTGGAATTTGACCAAGTAAAATCAATCCTCCTGGAATGCATTGATGCAGACAACTACACCATCTACCAGCTGCATGAGGAGCAAGTTCTGAAAGATCCATGGATTGATAATGCAATGCTGTTGATCATTGCCACAGAGGAGCCTATTTCTGACAAGAACCAAGAACAGTTTGTGAAGTTTTTATCTAAGGGTGGAAAGATTCTAGGGTTTTCTTCCTCGTTTACATTTGGTGGTATACAAATAAAGAGAAAAGACAAACTGAAGAAGACCGTTCATGAATTAGTTGTCTCTAAAACTGACAGCACTGAAGTGAAATTAAACCTTTTGATCAGTGGCTGTATTTTTGAAGTAAAGAAGGAAAGTAACAGCAAAGTGAAGCCATTGAGTCATTTAAATAATGCTGATAAAGATACAGTTATTGTTCATCTGCCTTACGGAGACAATGGAGGAGAAGCCATTCTTTCTCAGGTACTGTGTATGCAAAAGCATCGATTTGCACATTGCTACACGATATGGTGATATGCTAAAAAAATTCACTGGTTCTTACTGCTTGCTCTTTGGGATGCTTTCAAGGGGCAAGTATGGATGGATATTTTGGTGATTGTACAAGGACTCTGAATACAGAATGGTTTTCCCTTGGTTCTTGGGAAGCTTAATGAAGGATAGAAAGTGTCACTGCTGTTCCAGTCCTTGTCTTCACCATGTAGCCATGAACATGTAGGTCATGCGTGATCACAGTGGGTGGCAGAGGAGATAGCAAATATGCATAGTAAGAAAGCATCTTCAAGAGCAGAGCTATCCTTTTCTGCCTGCTGGAAGTTGCACGGTGACAAAGCTGTGCACTTTGCAGACTTTGGAAAATGGGAATAGGAAAAGCAGTGGTAGTGAACTCAGGGTGAAGGGTTATAATGGCAACATACTTCCATACAAAAATATGAATTACGGTGAAGTAGAGAGTCAGAAGAGAAAGTAAAATAAAGCTCACAAGAAACCTTAAAGAAGTCTCCTCTTAAGTTTTAAGGTAGGCAGTCCCTTTGGAAACATGTGAGTAGTAAATGAGAAAGTCCCAGCCTCTATCATTGCTGCATACTGTATACCCCAAAACTGCTGTTCATTTTTTTGCTTGAACAAGTAACTATAATAAAGATTAGTCTGAATAGCCCTGGAATGCCACTGCTGATTTAGCTCTGCTGGTACTGTTTTGCTGATAGTGTTACTCTTTTCTCAGTTCTGATTGTATCTTAGTGCTGTGACTGAACTGAATGGTTTCATGTTTTCTTTAGCAGTGTTCTGGCTACAGATCATTTCTAGGGAGATGATAGGTTCGTGGTGTTGGCCTTGCTGCTCTTTCAGATTAGAAACAATGACAACAAAAACACAAACACTTTTATATGTCTGGAATGTATTTCTTATATTTACAATCAAAATTGAAACAAACTGAAAATTTAAATTAATTAACCTTTTTTTTTTTTTCTTTTTCTAGAGGCAGACAAGTATGTTTTCAGTCAGTAATGTATGTTTATGCATTCTCTGGGAGTACAAGAAAGGTCTGGTCAGCTGGAAACATTTTTTTGTTTGTTTGTTTCCAGAGTCTTCCTTTGGCCTTTAAACTTTTAAATGTTTAACATTCTGCATCTAACAAGTAGCTCAGAGCACCTTGGGGGCGGAAGGGGAAATATACAAATGAGCCAAAATCTTATTAGCTCCACTTAAGAATAATAACATTTCAGCAACTAGGAACCTCTTCAGTGTTAAGGTTTTGTGATTGTTGTTTAAAAAACAAACAACAGCCAAACAAACAGAGCCCCACCCCTTCCAAAAACTGTGCCAGTTAAGTTGAACAGTTCTTTTTGTTGCTGTTGCTGTTGTTATTGTTACTCTCTGTATTCCTGGAGAAGGTGTGAGGAACCTTCCATGGCTGTGTTACGGGTAAATGTTTGCCACTGACTACTGAAATCTTCAGATAGCTGTCTAACATTTTGAGTGATAGAAGGGATAATAAGAGGTATCACTAAGTTTAGAAAATAAATCTATGTCCTGGGGAGTAAGGCATCTACCTGGGTATATAGCCTGTGTTAACTAAAGTGGGAGAGATTTCAGCCACTTCCCAGTAATTTTTAAAGTGAGCATGAAGATAACTTGCACATTTTGTTAGCCTCAGCAGCAGCTGAGAGCAATGTGGTTGTTGTTGTTGTTTTCATTTTGCTTGTTTATTTTTAGCAGGGCTGTTCCCAATTGTATCACTTGCCTTACTCTGTCTTTGGTTTCATGCAGCACATTGAGAAAAGCAGAACAAGATTTATTTACCAATATTTAAGTCAATGAGGAATATAATGGAGATGTAGTCGAACAAACTTTTTGGAAGGTTCTAGGAGATATTTTTACCAATATTTTAGTTATAGGAGAACTATCTCAGGAGCCCAAACCACTCAGACGTAACTGCTTACATGTCAGGTAGCATGCACTTTTTTAGCAATTACTCAATTCAGAAATATCAATCAGGTTTCTGAGAAATGTTTTTGTCTCTCATCAGTTTATAAGATTAAATCTGGTAGTTTTTTGGACACTGGTACATGTAGTAACATGTTTATAGCTTTATGTTGGAAGTTTTGCCACCCATGTGCTCTATACTTGTACTAGAAAATTGATTAGATACTGGTGCTATCCATTTCTGCAAGTTCCATGGTAAAACCTGCTTTGCTGTACCGTTTAAATTGATCCTTCTGCTGTAATAAAACTTAATACTGCAGAGGTTTTCCCCAGAAAAAGAGCATTACAGTGTAGCTTCAAAAATCAGATTAAAAGGATTAGAGTGTCATTTTATAATTTTAAATGACTTCCAGTCTGGATTTGAAAAGCCTTATTGTTTTCTCTTCAGGGGGTTGACAGTGACATCAGCTATTAAATATTCTGTCATAGACTTGTCGTTTCCCTTTTCTTGTGCTCTTCTGTTGTCCATATCTGTCCCCCCCCTACCTTCAGCTGACTTCTCTGAATTTTGTTAGATTATCTATAAAAGATAAAGAACATTGTTAAAATGTGCAAAGTGGGAGACATGAACACAAGTAACAGCTTGTGATTTTCATCAAATGAATGTGCATATAGCAGAGTACAAAGGCTTTTAAATATTTTGAAACAAAAAAAAAGGCCTAGAAGGGACTTTTAATGCTTATCATTTCTACTTTTAAACATCTGCTTCAGCCAGAGATGTGATTCTCTACAAAGTGATGTTCTGGGGTTCTTAGTTGACTTTCAGAGACATTTCTTTAATTGTGCTGATGGCAACTTAATTTGCGTGACACAGTAAGGATTTGTTCAGGCTGAATTCTTCTGATCTTGTGCAACCTCTGATAAAGGCCTTTCAATATTAATGTAATTCTTCTCTTCTACAAGCCGGAATGTGACCAGTACTGGTGTTGGTTCTAGGGTGCTAACAGACATAAAATGCCCTGGGAGAAGTTCAAATTTGTGAATACATACAGGTTTGAACAAGTCCTCCAGGAGAATATCAGTTTATTTAGAAGAGATATTTTATATAGTTTTTGAGAAAATTGTTACGTGCTGACAACTGTCGTCTCTGAGCTGGTACCTATAAATGTATTGGTATTCCCTCCTTTATTAGGATGATAATACCTACACGTGGGTATGATGAAAGCATGAGACTTCTAAATGACACTAGTCATGCTGGGTAGTTCAGCAACCACAGCTGGGACAGAGCTGCTTTTGGAACTGTTGTGACCATTTCCCTCTGTCACTCTAAAATGTGTAATACCAGTAAAATGATTTTTGAAGTTCTCTTTGCACATATCCTGCCAGGTGCACTTGGAACTGGATATCAGTTCTGTGGATTTCCAAACTGAAGAGGATTTTAATTTGCTTAAGATGAGCAATACCAAGAGATATGAAGTTCTCAAGGAGATCCTGGTATCGCTTGGCCTAAGTTGTGAATTAAGTGAAATTCCTCCTTTAACGCCTATTTACCTTCTCTCTTCTGATGAGGTAAGGCTTCTACTTACATTTCAGTTGACTGAGATTTACCCAACAGGACAAGTTCACTGATCAGTTGAATACAGCTTGTTTCTTACATACTGTTTTTGTTTGGAGAGCTTTACGTGTATATTACAAGTAAAGAGGAGGCTTAATTTCTACTTTGTCATTGTTTTGTTGCCTGCTAATACCTTTGAATTTAACATTAAGGGAATTTTTTGGGGGTAACTTTTCAGATATATTTGCCATACTTGTTAAGAATTTCTGTGCTTATTTACATACTTCTGCAATATCAAAACATAAATTGTGGTAAAGTACAGGAAGAACTGGGTTATAAGACAGAATCTGTTTTTACTTAAAAGCAGGTAGAAAGTTCTGTATAGGCTGGGAACAAAGGATGAAACACAAATTATGGAGAATGGTAGGGCAGACCAAAACTGAAAGACAAGAATGAATGGGGAAGGGTGTGTAATTCAACAGTGAAGAGCTTTATTCCTGAGGATGTTCTGGTATTTGTTGGAAACAGAACAGTTCCTTGTAATTCAAACAGCTGACTGTATAGTACTTTTCAGTTTGACACACTGCGATGAATAATTGTGAAGAACATACAAAGCAGTAATTTTAACGTATTTTTCCTTTTTTTTTTTTAATACAACTTCAAACACAGGAGAACCATACTGTATTGATCTGAAGGGCTAAAGCAATAAGTGATTAAAAAACAATACAGGCTACTCATGATCACCGAGGTGGTTGTTTCTAGCGCATTTAGCACTGTTACTTTGTACTCCTAGCATGCTTGTCTGATTCCTTCTTCTTTTCTATGCCATCCTTACATTAGCACAGAAAAGAGATGTTTATCTTTAGCGGAGCTCAACTGTAAAAGCTCCTCCTTGGACGCCTCGTTCCATCACATAGCCAAACATCCTTGTTTGGCTACAGTATCAATCAGTGAATAAAGTAACATATTACAGCTGAATGTTTTCATATGATTTGGATGGTGTTTGAAATTTAGATTGTACTTCCAAAACACAGTACAGGCTCGTTAATCCTTAAACTGCCTGAAAGGTGGGTATGGTAATCATCACATACCTTATAGATGGAAAAATATGTGATGTGTCACATTATTCAGTGTGTGGCAGGCAGGTCAACAGCAGATCCAGACAAATTCATAATTGCATAAGCCAGTTCTTTTTCAGGGCTCTTCAATGAATTCCATTTGCCCCTATGAATCTGAGTGAGTTCAGCTTCTCTTGAGTAGTCCTTCAGTTGACAATTCCATCATTGTTTCCTGACTCTGCCTTTCCCAGATCATGCTGGTGCACATTGCTGTTTGGGTGCAGTTGCCCTTGAAGACCAATGCAAAAAAGGCATTAAGTAGTTCAACTTTTCCTGCGTTGTCTGTCGCTGGGTTGTCTTCCCTGTGTGTCAGTGCACCAGTGTTTTCCCTGAACAACTGTTTGAAACATGTGAGGCTGTGGTATCCCTTCTTGTTACCCCTACTGTCCAGCACTAAATTAACTCTAGGTGGGTATTTACCATCCTGAGTTTTGTCTGTAGATACCCAGATTATGTTTTTATATGCTTCTCTCATTGCTTGTCTGTGTTTCCACTGTGCACATATTCTTTTTATGTGTGTTAGTTCATCAAAAGCTCCATGTTTAGCCAATCAGGTCTGGTCTTCCTGCATAGCAGAAAGGTTCAGAATAGGCAAGTTCTTTATTAGTTTACTTTACAGATCGGTTGTACATCCTGGGTACCCTTCCCTTTGTGGTTGCTTTCCAAGGAATCCTAACGAGTAATTCTTTGAATAAGCTGAAGTCTACTTTCCTGGGGTGGAACTCTGCTGCTTACTTTTTCAGCCTTCCTCCAAGTCATTGATTCTCATGGTTGCTGCAGCCAGTGCTTCTGTCTGTGACCAGATTTGAAACAAGTTCTTCTCTGTCTGTCAGTGGTAAACTCAAAAGAATCAGCTACTTGTTTGTGTGGCAGACAAAAACAAAACTAAAACTCATTCAGCCTTTCTGACTAATATTAATATGCTGTATACAGAAGACATGAAGGTTATTGATCTTACTTTTTTTGTGCTTTTTTCCTTCGTTCTTTGTTGTGAGTATTGATCTTTCCCATGCACTTGCAATTTTCAAGCAATCATACTGTGTTATAAAAAAGTTAGCTAATTCTGTCCAAACTTGCCATCTAGTGGCATATTACAGGTTGCAGGCCATTAACAATATTTTAAAAATGTATACTGTATAGTTAAGTCTTATATCAAGATTGTTTTTAAAATGTTGTTTTTCCACAGTATTTTTTAAACAGTAGTTTTTCAGCACCCATATGTGTAGTCATTGTTTCAATGTTTTTCGCTTTGGCTATGACACACTTCCAGAATATTGCATGAAAGGAAGTTGCAACTTCTGTGTATGAGCTACAGTTAATAATAAAGAGCATATTAAAATAAGTAAGGAATATGTAATACTTGAGCTTTCTAGCAAGTTATCTATTTTTCTACATACGTTATGTTTTACATGATTTCTAACTTTTCCTAGAGATCAAGATACCATGAAATCTATCTGGTAGATATATCTGGTGAATAATTTCAGAAATATGTAAATGAGTTTCACATCACAGTGTATTTCAGGAGTACAGGAAATAGGGATGAAGGAAACTGTCTTGCTAGCTTTATTATTCTTGAACTTCAATCTATTTTTTGTCACTGTTTGTAGGAAGAGCTTTCCCTGTACAGGTCTCTGGGTTGTCTTGGAGAGTACATCCTGAGAGATTAAACAAGTTAAGTTCATTGAAAACAAAGGATTTTTGGATGATTTTCTACTCCAGAATAAGAAATTCCATGATGTGTCAACTGATGATCAATCAGGCTTACTGTCCTCTTAGCAGTTGCCAGTAGCAGATACGTAGGGGGAAATAGAAGAATGGCAAGTGTTCTCCTTTCTAAGAGCTGGCAGTTCATTGACTTCCTGGCTGCCTTCCTGCTTTCCTTCCTTTCTGGAAGTCATATCTGTACCACTATGTTTAAAAACCACTGGTAATACCTAACCTCGTCAGAGTTTTCTAATTAATTTTAGAAACTATAAGCTTCTTTGTCTTATGTGTGAGAAATAATTGATTATGCTCTGCATTTCCTACTTCATTAAGAAAAAAAGTAGTTTTTTGTCCTTTTTTAATTTTCTGAATTTAATTTGCTAGTTTGCTTATTTTTTTTTCTTTCTCTAAACTTCAATTTACGGTAGATCTGTTTCCTGTTCTGTGTGATTTCCTTGATTTATCCTCCCACTCCCCTTCCTCCTTTATCACTTCACAGCTTCCATCCGACAAATTTCCAGTTATTTTGGGAACTTTAAATAAAATGTATTGAACTTTATTGAATGAATAAGTATCTTGTCTTGTGTTTTCCTCAGCCTAAAATTCCTGAGCAATCTATGTCTTTCTACATTATTATTGCAATGCTGTTATTAGTCCCATCCATATGAGGCAAACTGTTACAAATTTGGTTATAAATTAAGACTTAAAGTTCTTCTTGTCTGCTCTCTAGGTCTTAGAAGGTACCTTTTGTAATAAAACTTTCAGCTGCTTGTGAGGGAGGGAGGTTGGAATTATTTTTATTTTTCTCCTCAGGATTTGTATATTGAAATTTAGTTTGTCGTTTATATGGTTATCAAATACCTTAAAATCAGTCTTACTATATAGATCTAGAAAAGCTATCCAAATATCAACAGAACTGCCATGAGCTTTCTGAAAAAAATGTCAAACTAGAAAATATAATTTATTCAATTCTTGTGTGTGCCACTTTTCAAGTAATCTGACTGCTGAGATTGATTTCCGTATCTCAAGGATTATTGGTTTTATTCTTTATTTCTTCTGTGTTTCTTTCGTTTAAATGGCTTTTTCCAAAAATGGCCAGAAGCTCTACCAGTCTGAGATTGAAATTCTGGTAATATTGTAGCTTTGAATTCACGTAAAAGCTCTAATACTTGAATAATGGATGACATTGTCCATCTGTTTAGAGGTCTATATCTTAGCATGTGGAATTACACTAGTCAAATCCTCAGCTAGCGCTGGCTGCTGTTGGTGTTGAATGATTTCTGTGACAGCGTGCACATTTTATTCCTGATCTCCTTTCTTGTAAATAGAGTACAGGGTAATGGGCCTGGAAAGTAACAGCACTTGAGGCAACTCTTTCATCACAAGATTTTTTGCACTAAGACTTGCAAGTATGGTTTACTTCAGATACACACATATGGACATTTTTAAATTCAGTTAACTAGGGAAAAAAACATATTGATACTGTGCTACAGCAACAATGAAGGCAGTGTTTGAAGCAAAAGCAATGTAGTATGAAAGGCAGGTTACTTGGTGGCTAAAAGTTCAGTTAAATCTGCACAACTTGCTGTTCTTAAAAGTCATTTTAATGAAAAGTACGGATATTGAAACACAGAACTTTTCGTTTCCTCCCTCCTTGATATGGTGTTACGCAAATTGTAGACTTGTGCATTGCTGTAAAAAGAAAATTCTATGTCACTGTGGTGCTGGGTGAAATCAAAGTGTTGAAACAAATGGTGATCAGTGTACGCCTGTTGTCTGGCACCCATATGTTCAGTGGCAGCTTCAAGCATAGAGATCTGATTTTTTCTGCAGCTTTGCCTTTAAACACTCAAATATTTATTCTTTCACATTGCCATCTTAAAGGATAATTTTTCAGACATAAAGGCTAGGATTGTATTTTATTGCTCCAAGTTTCAGCATAACGCATTCTGGGTTTCACGGAAACTTGAAACAAGAATTCACTCCTTGAAGAATGAGAAAGATTTGTCAGAATAGTGATTATTTCCATTAGGAAGTACATTACTCCCACACATTTGCTCATATGAAGCTTCTCAAACTTGACTAGTAACTCAGGCTGTGTTAGGCTGAGTGACTTTTTTCAGCATCTTCAAACGGATGGCAGCCAAACGATGAGAGATATAATCAATCTTCATTGGTTTGGCTGAGCTAGTAACCATCTTTTAAATAATATGTTCTTCCAGAATAATAAATAAATAGTCAATACAGCACATTGCCTGAAGCTTGAGGTTGGGGGTTTTAACTTTTGTTTACTGGAGACAGAGAGAATAATTTAACATCTCTTGAATTTCAAACCTTCTTTTAAAGGACACCTTCAGGTAGAGAATGCCATTCTCAAAAGAATAACGCAGGGCAAAGATGACTTTGTGTATCTGAATAACTCAGGTACTTCATAACAGAACCACTTAGACCAGTTTTACATCTTGAACTGCAGTCTTAAATTGTGATTCTGTGGTGCCATCGGCTGTTTTGAAATTCCAAGTCCATTATGTCAGCAAAGAGAGCATGAAGTTACTTTATCCTGAATAAATCTTTCTTTGAGGATGGGAAATTTGAACTCTTAGCTAACACTATAATGAACCTAGATTTCAGGGTACGTTTTGGGACACAATTGTTTCTGAAATATTTCCATATATGTTAGTGCTTATTGTAGAACTTGAGATTCAACTGCAAAACTGCAGAGTTTTTTTTTTTTAAATTCCAGTGCTAAAGTGAGAGATGGTTATGCTAAAATTCAAAATGATTTTGATTGTTACCCTATTTTTTGTACTTGACATCTAGAAAATAAGAGGACTGCTTATTCTTTCCTATCATCCTTTAAGCGTAGCATCATTCCTGCCTTTTAGCCCATAGGAAAAAAACCAGGAGCCCTTTGGAAGTATTTATTCCAGAAAGGAAATTTGTTCCTTTCTTTAGCTCAGGAGTAATCTGAGAACTGAGAAAAACATTGAATGAAACACATGCTGTTGTGAGGTATCTGAAAAGATCCTGCTGATCACTGATGAATAGTTTGTGTCCAAAATATTTTACTTTTTTTAATGTATCATTTTGATTGATCAGCAGATTATTGCCAGAAAGTGACTGTACATGAGAGCTTTGTGAGTTTGTCTTTTTGCTAGGAAGGTGAATGTGTTTATCAGTGAAGTTACTGCAGGGAAAAAAGAACAAAAAACAAAAAAACACCACCACCAAAACTCTGTGATATAGATGCGGCAATGTAAATGCATCTGTATCAATGAAAATGTCTATTTGCTGGAATAATTTATTCTTTTTGGGAAACTGTTTTAATGTATGCCATGTGCAGAACTCTTTTGCTGTTAAAAGCTGTATTTCTACTAGAATATTTAGACAAAACAATGCATTTGGAAAACCATTCGCATCCTGACAGGTAGGTTTTTGTTTGTTTTCCTTTCTTAGGTGGCTTTCTGAAGAATTTATCTGTGAAACAATCCCAGGATTGATAACAGTAGTATCAATTCAAACATATTTGTAGCTTAACTCATGTGTTTAATTTTTTTCTATAATAAATTCAGTCAGAGTTATTTGTAGGCTTGCAAAGATTTGAGTTGTATGTATGTAGGGAGGGTGGGTTTGCTTTTGTTTCTTTTATATTCCTCCATTTATTCCTCAGATTAACTGTGTTTCTTTATAACAAACCCAAACTATTTCAGTGTTATTGTCCTTCATTTAAAAACAGTGTGTATCAATAGGGGACTATTATTAGAATCTCTTATTGTGCTGTTGTTTTTATACGGTTCTGAACAGAATTACCCTCTAAGAGGGCTATTTGGGACCACCTCTTGCTTTGGCCCTTCAGATCTCTGTTGGACGGAGGAATACAGGAAGCCATTCATCTGAAAGCTAATTTTACCCTAACTGAGGTGTAAGCCTCTGCAAATTCCTGGTTTACAGAATCTCAGGATGGCTGAGGTTGTTGGGGACCCCTGGAGGTCACCTGCTCCAAGCCTTGCCCAAGCAGGGCCACCCAGCGCAGGCTGCCCAGGGCCATGCCCAGGCAGCTTTTGCAGATCCCCATGGAGGAGACCCCACAGCTCTCTGGGCAGCCTGTGCCAGGGCTCCTCACCTGCCCAGCACAGAAGTGCTGCCTGGTGCTCAGAGGGAGCCTCCTATGTCCACTAATAAAGAAGTGAGAAGCTTGCCAGCTCCATTCTCTGCAAGTTCACCTTGGAAAAAAAGCAAGTCTTGGTACTGCTTGTCCTGTGTAGGGTTTTTTAGGCACCTTTCCCATGATAGTGCTGGACATAAGACTCAAAGGCATGGTGGCATACGTTGTAGAAGTTTAAGCTGGTATGGTTTTTACTTCATGTTTGTGGATGGCTACAAGAATGATTATGGTCAGTTACTGTGGTTCACCAAGCACAAGGTAACTTCTTAATCTGTGGTAACTTGATAGTATAATTGTGAGGAGGGTTGCTCTTCTGTTTTCTGTGCTTTCCCTCTCTGGCATACAGAAGGAAGGACAAACTATGAGACTTGAAGACAGGTGTAGCATTAGTGAGGAGAGGAGAAGGAAATGTGTGGATGGGAAGCAAGTTACTGCTTCTTGTATCTCAGTGAACAGGAGATTAGTAAAACCTGTTATAAAGGAGTAAGGTGGGCAGAGATGAAATAAGTGCTGTCTGTCTCCATTTTCCTCTGTTTTCTGTTATTCTATATACCTGTATTAGCATAGTTTCCTATTGTAGACCAGCCAGTTCTTCAGTAAAACTTTTGAGTTCCAACTATTTGGCAGAGAGAGAAAAGCTTAAATGAAGCTGAGTCTCTACAGTAAACTTTGTGTCATACAGTCCAGGGCAGGATGCTTTTCAAAGCTCATTGTATGCCAAGGCACTCTGTCAGTCTTTCCTGGCAATAAAGAGATGTTAGTGGGGTTCCCAGTCTGCTTAAACCTAGCTGTGACAGAAACACCCACCCTGTTCTTGTCACCTCCCTGCTGGCAGGCCAGGCAGTAGTAATGAGGCAGGAACTTGTGAGGGACTGAGAGTGTTGCTGTGACAGGAGGAAGGGGATGTCTCAGGGGAGGTGAGATAAAGGAGCTTGGGACTACAGTGGCAGAGTGATACTCTCTAAGTATAACAGCAGTAGGTAATTTTATGGGGCGCAGCAATGACTTGAAGAGTAATGGGTAGCTTTAGATTTGCTGTCTGACACCTATATTCTTCCCCACAGCTGAAAGAGGTGATGAGAGCATGACAAGGGAAGGGAAGCAGCACACTACCATCACAGAAAGAACATCAGTGCTATGTTGGACTTTCTTCTTCCTCTCCTAACACCTCACAGCCCCACACAAATAAGGGAGGGGGACAGGGAAGAGGCAATGCTTTCTGAATTTTCAGGTCTCTGCTGCTGGCTGGTCTCTCCAGTGGCCTTTTCAGTTTCATTGTCTGGGAAAAGGAGCAATCCTCTGTCTCCAGAGGTTGAAAAGAATGTATCTTCTTGGCTCTCCCCAGATGAAAAGAGCTTTCTTCAATCAGTGAGGGTTATTACACTGACATCTTGCCTTGAAATGTTATTTTATTTTATGCTGAAAAATAAACTTTCACCTCTGCTGCTGAGAAGCATTTAGCTGATACTGTTGAGAAAGAGAGAAAGCATGGGAAGTGTCTGTATGTAGGGGCGTTGGACAAAAAAACAGAGAGGGGTACTGAACTTAACCTCAGACACAATTACGAGAAACTGGGCTTTCATGACTCTGTTTAGACACTTCATTTGTAGCTAGTCTTATAGTCCAAAAGACTAAGAAACTATAAATGTGTTTTTTTTTTTTTTTCCCCACTAACTTTTGAGACAAAATTTAAATATCCAATAGAAAGTCCTTTTCCTATTTGCTGACTAGTCAAGGCTTGGGTTCTTACTGATAACTGAGTTTGCTTCTGCTGGCTTCAGGAAGTGTCAGAAGGCTAAATTATGTCTCAATTACTTATTCACTCATACAAGTTTTTTTGAGCTCAGTATGGATCTCTTTATTGAAGAAAAGCTGTCATACTGCAGGTATTTTCAGTGAATTCACTAGGGATCAGGCTGTCCGGCAGTGTGAGATTCCGGTATTGATCAGCATCCCTGCACAGCTGAGCTTCAGCAGTGTTGGCATTACATTAAAATCACCAGGAATCTGTATTGCTCTGAAAATCTGGAAGCAGTTGAGGCTTTTTATGCAGCTTTTTGAGTGAGGGAAGGTACCTAACCGCTAGGGGTCACTTATTAGCTGGATTTCGAAAACACATAGTAAAAACAAAAATATGGAAGGGATGGAAAATATTTTTTCACATTGTGTTGGGTATAGACTTGCGTTAAAATCTTTGTATGTTTGTAGCTGCTGGCCTGTATAGCATTCCCTCAATTTTCAAACTGCTTTGTAAATTTCACAAGATCAATGATCTGTAGTGTCAAAATACTGTAAAAGATTTTCAATTAAAAAATTTTGATGAGAGACGAGGGGGACTCCAAACGAGGCACCAAGTAATTCCAGGTGGTTGTATTCTAAAGTTATCCTTTGCCTTTCTGCTATTTATCTTCAGGGAATACTTACTATGTATTGCTTGGGGAAAAAAAAATATGGCAAACATTCCCTTTATTTTATACTTCTGTAGTTAAGAGGTTTTTTTTGATTGTTTTTGTTTTGTTTTGTTTTTTGTTTTTTTTTGGGGGGGGGTCTTACATGATAGCAGCAATCATGTTGTTTATGTTAATCAACAGTGAATCACATTTGTAGGCACAAAATAATGAATGGCATACAGTTTGTAAACAAGTTTTGACTATGTATTGAGTCAATAAATGGTTTGGCCGATCGTTTGGAAAATGCAAGAAACTTTGAGGAATGAAAGGAAATACCTTGTTTACAGCAGTATCCATAAAAAGGGTCTTTATGCTGCTGTAAGAACTGAAAATTAGTGCTTTTGTACCAAGTAGCAGTTTATCGTATTGTACAACTAGTTCTGGTATGAAATTGTTGCGTGCTGGCGTCTGAGCAAAGTACTGAAGTCTATTCTGTCGTGTTTCAACTGTTGCTTCATTCAAGTCAATGTGCACGATACTTCACAACCATTTTCTTCAATAGGCATATACTTTTGGTACTGTATAGAATGGAAAACAAAAGCCATCCAGAAATCATAATAAAGTAATATATATTTAAAAATTTTGGAAGTGTTCATGTTTTCTGTTAACTTCTAACCCCTGAAGTTACAGAGAACAGCATTAGGGTTGAATACTCTTTCTTGAGCATAGGTCACTCGGCACAGAGTGGTACGAGCCAGTGCGTGAGGCTGAGTTTTCTTGGTTTTAGTTTATCTTTGAGTTTGCAATAAGAACCTAAATAAAATACGCTGAAATCCGCAGTGGCAGACTAATGCAAATTCGTGTTGGCTCTGTGTCTAGCACAGGCACACATTCTAACTTAATGTGAAGGCTGTAATTAAAGTGACTGGTTTTGGATTTTGTTTCAGCACTCTCAAGTTGTAACCGATAAACCTTTTGGAGTCAGAGTTCAGAGGGTGCTGCCTTGGAGCAGATGGGTGATTTTAGATAGCAAGAATCCAGAACTTGTGACAAACGCTCTGGAGATCCATGGCAATTTGGCATTGATTCGTTTACTATGACCTCACTGGTAAAGATCTGACAAAAGTGGAGTATTTCCAAACTTGAAAAACTTGGAGATTCTCTGACTGTCACTGGGGCCTGTAGCTAATTTATGTAAGCGAGACTGGGAAAATGAGAACAGGCTTGGCATCAGCTGGAGTCCTGTGAGATGCTATCATGTTACCATTGCTCAGAAATGACGATACATTTCCACAATGAGAAATCATCATAATGGTTATCTAACAATTTAATTAGGGCTTCTTTTGTATATTTACTTTTAAACAAATTATAGCTACATGACATAAGATTCTATATTTTAATTAAAGGGAAAAGTTTAAAAAGTATGTAAGCAAGAGGAAATACAAGTCTATCCTTATATTGCTCTTCAAAAAAGATGAGCTGCAAACTTTATCTGTTATTTAAACAGTGCATTTGCCACACTGAGGTCTTCCAAATAGGTTTTTTGACTCTTAACAATTATTTGACAATTCAGCTACCCAATAATGTTGTTGATACTTTATGAAGAAGTTTGTTATCATCAGAAAAACATCATCCACAACACAAAGCTTTTTAGTTAAGTTTATTGAGCTGATATTTACTCTGGAAAATTAAGATGGGAGTTTAATTAGGACTCAGTACGGAGTGGTGCTAGCCAGTTCTAATTGATTTAGAAGACATTCCAGTGTTCTCAGAGTTTGGCGTACAATTGTTTCAAGTGGAGAAGATGAAGCCTGCAAAAAATATTTCAAGTGTGACTTGTGTCAGTAGTTGATAGGAAGAGATTGACTTACAGATTCTGTTGTATTTATATTTTGACGGTTCATTTTAAGAAATGATTTGAGGTTTCTGACATGTTGAGGAAATCCTGAAATTCCAGGTGCAGTGGGAATGGAATTTGGCATGTGACTATCTGGCTGACATTATGCAGTTCTTATAGTGAAAAGCTGATTAAAGAACAGCTGCTAGCTTAAATCAGACATTTGGTCTACTTTCTGCTATAACTTTCCTATAAAAGCTTTTTTTTATTTGCATTTTAGTCAGTCTTCACAAGTGGAACATATTCCAAATTAGTAAATCACTGTACTTGGTTACTTGACAATTGTAGTGGTGACATTAAGTACAGAGGATTTACACAAGTATTGAAGCAAGATTTCACAAGTATTCAAAGCAATTGAGTAAAAAAAAAAAAAATCAGAGTAGATCTTGTTCTCACAATATGTGTATTTTTTCTTCTGCCAGTAAAAGTATCCTCTTTAAAAATGCTGTGTAGCTAAGTCCATCAGGCAAACCTGTATTCTTACAGTTAGAGTATATATACAGAACTGGGCTTTATAGGATTGCACGATTTAATCCCAGTAATTTCAACCAATTACCATTTTATCTGTGCCAACATTTTGTTGTATACCAGAGAATCGATTGTGCTGACAATTTTGTACCTGTGTGGTACCAAGTCTACATACAATTACATCTTATTTTATTAGCCATACTGGCAACCTCAGGTTTCAGAAATTAAGCCCAGTCCTCTTCCTTTACCCCTTTCTTAATGATATAGAAGAACTGATGAAATTGACACAGGCCTAGAGGAAAAAAAAAAAAAAAAACTGAGAAAAGTCGAGAAGTGAGCTATTTATCCAGTGTTCACATTGGAGCATGCTCTTTGACTGATGAGGATAAGAACTTTTTTGAGAGTGAAAAACCTCAGGAGGAAGAGCTAGTTGATCTGCTTTGATACCGGATGAAAGGGAAAACAAATACCGTGTGGGAGGAGGAGAGAGGGGAAAGGGGCAGCAGCTGAAGAGGCAGAGGTAAGGAGCAAGGCTTGACCATGTAGAAAACAACTTCTATTGCTGCGTATTCTAGCATTCCCTACAGCTGCTAGTTACAATGCGTGTCTAAAAAATATTGGCTATAAAATCTGTGCTGCTTCTGGACTGATTATTTCACTAGGATATGAGGTACAGGTCAGCATTCGATTTTTTCACGTTGTTTTGTGGACAATTATTTTCCTTTTCTACTGTGTATTGTGTCCCCATTGTATGGCAAGTTGTATTGTTGGATTTAACAAATATTTTAAATACTAATCCAGAAAGCATTTCAAAATATCCTTAATTTGTAAAAACTGACTGCCTGTGCAATTAAAATAATTAATTCAAAGCCAAACCTTAGCAGGATCAGTGTTCAGGAAGCTAGTGCAGTCTGTCCCTGCTTTTTTTTTCCCTGGAATTTGGTGGTTGCTATATAAAGTTTACAGTTTTTGTACCTTTGGAGAATTAAGATTTGAAGGCAGAACAATAGATCATTTTATAACTCAACTCTTCAGAAGCAGGTGCACAGACTGCAGAGTCTCAAAACATTCATCAGACAATGTAGGTTTTTGCTGACCTTCTTCCTTTCAGTACAGACTTTATAGAAAGTGAATACTATGTTTAGCTTCTCTAAAGTAGTTAAAATAAAAATAAGGTGATTTTATTTGCTAATATCCAAATACGAAGATAAATGTTGGGATATAATGTATATTCCTGTGGAGTATGCGTACTTCCTTTTTCCTGTTTTGCAATGATACCTTTTTACATGTTACACCTACAATGAAACAACTGGTCATAATTTCTTTGTAAATTACTTAATAATGGATGATGTAGGTCATAACTTCAGTAGAAAACGTGAGGTTAATCTCACTAAAAATTTATTCAAAAGGAAGAACAATACTCAGTCAGGGCAAACATACCACCATCTCTTCCACTTTAAAACACTGTACTTGGATGTTATCCATCTAATGTACAAAAATAGCTTTTAGTAACTGAAAAACAATTTGAGGTGCTCATGATTTCAATGTATAGAGAGAACTATTTTGTGGGAATGTGTCTCAGCATTTCCATGTAGTCAGAATCAACAAAAATAAATTCCAGGAGATATTTCTGAAATTTGTTTATTTGATAAGGAGAAATAATTGGGTTTTGCTGCATAATTTTCAAGATTAAAAACAAAAATCACATATGGCATGTTTTGTCTTTATGACTCATTATATGAAATAAGCAATTATCCATGCATTTTTCTGGTCTGGAAGATGTACGTTTTTTCTTTCTGAAATGGGAGTGTTAGTATTACAATTAGGTCATGCACCAAAGCTACCTGACAGGAACAGCAGCTGCAGAGGTGGAAGTTACCTAATTAGTTTTCCGTTTTTTGGACTGCATTTTAAATGTTGATTTATTATTTACTTTTTCATTGCTATTGCATTACAGTAGCTTAAAGCAAATGCTTACTCCTATCTTTACCTTATATACAGAGGGGGTGGCTGAATCCCAAAGTTAACAAGCAGTATAAGCTGCAAATTACCATAGATATGTTTGTTTGTTTGTTAGGAATACCTGAAAATACTTAAAATCCTACTTTTGTCTTTAGAATGCTTCAGCAGTTGTTTCAAAGGAGTATGTTTGATAACAGAAATACTTCAAACTGGTTAGAAAGATGATGTGTCTTTCATGGGAGTTGAGGCATATGCAACGTCTCTGGCTCAAAAACCCATGTGATGTAGATCAGTAGAAGAGATAATAACCTTATGTTTGTTGTGTTTGTTGTTCCTCTGTATGCTGCTGGCCACTATTGGAGAAAAAGGTACAGGTTTAAAGAGGCCTACTGTCTTGATCTGACTGCTGCTCTGTCCTTACAGTCATGTTATTTGAGCAGCAGCAGCAGCTTTTCACAAAAGCTGCCCCTTTCTGCACAGTCATTAGTTATTTTTTTCATTTGAAGGGGAAGTTCATCGGGTTTTGTAATTCTGGGAAACCTTTCCTTCTAACCGTTTTAGCCATAGGCAATGTCTGAGAAGCAGCAATGTTTAATCTGGTATTTCAGTTAAATGATAAGGATGAATAGCTAGCGATGATATGGATATGCTTTTGTTATCTCAGCAGAAACCAGTTCATTTTGGAGTTGGGAGTCGACTTCAGTTTTCTCTAAATATTTTCAGGCTTTTTCTACCCTACAGGATCCACTCTGTCTAATGATGCTGTCCATTTAGCAGTCCAGCAATAGCAAGTTAGACACTTTAGAACTGCAGTAAACCTTACAATAATTAGCGCTATCCTCATTGCTCCATACAAAACAATTTAACGTTCAGAAAAGTACCTTCCTCTGAGCAGCATGTTAATTTACTGGTAGAACATTACTTTCACAGCGACTGTTGCGTCCCTGATTTGAGTAATAATATTAGCTAGACAAACTGAAAGTACACATCAAGCTTTAAACTATTAAATGATAATCACTTTGCTCAGTCTCTTGTTTCTCTGGCTGATTGGTTCAAGGAACAGAGACCCAAATTGTCCCTGTTTAACGAAGGATAAATTAATCATTAGGTGTCACAGACCGAGTATACAGACTTTCTCTGTAGCTTGTGTTCATTAGCTTGTATGGAACTATTCTGGAAATACATTTAATTTTTTTTTCAGTAGTTGAGGTAATTCCTGAAACTTTTTACTTTAGTGTGATTTGTTTTCAAAAGTTAACCATCTGGTTTGGGAATATTAATCAAGAGCCTTCAACAAAGGTGGTTCATATTTAATCAGTTAAAAGTTCATCTTTGGATGGATATGTGCAGAGCTATTTTGTAGTCTTTCAAAGCTTTTACTTCATTCTGTCCAGGTTCTTAACATGAGAAGTGTAGTCTGGGTAGGATGTTTTAGTCTTTGTAGTTATTTCTCTAAGATTCTTGCCCAGACCTTGGCTATTTTTCATTTTAGTATTACAACAGGGTTCTGAAGTTCAGCTTCTACCACTTGCCATGGTTGGCCAGAACATGTGAAAGGCACAGTATGACCACATGCCCAGGGAGCTGGAAGTCTCCTTCATACACAGGGGGCTGAGCCAGAATGAGAACTTGCATTAAGCCACATTGTTACCCCACTTTAAAAGCTTTCACACCTTGTCAGAAGGTTTAAGCTACTGCACTGCAGTCACTAACCTTTCCAATAGGGTATATCACTGCTGATTCACAACAAGCATTTTCTGCTTATGTGGTTTTAACAAGACTTTTCAGAGAGTTATCTTTAGTTTATCATCTCACTGTCCTTTTCCTCCCCCCCCCCCCCCCCCTCCCCCCAGCCCTCTGGCCCTAATGGTATTTCCTTACCTGGGTTAATACAACACTGTAATGGGAAAAGGCTAAGAAAGGAATTCATCTTGTTTTTTCCGCTGTGCTATTCAGTGGGGTCCTAAGGCAACACAGAAGCATGTTTCTGTGCACTGTGATCAGTTTTTATTAAATGAGGTCTCCCTAGACTGTATTCTACATGAAATGTTACCACTTCCGTTAACGAATATTAGCCTGCAAAATTTTATTTGGCAGATGGTGTCTTCCCTCAACTATTTTAACAGTGATAGAAAATAAATATTCATAAGAACAGAAACAGGTGGTTATCCTCAGAGACGAGTCAAGGGAATCAAAAGTCCTTCACAGTAAAGAATGTGCCACTGTCATAAATGCTCCTGGCTGCTTGCATTTGCTTCTGTTGACCATTTTTCCTGCACTGCCTCTTTCTTGAATCTGTTCTTGTTTGCTTCTTTGAGCACCACGTTTCTGTAAGTCAAAACAAAAAACAAAACCCAAAACCCCCAAACCACAGTGTATTTCAGTTATGAGTTCTGACTTCTGCTGTGCTTTCTACAGTACCGTAAGTTCTGTGTGCCAGGTGGGTCTGTTGGAGCAGAGCTAGTGGTGTACATGACAATTAAAGTGAACTCAGCCCTGGAGTGGCTGAAGGGTTTGTCTTGCTAAATGCTCATTCTTACATCCTGGTAAGGGCTAAGTGTGATGTATGTCCACCTTTAAGTGACAAATTACATTTTGATGTTTTTTCCCCATTTACCCCTGATAATTGCAGGAATGCTTTCAGATGGCTACTGTGTGAGGAGGTTGGATCTGAAGTTAGTTCTTGAAGCTGTGTGTGTGTCAGGAACCTTATAGTTAAAGGAAGGTGTCATATATGCTTTGCTTGCTATTTTGTTATTTTTCCTCTGAGGAAAAACAAATCCTCTTTTGTTCTGAGCAATGTTGAAGAAAGCAGCAGAAGAAAGTAAGTGTTAAATATGAAAGGGGACTGCAAAAGGGAAAGAAGAATTATAACGTGGTAAAAAAAAACAAACCAAAACAACAACAACAACAACAACAAAACACAAAACAACATGCAGCCAGGATAACTGTAAAAGTAGTTTGTATTGATTTTTCAACTTAGCATATTTGGTAAGAAGAATGTATTAATTTAGAAGTTAAGTACTATAGAGGCTTTCTTGAGAGTTCTCAGTTTGATACCTAAATTTTATATTGCTATATATAGTTTTAAAGCATGAAGCTTAACTGTTATGTTAAACTCCACTGAATAAAAAGCATTGGTTTACTGGTTGTATTTTTGTTTTTGTTTTGAAACAATCCTAATTAATATATGGATTAATATCATATGCATTTTATATCATATCATGCATACGTTTTTTAGGATCCTGGATTAGGAGAATTCAGTTACAGTGAAAGTTAGTTGTTGTTATATTAATGCTGTTTTTCTCTCTTTGAGTATGTATATTATAAATAACATACTATGCACGTTCTTGCCATTAAAACATATAATTCCCAAGAAAATCTACTTCTCTGGGTTGCTTCTTTTATCATATTTATTTATTTATTTATAAACTGTTATAAGAACCTGAATAAGTTTTAGAAAAGGTTATAAAATATATGATACATATTGGATGTTAGCTCTACAACTTCAGGGACATAACTGTATTGTAATTTCTGAGCTGTGGTACATGCAAAAATGTGTTTTGGTCTCACCTCAATATTTCACAAACATTTCTCTAGCTCAAATCCCCTTGCAGTTTGACAGAATTGGGAGTTGCTGCTCAGGAGAGGCAAAAAGTAGGTACAGCAGAAATTTTGTCATTCAGGTCTAATGTGTATTTGCAGTGCTAAGAAGAGAATCTTTGGCTCCTATGCCACTATTTCATATTCATGAACACTAAATTCAGTCACATTTTATATATATAAACCTGTTGAAAGGCAAAACAAACCTGATGGAAAAACTTAAACTAAGAACTGTGTATTATCAGTGCTAAGAAAAAATATTTTCTTAGGTTTTATTTACTTAACTCATTCTACTACTAATTCCAAGATTTTCAGCAAACAATTTTATCCTCAGTTGGAAAAAAAAAAAGTTTTGGTACCAAATAAAAATACTATTATGTGATAGTTGTTTAACAGAGCCAGTTTTACCCGCTGAATATATTGCATCTAATTTATTGCCCTATTAGCTGAGAACAAAATTCTTCTGTATTTTTTCTAGTCGATAGTGAATACTTTTGAGAGCAATTTAAAATAAATGCATACAGCATTTAGGGCTAGATTTATACCTTCATTTATTCTTCTAAATGTGACTTAGATCTTAAAAAAACAACAACAACAACAACAACAAAAAAACTTTTAGAAAACTTTTAGACTAATTATGCATAATGTCATAATGTTCAGATTTTAGTGAAAAAGTGGAATGTCTTTTTCCTTCTGCATGGTTTCTCTGTACTTATTTTTAGCATGATTGCACGTATGCTCAATTTGCTATATACTTTTCTTCAAAAAGAAAACCACAACAGTTTTGTTACGAAGTAGGTGTCACAAAGAATTAAATGGTCAAAACATAATTTATCACACCTTTTTCTGGTAGGATAAATCAACACCTACTAGTCCTCTGATTTATCAGGCATTTCATTGCAATGCTCGTTTTTGTGAAGTGTTATGTAGTGATGTTATGTCAAAGGTAGACCTTGTTCTTATTGATCCTTTACCCTCGAAGTCAGCTTTATGGTCTGTTGCAGCAAATGTACCCCCAATTACTGTTATATTCTGAAACCAGTTTACATTGCCTAGGTGGTCATATGCTATTTAATTTATGAAATGAAGAGCTACAAACTACTAAATTCGATTTTGCCCCATAATTTTTAGTGTCTTTTAAAAGTGATCTTTAAAACTTTATTATGTGTGTTACAGAATTATGCAAAATATGAGGATCTTTTGATGCCTATATTCTTTCTTTTTTTTTTTTTTGTGTGTGTGTGTGTGTGTGTGTGTGTTCTTGTGCTTAAATGTAGTGAAATGGTAGCATGCAATTACAATTTTGCTTGTCTTAAAACATGTTTAAGTCTAATCCTCTAGTGATTTTTTGACAGAGCTGTGAATTCTAGAAGAGGTTTTAACATCTGAATATGTGCTATTGCATTCAAAAATTTTCTAATAAGATTTGAAACCGACTTGGCAAGTGTTTGGTGAAGGATTTAACACCCAAGTATTCAGTATGTCATCATACTTCACTACCTGTATCTTAAAACTTCATTTTTTTTTGGTAAAGCTGATACAGAATTTAAACCTGGTTTTTCAAGGTGGGTACATAATACATCACTTTGTTGCATGTGTGATTTTCTAGGGGAATACTTATCTCATTGTTGCTGTTGTATATGAATAGTGAGCGAACTTATTGTTAAGTGTTAATAAATGTTAATAAAATATTTTAGAATGTTTTTGTTAAAATATTTTTTCAACCATAAAACACAGACTGAATTTTAAGTAACTTCTGTTTTTCCTAGAAACCTTGCACAGGTCTCAAAATCAGCACAAGCCAGAGTAAATTAGTTCAACATTATAAAATACTGCTTCATGAAATTAAGAAGTTTTTGATTAAGTAGACTTTTGGCCTTTTGGAATGGAATATGGTTTCGTTTCATATGTAATGTGCTTTTTTCATATGCATGGACGGCTTCAGTTTTTGTGTTTTTTTTTTTTTTTTAAGATACACTTTCAGTTCTGGATGACATTTAGCCTTTGACCCAGCCACTTTCTTACAATAAACAGTTTGTTGATGAGAGCAGCTGCTGGGAAGATTGCTTCCAGACTGTTCTGTTGCAGCTGAGTAAGAAAAGCAAAAGCCAGGATGCACCTTACAGCGTCGCTCTGCTGCCCTCCTGGTTCCTCTGCTCCGTTCCTGTTTGTATTGAGGATAGGGCAGTGGGCCTTCTGCAGCTAGTGCTGTCCCGCAGCCACGAAGGCTGCTCCGTGGCAAGAGACCAGAAACGGTAGTACTTCGCTGTTGAAACCAAGGAATCGAAATAAATGGTTTCTCCTGAGGACAAGATATATTCACTGTTTTTTGTACCTCTAAAAAATTGTTCCATCCTTTAGAAAAGATTAAATACTTTTTAGCACAAAGAAAAAAATGGTCTTGTTTCTTTACTTGTTTTGTGCATGTGAATGGTAGTACATGCCTTCTAGCAGCCCAATACCTAGGAGCAACACTGTTGAAAATAGCAAATACTGATGTAGCAAAAACAGCAAATACTGATGAAATACTTGACATTTTGGTTTCTATTATCTTGTTATTACCTTATTTTATAGCCTGATTGACAGTATTCTATACAGGAGGTAACATCTGATACATTTTTCATTAACTGGTGACTTTTGACCTAAGCCTGCAACCTGTTTTTAAAATTTAGTGCTGCACTTTAGATAAATTAATTTTCTGCCTACATAAAGTGGTATTTAAAGCTAAATTTAATTTTGGATTCAGATAGTTCTTGTTCAAAGCAATGTAACACTGATAAAAGTACCCTACAAATCTTGCACAAGTCAAAACATGTATTAAGTCTTCCCCAGGTTTTAGACTAGGTGTTGCAAACATCAGTGCTCAAAATGGCCCAACTTGGATAAGTGACTGTTTCTACTCCCTTGCTGAGATGATACACTGTATAACTGGTTATATAAAGGAATAATTGGTTTTAAAAACACACTGAAAAGGGCAAAAGACTAAATTTCTTATTTGTGTCTTTTAGAAGTGATTAGCTTTGTTTCCCCCTTCTTGAAGTATATAGCAAACTAACTATCTGAACCACTGGAGACTCCTAAAAATCCGGTTGGTTGTGAATTACACAGTTACGAATCCCTGCCATCTTTCTAAATGCCCTTCCAAATTGTACACAATTGACTCATGTTTTACATAGTATCTGGGTTTAGGAAATATAAAAAAGATTATTAAAAAACTGAAACAGATTTCCTAGTTATGTAGTATCCTGAGAATGCATAGCAAATATCAGCCAAGTAACTACAGAAGTTCATGAGAATATGAAATGAGAATGCACCTCGGCACTACAATAAAATCTTTATGAAGTTCTTTGGGGGATGGGGAAAGGAGGGAGCAGAGAGCTGGGAATTTCTCTGCTTTCTGAAATTTTTATACTATGAACTAAACACAGAACTGTGAAAATAATGGCCCTCTGCCTGCTGGATGAATAGGCTCAGATACATAGATTCTCCCCTGATTTAGCCTAGATTACTGACCCTGTTCTACGATATATTTTCCTATTAAAAAAAATACTAAACAAATGAAAATGTTACAAGTAATCTGAAGAAGGATTAAAATCAGCTAGTGTGGCTGTGGACAGAGACTGTTTAGCTTGTTCAGTTTTTATCTATTCCCTTGAACAAGGACTGAACTTTGACATGAATTATAAGCAGTTAGAACTAGGAGAAATGTTTTATATACTTTCTGAGAATGGATTCAATTGAATACTTCATCTATTTCAAATTGGATTTTGAATGTTCGTTTTCTAAATGCCCTTTGTGCTTTGCAGTTCTGTTTATTCTTTTTGTTTCCGGTACTACAAAATCTATCTTCAGGCTTACACTTATACAAATGTAAAAGGGCAACTACTCAAGCCTGCAAGCATCAATGTGTAGTTTGGTAACATTTATTAAGTGCTAATGACATGTGAGAAGTATTGAACCAATGATTATGACAATCTAATGAAATCTCTTAGCCTGATTGCTTGATGGGTGGGAGAGACAGAGAGACGGCCTGGCTTTGGCACACAAACACAGATCTGCTATATACAGCTTTCTTAAGCCTTGGTGAACAAGTGAAAGATAGCCACTACAATTTCCTTGCCAGTATTGCTGGGAGCAAAGAGTGGCCTTTCTCCCATCTTTGTGGGTGTTTCTGTGGAAGAGGTTACAGCAGTCCTCTTTTTGGGCCTCTTTCAGTTCCTCTGCCTAGGCCATGATCACCTAGAGATTATCTTTTTCGTTCCTCATCTGAGCTGTCAAGAAGTTATTTTTACTTTTTTCACTCTTTCCTTAAAGGGAGAGAAAGAAAAAATAATACCTGTCAGTGAGTTAAGCTTAGTGTCCATGAAATACTTTACAAAATTTCAGTAAAAGGTACTATGTGCGTGCTAGGGTATGAAAGCAATGAGGTTATTATATAGCTTCACGTTCTCCATCATCTATATTAGAGTAGGATTTTTTGGTGCAATTTAATATGTGTTTAACATTTTTCTATATTGACGAAGTATGAACATAATTTTAAAATGGGTTTATGCTAGCATTATGAAACTGTCATCTGCTTCAGATCTCAACGTATGCCATTATTACAGGAAGTAAAAACATAGACAGCATCAGAAAAGCATTTTGTGTGCCTCATTAGTCAGAAATGTCTGCCAAAACCGTGCCCTCTTGTGCTAATAGCTGACTTTTCCTGCTGCTGGCCTCCTAAGTTGCTAGCATTCTGGGCTGGGGTTGCCACTGTAGGTGTGCTTTTTGCTGGCGCCAGCCTACTGCTTACTACCACGTTGGACTTCAGTTTGTTTCTATTGGATTCAAGAGATGCTATGGAAGCTCTCCAGTGGCTAATTTAACACCTTTAAACTTGTATGCCTGTTGAGCAAAGCTGTGTAACGCAAGGAGGATATACTTTCTGTGTATACATATGCATGTGTGTATTTATTTTTATATTCTAAATCTGAAATCAGATTCCAAGTGCTGTGGTCTCTTTATTAAAACGTGTTCTTTTCCATCAGTGCTATTATAGAAGAATTCCTGTGCAATATGGATATTTAAGATCATATCTGAAACAAGTAATACTCATTTGAAAATGGCCAATTCAGAAAAAAGCAGGTTAGCCATATGAAGGTGTGGTGTCTATTAAGGTGCTTACACTCAAAATGAGCTATTCATGTTCTCCTCTAAATTATCAGTGCTTTGTGCCTGTGTAATATCCATATGTTTGGAGTTAATAAGCATATAGCCTTACGTGATTTAGTTGATACATCAATTAATAATACGTCAATCAATACATTAACTGCAGACTTCTTGAAGTACAGTGAAGCAAAACCAGAGGCTGTTCACAGGAAAGGGTTAGATTTTCTGAAAAGGAAGAAGAAAAATAGTTAAATGTCCCAGCTATGTATTCAGAAAGGGAATACTTGGCCTTACTTTCTCTACACGCAACAGCTAAAATACTTTATTATACTACAGTCATAATATTGTGTCACTGGTAGAGCATCACTAGTTAAATTTGCCTCATTTTTCCTTCCAAGCAAGTAGAGAGCTAACTAACTGATATGTAATGTTTGTTCATTTTATGGCATTATATTTTTAGCTTTCATTTAGTTTCGCCTTCATGTTTTTAATAAAAACCAAATGAATCTAGGCTGTGACTGGAGTTTTGTCTCAACAAAGAATTCCATTGATGTAAAATTTAAGATTTATTGTTACAGAATTCGGTAGAAAAGAGCAGCTCCCAAATATGCCTGATGGGATCGGGAGGGGGAGAAGGGGAAGTATATATCTGTCTATGAACATATATATAAGAATAAGAAAATGAATTTTAAAAGATACACATAAATAGAATATAAGAATAAAATCTTGGATTTGGGTTTATTTGTAACCATTTTAACTAAAAGTTTATGTGCTTTGTGTATATGTCTCATTGGCTGATAGAGCCCAGGTGCAAATAAAATCATCTCCGTCAGGAGCTATAATTTTCTGTTATTTTATACTACAGCAGAGAAGGGTCCATATGCAGCTGGTTTTTGATCTTATGTCTGCCTCTTTTTTCCTTTTTGTTCAATCTCAACTGCTAAATAAGCATTAGGAAAAAAGGAAACTAATGATTACCAAGAAAAAAAAAAAAGATTTTTAAACAGCAAAGGAGAACTGTTACGTAGTGGTTTTTCTTCACACACCTGACCAAACTCTTAAAATCATAGAAAGCAGATGTTAAATCATTAACAAAATACAGCTTTTACTCTTCCTTCTTTACACCGCAATTACCATTTAAACTTTAGTTCAACAATTTACAGCATCAGCCCTCCAACCCTTGATACAGTGACCCTAATAAACTTTTGTGCTGATCGGTGGAGGAGCTGAGGGTACATAGTGTGCAGTAGCTGAACTCCTCGTTTCTATGGATTTTGTGAATTGACATCTACTGTATTTCACTACCTGCTTCAGAACAACTTCCCAGTTAGTGACACTTTGAGTCCAACAATCAAAACTCTGCTTTTTCATATGTTTGCCTCTCAGTACCAGATGAGTGAGGCTGTCACCACCATGAGATGCTGCTTCTTTCCATGCTCCTGCCCTGTGGAATTCAGATTGCACTTCGGAGCATGTGGGGAGAATTTCTTAGTGAGAAGTGGTGGCTTGTTCCTGTTGGTACAGTGCTTTTCTGCTTTTTATAGTTGCTTTTTAAAATGTATTGAAAATCCATTGTGCTTTTGCTATGACTAGAAATCTTTCCTGTTCTAGATGATAAATTTCTAGTTGACTATTTTAACCGTGAAAAGCTGATTTAGTCTCTTGCCATCTAGTCACTCGGCCAAAATGTCAAATTTCATTGTTCCTTTAAGAAAGGAGGTGGCAGTATCTTTTGTTTGGAGAATGTATGTATCAAATTGATTTGAGAAGAGAATGGTTTCATACATAGGCAATTAATTTGTCGTGACTTGCATTCTCCCTGCCAAAAATGATGCAGTAATGATGAATAACAATTTTAGATATATTTAGGCCACCCTAAAACATATAGTTACTATACTTATGAAGTATATTACGGATCATATGCGTAGTATCGACTCCAGCATGATTATATGTGTAAGTAGCTGCAGACAGGGTTGTGGGTGCCTGAATCTGTGACAGCTACAGCTCTTTTGCTTGCATACTCATTTAAAGTTTGTACCTGCATGTTTTAGGATTTTGATAATGAGCTACAGGCCAGGGTAAGCAGCAGCCAGGATTTTGGGTGTTCCTTTCCCTTTTGACACACCTGATCTGGTCCCAGAGGTATGTAAGGCCAGGCAGTTCTTGGAACCAACACTTTACTTTTAAATGGCCACCAGAGGTTGCTGCAGAACGGTGCACGCAGCTGGGGATAGGTTTGCTTTCTGCCTACAGCCAGTAAATGGTGTTAGGTTCCCCGTTTTGAATTCAAAGCTGCATCCTGAGCTTAGCAACAAATTGCACAGTTCTGTTTCTGACGTGATTATATTCTTTTCCAATGGAGTTGAGGCAAAGGTTAGCCCTGACTGTTGTATATATTTATTTCATTACACGACAATGTTCTTCTCTTTGTGCCATTATAATAGTGAGGACAATAAAACATTGGTTCAGCATCTGTGTTTCTGTAACTTTGAGTTTCTGAAGTAAAAATTAACTTTCCTCGTGTGTATTTGGACACGACTTGAGAATTTGCTAAAAATGAAAACTTTTTTTTCTTATAGAAATTTCTAAAAATCAAATGCTGTTTTTGATTATCTAGTATTTGTGTTTATATTTTTGATCAGCTTAAAAAGTATGTATACATTACGCAAAAAAAATAGCTTCATAATTATACAAATATAACAAATCTTAAATAGTTCAATATGCATTAGAAACAAGAAAATGAAATTATGTAAACTAAATATCTTTGGGGAAAAATTGCATGAAAGAATACACTCAACAGGATAAATGTTAGGAATTGTGTGGCATATCTGTAGTAATGTGACATTACACATAAATCTAAGTTATTTCAGTCTTTTCGGAAAGTATCCTGTGGCAAAAGTACGCAGGACTTTCTGATGTATAGTAACAAGCACTTTCATTCTTTGCTTAAATGTAAGAGTACTTTAAGCATCTTTACTTTTTAACTTAATGCCTGTTTCAGTAAGTCTGTAAATCCATCCTTATGGGAGTTAAAATTACGGTTTTGTGTCTAGGAATTGCATGTTCAGACAATCATGCTAAATGAAATTCTGTGTTTAGAAAGCAACAGGAAAACACACTTTCTGCTTAAGCACAGTTTTGATATACTCCCTTACAAGAACTAAAGCTATAATTTTTCTAAATATCAGTTACAGCTAATAAGTTACTGTGTGTGTAAAACAAGAAGGATAGTGTGTAAAGAATTTAGTAGCAGTCTGTTGAGGCTATGATATTACACGGAGTGAAGATACAAGTGGTTCATGCAGATTAATTCAAAGAAGTGCTCATAAAACCTTTAATGCCACATCATCACGTATGACGCAAAAAAATGGAAGAAAATATTTAAAGCATATTTTAGGCAACAAGTTAAATGCAAAGAGTTTAAATGGAGCTTTACAAAATGCAGAAATGAAAAGTAGTTTATCTGTAACTAAAATTTGCCTATTGAGTCATTCTTAGATTGGCTTGTCCTAGAAGCTAGTGCTTGATTGTGTTTGGAAAAAGAACGTTCCTTTCTTCGTGTTATGCTCAGTATGTCGTATGACTAAAAAACTATGGGGGAAAAATCACTTGAAAGAATATGCTACAGAGGGTAAATGTCATATTATAGGGCTGCAAACCAGTAAGTCTGCTGACATTCAGCATACAAAGAATGTCACACAAGAAGCAGTGTCCATGTGAAACTTGAGAAAGTGTAGTTTCCGAGTATGGAAAATCCATAGAAAGGTGTTAGAAACAGGTCCACTTTTCTCATTGCTTTTTAAGATACAACAATGGGATTTGGAAAATTGGAGTAATTCCTTGGATAGATAACTATTTATAGGAAGATTGCTCTTAATTGCAGTTTGTGGGTTTGAAAGAGTTGGACTGGAGCTCAGGGACATCATGTTCAAGGGCAAGAGAGCTAGTCTTTAGACTAGTATAGGAAACCCTCAGAACTGAGGTTCCCAGATCCTGCAGTAACAGGAAGGAGTGGCACATACTTGGGTAGAAACTGTGCATCTATGAGAAGTTTTTTATTTAAAGGACAAATGTTTTCTTAGAAAATTTGAGGGTAAGAATCACTAATACATTACGTTTGGTATAAAAAGACTATACGTTTTTTTGTGGTTTCATATAGATCTTCCAAAATAGCTATTATTCTGAAAATGAGAGTGTAATTATGAGGGCCAGATTTAGAATTGTGCCCTCAGGTGCAATTTGGGTTGCTGTGCTCATCTTTTAATATTTTAAGGAGTCATTTGTCCATATATTCCAGTATCTTCTTGTGTTTCATATACATTTGCTCTCAAAATATTCTTTCAGTTCAAATCTGCTATGTAAATTATTGATAGCCTTAATCAGCGGTTCAGTAGCTTTTACTTTTAGTTCTTCTTTTTTCTTTTTAGATTCCATCTAATTCAGTTTGATTTTTTATTTGAGAAATTATGTATGTGTGATAGAGACTGCTTTGTTTCTAGAAGGAGTAGAGCTCTTCAAAATGTAAGCTACATACTTAGGAAAAAGAAGTCCCAGCATCTGTGTTTGTGGGCTGTTAACTTGCAGTTTCTACAGAAAAGGCAAAAATTTCATACCAAATCTAGTTCTATCAATGTCTAACTGTTGTTTCAGGGAGTTAACAGACAGGTAATAATCACAGTAATTCATCTCTTTGTTTCACATTCATTAAAACACACTTCTAAATAACCTAAAATAAAGGAGAGGGAAATAAAAGGGTTGGCATGTAGATATGTAAAATTAGTTGTATTAGATACAACTTAAATTTATTAAATTATATCTGTGTATCATATCAGATATTAAATTATATCTGTGTATCATATACATGTATTTCACACTGAAAATATTTTGCAAAGAAATGTCTACCAGCTGTGCCATTGGCTGTGACAAGGGAGCATACTTACAACTCCATTTTGTACACTGGTATAAAGTTTTCCTAGTTATGTGCCTTCTTGTGTTATATGTTTCTGCTTTAGCTAGCTTTTTTAACAGCCACTTTGGAGTAAGGTAATAGTTGTGAAGCTTCTGTTAGCTGAAAGTACCCCTTTTAGTGGAGATTCCGCTGAGAAATCAGTAAATGTTTTTCTTAGCTGCTGCTTTATCCTTCAAATCAAGCCTTAGCGATGCTTTGAGAGGCTTGTAGCAGAGAAATTTAGCATGTTGAAAAACCTGCATAAACAGAAGTGCATAATATGCACTCCATGTTTCGGTACCTAGCAGAACCACCACAAGTTTCAGCCTAATCAACCCATAAAGGAGCGTGGTCTTAAGATTAAGAAGAGCGTACCAAATAGTCAGGTCAGGCCAGAGTAGAACAAGCAGCAGCAGTTAATCTTCAAAAAAGAAATGGAGTTATTTTTCCTCATTTTGAAGCAGAAGGTGGTTTATTGAATGTAAATATTCTCAGAAGAATGTTTGTATATCTTTCTGTATGTTGGTCTGTATTTCTATGTCTTACTTTATTTCCCTTGTCCACAGGAAATCCATCTTGCATTCCTGAAATGGCTTGAGGAAAACGTAAATGCTGAAGGATTAATAGAATCCAGCAAAGTGTCTCTTAAATTTGTTTCATCTTGTGAATCAAAAATGGAGACAACTCCATCTCTGATGTCAGTCATCACTGAGATGGGAAACTTCTCATCAGAACATTTCAGCCTGGAGATGTATCAACAGAATCTGCAAACAAAGAAGCTTGGAAAGATTCTTCTCTTTACTGAAGTTACTACCACAACAATGAATCTTCTGGATGGGTAAGACAGTGATCCAAACCATCTTGAGTAAGATTTCTGATAGGAATTCACAGTTATAGAAATGTTCACAGTGTTTGGAAAGAAACGTTTTTCTCTTTTATTTGTTTGTCACCTACAAGATACCCAGTCAAAAATGCTGATTGTCTATGAAATAGGACACAAAAGAGAGATCTTTGTGTTCACAGAATATTAATTAATCGTGTATAAATGCCAATATATAAGGGGTGCAAAAACCTAATGTGACAACTTCTTACTTGGAGATTGACTTTAATTGTTAATCTTGCAAAAAAAAAAAAAAAAAAAAAAAGGAATGTTTAAGGTATTAAATGTTCATATTTAGGAGATTGCATACGTTTTCTAACACAAGTTATTTTCTGAGCTAGTTACATAACAAAGGTAATACCAAGTAGATTGGGGCCTAAATTTTAACATTGCTGTTTTCTCTCATTCCATTTAATGTCCTTTCACTGAATATTCCACTAAAGTGCTCTTTGGTGTTTTTTAAACATTGGTTAGGGTTGTGCTAGACGTTCTTTCATCATCACATAGATGACCCTTGTGAATGAGTTGTGAGATACCTTTGAGAAAGTAGTTTGTTAGAGTTTTGAATGGGATTAAGTGATATGAAAATCACAGTTAGTAAATCTTAGGTTGGAGTCTATGTACAAAGAATGTACTGTTATGTTTCAGAACATGAAATAGTCTGATGGAAAAAACTGTCTTTAAGAAGCTGTTCCTCTTCAGGAAAGATTTTTTCTGTGTGTTTCTACCTGCAGCTCTAACTTTTCTTGACAGCCACTTTTGAGTATCAGTGTTAATTTATCTGCAGAAATTGCAGGTGAATTTTGCTGTTGAAAATAACCTCAGTAATTTTGTTCTGGATTTTCTTTTTATCAACATCATCAGTTAAATCGCCTTGAATGTTATTGTAACTGATTAGTTAACTAGCAGTAATAGCTTTACTTCTCAGCTAGAGAGCCTAAATTGTAAGGCTGATATGTTACAGAATATGCCTTCTCGCAGGTAATAAAGGTGATTTGTTTTAAAATATACATACACAAAAACTGTAAATGAGCATGCATTAGAACAGTATTACGGTAAATCAGTGTAATTTTACAGTTGACACTGTTCTGATAACTAAAAATTACCTGAAATTAAGTATTTATAGTGTTTATAGATAAACTTTACAAATGATAATATGCCCTAAAATTTTGTAATTTAGAGACAGCTCAAATCAAATACAAATTCCTTTAAAACCAAACTATTTTTTGCGTGTTCATACATACATGTGCACACACATTAAAAAATGTTGCAATCCAGTTTTGCCACACCCCTTCCTCCAAATCTACATCCTAGTCCTACAACTGATTTGACAAGGGCTTTTGGATGTAGACAGACATGCTATTTCAATAGAGCCCCAAAATAAGTGTTTTATTATTATTATTGAAGCATTTGTAGTATTTACATCTTCGTTTCTATTCAAATCATATTCAACTCATAGGATTGAAAGCAGACTTACTGGTAAGAAACTGAAGTGATAATTCAATATGTTAATAGTTTTCTTTCTGACAGTTGTTCTTGGTGGTAGTTCTCAGTAACAGTATCTACATATCCCAGTAAGATGAAATATATTATTCGAAGTCTGTGAATGTATTTAGATATCACAAGCTAAACAGAATCATGTCTGGCCGATTTATTTACTCTTATATCATCCAGAAGGCAAGGGAGATGAGAGAAGTGGTCTTGGTTTTTCATTGAATCTGGAACCTTTACTCTTCTATCTCTAAACTGATGTCCCCGCAGAGTGTTCAGCTCACGGGTTGATTTCTTATGTAAGTAGTCCAAATGTAATGAAGCGCTTGGAGATGTGGGTCTTCAAGATTTTCCCTGTTGTGATACAACTCCAGTAGTTGGTTTTCAGATACGATGTAAACTAGTTCTTTCTCTAAGCAGCCTTTACAGGGTAGGTGGTCCTATTAAGATTATAATTTGAGTGATTAAGTTTCTTGTAGAAAGTCTTTTGTTTTAATAATTCAAAATATTAAATATGATGATTCAGGATATTGTAAATACACTGTTGTCATAGATAAAAGAATAATGTTGATGTGATTTGCATGTTCAGCATGTGATTTGCAGTTCAGCAAAGTACCTTGAGATTTCACAAATAATAACAAGTCATAAATCACTAGAAATTGAGGCAAATATCTATTAGATATTTTATTTATTCTTTCTGAAGAAAGTTGTTGTCAGTTTTTAATGTACTTCCATAAGAACCAATATGAATGTGTTAGGGTATGTAATATGTCAGGTTTAGGATATGTAATATTTCACTTGCCAGTTCAAAATGAAAGTGTATCTCAAGTAAAAGAGTTTCTTTCATTGCACAAAAAATAAGTTCTTACTGATCAGTTGTAATTCCCAGGAAAAAAAAGTAAATTATACCTTGTATAGGTAATCGAATATTGCAATAAGCAAGTGCTACAGGATGGAATCTTTTATTTTTTCCAAAGTTTGTGATGACTGAAAATGTGACACAGACACCTCAAGAACTTAATCCCTGGGATTAGTAGTGAATTGATTTAGTAAATTATTTAGTTAGTAAATTACAAATAAATGTAGCATTTAACTTCTGTGATTTTAGATTTTCTTATACCTCTCCCACAAACTGAATGTCAAATGTTTGCCTCTCTTCCTTTTCACTTCCCCAAACCTTCATACCCCCCAAAATTAAGACATCGAAGGAGAAAGTGGGCTGGAACTAATTTAATGGCTGAGTGACCTCACAGTAGAGAAACAGCCGGAGCCTAATAGGGGTCTTTGTCTACATTTCCACCCTGGCTGGTAACGTGCCAGTCAAAAGTCAAGCAAGAGAAACAGGTGGAAACTATTAGACCTGTCATAAAGTTTGAAAAATTGATTCTGGAGTCTAAGTGAATAGATTGAACTTGACAGTGTTGTCCTAAAGATTCTAAGGGAAAATTCTGTAGTTTAATTTGGAATCCCTTGATTGTTCATTAGCTCTCCAGATGGCATGTCTTGACATTTTGCATATTAACATACACACTTTATTATCATTGGCATACATTTACATGTCCTAAGGTAACGAGCAAAGTGTGAATTCACCTGTAAGTATCTAAAATTAAAAGGCATTAGTCTAATTGTAAAACAAAGATTTGCTTAAATATCATGTAGTTTTAAATAGTCAATATTGTTTCTATGATTTGAAGTTAAAAGCTTTAAATGAATCATAAGACTACATTTAAAGCATTTAATCTTTTACTTCCTTAAACTAAAATTTAATTAATTAATTAATTAATATTTTTTTAACCAAAGATAGAGGCTCTCCTCTTGTTTTGTTTTATTTTTTTTTCTTCAAGGGAAATCAGAAGTCAGAAAGAAATTTCAGAAACCTTGTGTATTTCTTCAGAGATATTTATCCCAATAGCACCTGACCAGGTTAACCTTTCCAGAAGCAGTTCCACTTTTGTTGTCTCCTCTCCTCAAAGAATGCCTGAGGTTGTATGACTCAAAATGAAACCATTATTTTTAAGGATGCATCTGGTATGGTGATGCAAGTATTGAGTTGTGGAAACGAACTTGCTAGGCTCACAAGACCTGAGGTTGATAAATAAATATTTCTAGCACGCTTTAATTAACTGGATTGGTTTCACAACCATTTCATTAAAAATAAATTACTTAGGTATTCAGTTCAATTTTATTCTTTACCAACACCTTACATCTTGTTTTAATGTTTTATTTGGCAGAAGATGTGATTTATACATTACTAAGCCAGCATGTGATATATTGTACATAAAATGCCATTGTGGATACTGTTTCCCCAGTATTTAAGAAGAACAAAGGCAGCTGTTCCTGTGCCATTGTTAGGAAGAGTTTGACATAAATATGGTGAATTTTAGTGGGAATGAAATGTGGGAGAAAATTGCTTTCATAATTGCTGAGTGGGATTTTTAAATAAAATGTCAGTTTAGAGTAAACAATTTCCAAACAGTTAAAATCTTTGCAAAAGAAAATCCTTTACGTTGTTGGTGCCATTTTAGTTTTTCTTGATGCTTTTCAAGATTCATTGTAATACAGCTTTAATTTTGGAAAGTGAGCATTAAGACTCAGATTTTGTTTTTAAAACTCATGTTTTATATTTAAATACACGTGCTGCTTATGCAGGTATGCGTTAGTAAAAAGTTAGAGCAGCTTATAGTTGCAGGAAATTGGAATGGCAGTTCAGAGGCACAAACAAGCTGAGATTGACAAACTGTATTTTGTACCTAGTGGGTGTTTTTTTTTCAAATCCTTGTGATGTTTTACTCTACATAAACACAGCAGCCTCCTGTTTAGTCATTCCATGCACCTTAGTGATCTCTTGTATTCTCTGTTTAAACCACGTTTTTTAAGAAACAAATTGAAGTCAGATAAGCCAGGGGGGTGGTGGTTTGAAAAGTGGTTAAAGACAGAAATTTGGAATTAACATAGCACGTGCAAAATACGCCGTATAGTCACAGTGCTTGTATTCATCCCATCATCAGGCGTATCATTCTAAAGCCTGACCTCTCAGGTATTTCCATCATAATTCCATGACAACTGGACTACAAGCACGAAATGTTGCTATTGCTATTGGCACAACTTGATTGACCATTTTCTTTAAAGTTACAAAAATTGTTTACTGCTGTTGATATTATTTTAGCTAGCCACGTCTCATAATCTAGGCTCAGTTGGGTGGAGGAAGCAGTTGTGCTGTGTAGTCAAAATCAGCTGCAAGATGGCTGGTTTGGATGATATTTGCAAATAGGGACCTTGTGTTTTCCTCACCTGAAGATGTACAGGTAGTTGGATTACAAAATCTTCAAATTACAAAGTCTTTGTCTTTTGGTCTGACGAGAATATCCTAGTACATTAATAGTCTTCTGTAAATAAATGTCTTGTCACCAACATTAACAGTTTGTAAAAATTACCCCTCTCCATACTTCCCTCTGAAGAAAGTGTCTTAAAGAGTTAGAAAATGCTGTGGTGGTTGGGAAGGTTGCCTTTGTCTCAAGAAATTGCTGTTGGGTATTTAAAAAATATCTGCTGGTAAATTGGTCGGTGGGATTTAAATGTTGTGTGAATTTTGTGTGTAATCTTTTCATAATACATAATATACATAACCAAAATATAATTTATAATTTTGGATAGCCAGGCCTTCCTTGTGTAGAGGACTCACAAGTACATCTCTTAAAAGCTAAGATTTCTTGGTTGTCTTTGTTTGTTAAACTATGTTGAGGAATAGGAATACTTCACTTAACAAATACTTAACCTAAAACCTAAAGTTAAATACTATTGGCAGTAGACCTGCTCTTTAAAGGATCTCATTCTTTTAAGCTGTATCCCTCCCATTTAACTTAGCCTTCGTGTAGTATCATCTCCCTTTGTTTCTTACATTATTGGCTTTACTAATTTTTAAACTTGCATTTATTTTATTTATCGGGTTGAATTTGCAAGAGGGCTTTTTATTCTCAAAAGAAATAAGGTTTGTGCATTGGAATAGCTGCTTCCATGATTGTTTTTCTTGAGGATTTTTTATATTCAGTATTCTGTGCCATCTTTTGGTGATAAAGATTAGCTCATGTAATAGTATATGTTAGTTTCCCTTAAATCAAATACATTTCAAGAGTAATTTTTACATGCATAAATGTTTTAAATGTATATTATTTCTGACTTTATTCTTCCATTCACTTATTGGTACCGTTTTGCATCGTCTAGCATTAGGGAAAGCTGTCCTTCATCCTGATAACACAAGATCATACAGGAATTTTTGTAATACAGCCAAGAGTCTGTTCCCTTCCTTGCCTGTATAAAGCGAGGAATTCGGAAGTTCTTGGCACTGATTTGGTTCTGTGCCATTCCCAGACTCCTCTCTGCAATAGCATTTTTCATTACATGCTTGCTGAAAGATTTCTGTATTAGGATTTGTCATCTCCTTTGCGTCAATTTTCCTTGCCTTTCTTTCCACCTGTTGTGAATGGTTCGTAAGGGCGCTAAACAATTAGGTCCCTATTTTCTTGTCACGCACCTTGTGTGTCTGATTTTCCATGGAATTGAAGACAAAATATGTTCCTCTTTATTTTTTTGTTATGTAAAATTAGTAGATTTTCTTCCCGTTAATGAAGTGGGCCTCCTGCTTGCATGGTTTTTGTCAGCACAAGGGGAGGTTTGATGTTCCCAAAGGGGATTGAGTCATAAAAAAAAAGATACCCGTTTTGCAGAGCAATTAACCCACATTGAACTCTTATAGTATATTGTATTACCCTGCTGCTGGAAGTTCCTGAACAATCCGTATTGTCGTATGAATACACATGTATCATTGGGACACTCCTTTGTTAAATATGAGTGGTAACCCTATAAGACTGCACAGTTAAAATGATTGCTGGAGAATGGAAGTAGAAGGGTTCAAGAACATTATCTTGTTTTGTTTTACACCGTGCTATTTTCATGCATGCATTTTAAATCAGGCTTTTTGTATTAAGATGAAAAAATTGAATGCTGAAATTAAAAATCATCACACTGTTGAAAGAGGATTAACTTAAGAGTTGTGTATTAGAGTACAACGTATGTAATACATTGCAATATATAGTATATGGTTATGTAGTTACATAAATTATAACACACATTGCATATATATTATTGTTACTCATTTGGTAACTGAGTAACTGAGTAATTGTGACTGTCAATTCTGCCTTTGAATTTTAAGTTTGGTTTAGTAAAAAAAAAATGTTGCTTAGCTTAAATTGCCCAGAAGCACTCGTGTATTACTGTTTGTACCTCAGTGAGAAGGAGAGTTATGTTAGAAAGTTAAAGTTTTGCAATCAGATAAAACAGAATAGCAGTTAGGTAGTCAGATGTACTAGGAAGAGGATATCAAGTGATGTGATAATGCGTTCTGTTAATGGGTTATCTACAACGTATAGAGCTGAGGAAGTCCCAGTTTAGGAACTAGTAAAGAATCCATTTGGCTGGACACTGCACGTTTCTTACACTGTTGACCTATTAAGGAGATGTGCTGGAGATACTCAGCACTTGCATGTTCCAAACAGACTCCTTTTTTTTTGTTTTCAGAAAATGGAAATACAGGACTGGTTGGAGAAGTCAAGCCCAGTATGCTTTGCTTTGGAATTCCTCTGACCGTTGTTTCCTTTAAGGGATGCATAGGGCCTACTTCACTTTTGGAAGTAGAATTAACATCTACAGAGTAAATTTTATCTGGTTATTTTAGGAAGCTGATGGGAAGAATCCGTTTTCTCAGACATGGAGAGAAATGTGTTGTTTGCTACATTTTGACTTTATTTTCTTTGACACTACAATAAAGATCCAAATTCTGAACTAAAATTAAATGCAGTCAGACAAAATGTGAATTATTGTCTGGAGATGCCAGTTTCTCATTCTGACTGTACATGGAGAATACCATAGTCATGTTTCTTAGAAGTTCAAAGTTAGATCATGGCTTTCAGTTTCCATTTTGCACATCTCCGTCCCTTTGCCCTTGCCAAAAAAATAAAATAAAAAATGGTTGGATTTACTACATCGTAGGAGTTGAGAAACTTGTGGCATTACTGTTTTGAGGAAGTTTAGACAGCACCTTTTCCAGTGCAGTTACAAATAAACATACTGATTTTTATTCTTATGCTGCCAGAAGATAGTAATTTGGTTTCAGAATAATTCACTGATTGTTTTCAGTGCCTAAACCTTTCAAAGCTTGTGTAATTTCTACCTTAAACAGTAAAATAAGAAAATCCCACAGAATCTGAATTCTTTTCCTAAATCCCACTGGCCTAATTTATTTTCACTTATACTCCTAGTTAAAATATTTTAAGAATCTGTTTGTATTCAAACGAAGGCTTGCATTTATCACACCTCATATCATTTAGCCTAAAATGTCATGGCCTGTAGAATGGTGTGTAAAAACCGAGGTTCCCCCACTGCAGTTTTGTGATCCCCAGGATTGCTATAAAATACAGTACCTCATGTTGCTTTCAAAAGAATTTACTAGCATTGTTCTTGTTGCTAAAGAGTTAAAAGTGGCAGAACGTCCAAATGTTTTTTTGTAAACTTCAGCTGATGCTATTTTAAGGATGATACTATCTTACATAAAAAAAAAAAAAAAAGAAAAAAGAAAAAAAAACACAAGTATTTTAAAGGTTTCTTTGCAAATGCTGAACTTTCATTCCATCTTTCATTAAACGTACGTGGAATACAACTAGAGACTGTTCTATAAACCTTTTTCATTTTATTTGTGTTTGAATGGATCATCAGTTTGTCCATTCATAGAGCAAGAAGAAAGAGGAGTTCAGAAGAATACTGAAAAGAAAACAAGAAGAGGAAAAAAAAGTAGAGATGGAGGCTGAGATATAGGAAATAGGAAATAAAAATAAGGCATTCAAGGGAAACAAATCTTATCTGTGTTTGCTGAATATTTCTTTAACAAATGTTAGGTTAAAATGAGTGGCATGTAAAAAGGTTGCAGTATTAATTGGGGAAAAATCTACATGTTGTCAGAGTGCATAGCAAACCAATTACTGATAAGAAACATGATATTCCCTTGTTCAGCTGGCGAATTATCTACTGAAAGATCCTGTACTGTTTAGGTTCGTTTCCTTCTGAAGTCATAGAGCCTGGTAATAACTCCACTTAAGCATGTGGTGGTTCCATTTCTAACTTTTTTTGATTGAAAACTGGGCAGTATGAGGAATTTAGTTTATTCGGGTTAAAAATAATTTTGTGTACAGTCGTCTATGAATCTGCAAATTATGATACACTGCTTTGCTTGTTTATTTTTAGTCGCCCTTTTAATCTTTTCTACCATCATAAGCATATTTGGATACGTAATCAGAATCCCACAAACTGCTTATATTTCATGTTTTTAAAAATGTGGCTTACAACATAGTACATTATACTTTTTGGATCTCGTGTAATCCATGAAATTGCATGTTGCATGACAGTAGAAAAGCTGCAGAATTCATTCTACCTGACTGTAATGCTTTCCACCCATTAATTTACCGTCTTTATTCAAATCCTAGAATAGGCAGTTAAAATTTCAAAATGATATTTCATTGACCCATTTCAACAGCCCCTAAAACGTATTGGTAAACTCAGATGGCCTGTGGGCTTAGTTAAAGAAAACAGTATTTTTTATACTGTTCTATTTATCTTTCAGCTAAAAGATTTCATCCGTATAATGATTGTTAAGCCCAAGACTTGATTTTCACATATGTCTAAACTATTTGGTTGTATAAACTAGTTGCTACAGAACCAGTTTCCTTTTAAGGATGCATATTGTGCAATATGATTGCGGTACTGAAACTGAATTTTCTGAGCACTGGAACAATAACGTGCAGAAAATGCTTTAGTGGCTAAAAATACTATTTCAGTCTTCACCGAAGAGAGAGAATTTCTGCCCTTTTTGAAGTTTTTGAAGTGATGCAGAAGAATGCTTATATGATCTCAGTAATCCATTTTTTAGGCTTCCATGTAGGAGGAAAATAGTCTAAAATGTTATCCACAGATGCATAAGAAAGAAAGAATATTATTTTGGACCTTTAAGTTTGAAGACTCCAAGTTACATAAGAGTTCTCACTCAGTTTGTGATTTATTTGCCAAAGATAACATGTATACCTTATCTGGAATATAAGAACCAGACGTGAGATACAAAAGAAATAGCTGGGAGCCACATGCTTTAATACAAATTTAAGATCTTGTGTGGGAGTTGATTCATGTAGAATTCATGTGATAGGGAATAATTTTAAATTAGTAGACCGTATCAGGGTAGCGAGGATCAATGCTTGTGGAATGCTTAGAGTTTTCAATCACAGTTTATCCATCTGTTTTCAAAGAAAAAAAAAAAAGTGAAATTTTTTTCAAAAAAAAAAGAAAAGTGAAATAATCACCCTTTGCCAAGGTAATTGAAAAGCAGTTGGGTGGCTTGGATACTTTTTGTGGTAGTAGCCAGGCATCAAATAATTTTCAACTAGAAGATGCTGGAAAGTCTGTAGAGCACTATGAATCTATGAATGCTGCATTTACATGTTTTTCTTTGGAATTAAGTGCAGATATTCATAGTTCTCCATCAGAATATTGCCAGTGTGCTGACAGAAAAAACACAAGGAAGATGCCCTTGTGCATCACAGTACCAGCATACTGTAAAGCCTAAGGTAAAAAAGAATCTTTATCCCAAGATACTTCTTGGTTTTAAGAATAATAGTTCAAGAATCTTGATATAGCCAGTTGGAAAGCCTGATGTATGGAAACATTCAGCCTAGATTCAGACACTGAATGTCACCTTTGCAATGTATTTAACTGACTATGCAGATTTTGTCCCCAGGAACTGAAGTTTGTTTGATTAACTCAGATTTCCACAGGTCTGTATGCCGTAGCCACAGAAATGGAAATTGATTACAGAATATATTGTCTTAGATATTTCACTGTGTGTCATGTTCTAAGTTTTTTTTTTTTTTTTTTTTTTTAACACTTCTGATAAAGAAAGACAAGGAATTATTCTGCCGAACAGCCAAACATGGTGTTCATAGCAACAAAATGGCATTATAAAATGGTCCTCATTTGAACATGTAATTTGTCTAAGCAGTTGTAACTTTAGGTATGTAAAATCTATTCAAATCTTACAGACAAATTGATTGTATTTCTTCATCTGTGTTATTGGCAAGGATTGCAAATTCATGCTTATCAATTTTGGGAGAATTAAAATACTTCTGCTTATCTTCTGTTTATTTCTATTCCCAGTAGCTTTCACACACACTTCCAGTATTTTGCTATTATCAGCCATTTTTATTTGTTCATTTTCTGGTTTTGGTTCAATTTCATGTTTGAGGTGGATAAGATATAACTTACTCGTACCACAAGCTAGTTAATAAGTACCAGTGTAATTAATTAGTAATGCATGTACTTTTTCGAAAATGTAATTTAATGTTAAAACAAATCTAATAGTTGCTGACTGGTAAGTAAGATACTGCTGGCCATAGTCAAGAGAGAAATAATTGGGAGAAATCAATCTTATTTTAGTTAGTGACTCAGATCTTAACGTTGTACATGCAGGGAAAAATATTTTGTCTTGGTAGACTTTATTGGATGTAACTTTTTCTGTTGTTTATCATCTTGAAACCTTTTATTGGTCTAATTTTAATTCTGCAGTTCTGAACATAGCTTGGGATGAGTAAGTTGTAATGATTAAATACTTCAGAAAGAAGGAGAAAGATTTTCTTAAATCCCACTTCCTTTTGTCTGTGTCAGCTGACCTGAAAAATGTAAGTTACACATATTTCTGATGTGTGTCATTAAGAATTTGCATGCTGCCTTCTCTACATTTTCTGTTATTTTTTCACCACTTTATTATCTCTAAAACCAAGGAATACAGGTTATTTATGCTAGGGAATGGATTCAAACTTCTGTTTTCACAATATGACTAAATAGTTGCATCAGGTAGGAAACTCAGCACAATTCCATCTTTTTTTTTTTTTTAACTAGCTATAGTAACAGTTCAAAAGAGGTAAGGCCAAAGGGAAAGAATGAACTCATAAAATTAAACTGTTTTCAGCTGTGGGTTACAAAAATAATGCAAGTATCTTTCCTGGTGTTTTATGCAGAATTAGGAGTAGATGAGAACAGCTAGACATAAATGTATTTGAGGATGCCTGCAAGCCTAGGTGTAACTAATGTTAATTGATAAGACTCACCAGAAAATTCTACCCATTTCAGTGGAAACCAGCTATAAAAGGGAACAGAGAAACCACTCACTATGAAGATTTTGGAAACCATACAGTCACATTTTGGGGAGAAGGATGGAAGAAAAAGGGAAGAATAAGTAAACCTAGAATAGTAATGAAGATTTCTTTTTGTGAAGTTCAGAAAGATCATTTTTGCCTACAGGAAAGCTGCAGAGGGACTGTTTTTCAGGGAGTACAGTGACAGACAAAGCATAATAGATTTAAACTAGAAGAGGGTAGGTTTAAATTAGATGTAAGGAAGAATTCTTTACTGTGAGGGAGGTTTGGCACTGGAACAGGTTGCCTAGAGAAGCTGTGGATGCCCCATCCCTGGAGGTGTTGAAGGCCAGGCTGGATGGGGCTTTGGGCAACCTGATCTGGTGGGAGGTGTCCCTGCCCATGGCAGGGAGGTGAAACTGGATGGTCCTTAAGGTCCCTTCCTACGCAAACCATTCTGTGTTTCTTTGAATAAGCAGGTCCTGCTATGTGTTGGCTATAACATTATTCATTCTGGAATATTTATTATTCATTCTCAGAATGTCTGAGGGTCATCATTAGCTCCACGAGAAAGGTATGCTAACGTTCCATATTGTTCTGTTTTTGATTTCAGCATGACACGAACGCAAAAAGTATGCTAGGCAGTTTTGAGAGTACAGGTAATTGGAACATTAGGATTCTGCCTGATAACCTGTTTTTCATTTAAGGTACATTTCAGAAGTTTCAGCACTCAGTGGTCATCAGAACAGATAATAAATAGTCATTCACAAATTATATTTCACCAGTGACTGGAGAGCAACTGCAATGAAACTATATCCCTTTACTTGAGAAGGAGATGAATATTCTGCTGTTAGCTGAAGCTGTAATACAGGGTATTTGTGATAATAGAATGATATTATTTTGGGGGGGAAAAGTAATTTGCTATGAGTCACTAGCTTAATAAACTGGTGTGCCAACAGAAGAGGTTAAGAAGGGTGAAAATATTCTATTTTGATGTTTTGCCAAGTTAAGCAGTGAAATATTGTGAGCCTGAACCAAGTGAAATTAAATGCTTTCTACTGGTTGAAGTTTTCCTTTGAAAAATCTCAGTGAGTGAGTGACAATTCAGAAGTGGTAAAGTGTAACAGTAGATAAGTAGATAAGTGCCCTTCCTTCCCTGCTTCCTCTCCCACTGAGGAGAAATTGCTGAGCAAAAATCTGAAGTGCTGAGGTGTTTATTTTAACACTGGGAAACTCTTATTACTTCAAATATTTGCCTGCTTGTATATCATATCTATTATACCAGATGTGCCACATACAAATTAGACACGGCTCATAAAGTGTGGTAACCCTAGATTTTTCAAGATTTTGGATGTAAATTTTCCTTTTATTTAACGGATCTCTAACTCATGTCATGGAGGCTTACTAGTGATGCGGGTCTATACCTTTCTAATTAAAACCTTAGTAGAATTCTTCCTATACTTAAAACATACACCTTATTCAGTTCCTCCCTTAAATATATATATATCTTTATGTATATATATATATGTCGTTAGATGGTGATGAAGCAAGAAATGTCGAAATGAAGGGAGCATTCACTGGATCTGGATCCAGGTTGTCTTAATTACTTGGCTAGGTCTGCAGCTCCATTTACCACCTAGCAAACCCATCTTGATAGTAGAGAAGTTCCTTTACAGTGATGGTAACTATACAAAGAAAGCCTAAACTAGATTCAGATTACTAAATATGAAGTCAGAGATGAATAAAATATAAAGGAGACCAGGAGTCAAACTATACTGTAATTTCTTTTCACTTTTCCTTGCAAGATGAGATAGTTCAAATGAACATTTTATGCATATGTTTATTTTTCACTCTCTATATAATGGATTCTGGCATAGGAGCATGCATTCACCATGCATGTTACTCTGGTTGAAGAGAACGTTGGTTTTTGGCAGGCTGTGCTGCAGGCACCCTCCTCTGGACTTCGCAGAAGAGATGCCAGCCAGCTTTGCAGGCTAGCCTGTTGGGAGTGTTCTCTCATTTTAGCTGGCTGTGCAGCCAGCTGGCAGTCATATCCAGCACAGCACTAGGTAACATGAATGAACTAGTCTTCAGTGAACTGGAGTTTTTTTTTTTCTGTATTTAGAAGAATCATTAAACACCGATTTACAAAAACGATTTTGTGAATGTCTTTACAAACTTCAGCCATATAACTATTTAATAAAATGAAACTCAGAAGCTTTTGTACTAAAAACTGTCCATTAATTTTTAAAAATCACAAACTTTGATTGTTTTGCTTTCAATCGATCGTGTACTTCAGTATTTCTAAAGGTCTCTTTTATTGTGTGATATTAATGTCATCAAGGGAGCGAGCTGTAAGGCAAAAGTATTTGCCTAGTGTGTGTTTTCAGTTTTATGTGTTCTAGTAAATCTGAGGTGCTTCGTTCTGGTTTTCAGGTTTCAAAATACATTAACCATCTCTCCATCTTATGCAGTGGCTCATACCCACCTCGTTACAAGAAGGGTAGGAACATGATCCCTAGATGTGGTTTTTCCTAAGTAGGTGATTATTGGTATGTATGCCATTTGTGTGTAGATTTCTTCACTGGACCACATTACATAGCGTATTAGGTCTTCCTAGCATTAGTTACATTTGCATGTAGTTTTTTTCTGTGTGAATGCATTCTGGAGGGTGGTTTTGAAACACTGATATTCGTGTTACTAGGGATATGTGTGGTGTCTGCATTATTTGCCAGTAATCTGAGTTGGATTTGGTTTCAGAAAATGTGAGCTAGTTCTGTGCCCATTGATTTTACCTACAGAAGTTTTAAAGCACCAGCTGTATGGCAGATGCTCATATTAAGATCTTGCGTTTCAAGCAGAACTCAAGAAATTCTTAGGATACCTTATTTGCTTCTACTACAGATTTTTCTTCTTCAGATTCAGCCAATCCATATTCATGGGTAAAGAAAAATTTCAGTCTTTTGTCAAAACCTACTGGATAGAACCTGTTGCCTTTCTTCAATTTCTGTTCTCTGTTCTGCTTTCTCTTCTGCTAGACCATAGCTGGTGAGTAAGATTGAGTGGGAAAGAAATTCTGTTCTGCCTGTTCATTTCTACCAAATCAAAATTGTGTTACTACCTGAAAGCAAAAATAAAACAAAATTTAAACATATTGCTCTCATTATGTCCATGTCCTTAGGTCCTTAGCTCTTTTGATTGTTCAGGAGTCCAATCAACTGTCAGTCTCAAGCAGTGTGAGGAATTAAATGGCACAAGTGTCCAACAGTAGAGGTCTTTATCCTGTTCAAGGGGGCCAGCTTTTTTTTTTGAGACTGTGATTTATATAGTTGTTTTCCTTTTTTTTTTTTTTTTTCCCCTCCTGAAATTAGAATCTCCTTCCTGCCTTGACCCTTTTTTTCCCCACCTATCTGCATATTGTAATTTAAAGCCTTCTTTGATGGTGGTACAACATTGTCCACAAACTTGAGTTCTGTATGGAAGTAGACTCATAAACTAAGGACAGATATAATACTGGTCATAAAGTACTTGATATAATATTTTCTTTGCCATATTTCTGCTGCTGCTTCAGGAGAGACTTGCACGTGTTTTTACTTGCATGTCGAATCACATAACTTTTTGTGAAGGCTGTGTGTGGCTTTAAAGATAGTTATTTGATGCAGGAGTGGAGCCTAAATTTACAGATCATATCTGGACCATTTCACAGCTTTGTTTTTTCTGCAACTCTACAGTTGTTATTAGTAGGCTCTAACTATATAAATTTAGACTACAGACTGTAACTGAAAGTATAATCTGACCTTCCTTAATGTGGGAATTTAACGGTCCAGCCTGGGTTTTCTTGAATAATTTAATTTTTCTTCTCCATGTGCTTCAGAATTTTGCTTCCAGATTAACAACCAAACAAAAGGAGTATATATTTATATTGTATATCATGCAATTTATTAATTATATTTATATTCTAATATATGTTACATATTTATATTTGTTTCGTAGCAGTTATATTTTAATGAATACATTTGATAGAAGATATCTGAGCTTTTGTTTAGAATGTACTCACGTACACATTGCAGTTGTGAGCTTTAATAATGTAAGCATGTGAAGACTTATGAAAGGAAGGAAGTCTTTATTTCTAGTCTTTTATATGACAAAATTTAACCTTATGAAGGCATTCTTTCTATACATTTATATGAATAAGATGTTACACAAAATTGTACTGTGATTTCTTTGCGCTTTGGATTTGAGCAAGTTTAGTCCTGTTCTGGGTACTAGCTAGAATGCTTTTCAAGAGTCTTTCCCAACGTTTTTAATATGCTAGTGTTATGCTGTGTGCTTTCAGGAACAAATTAGAGCATTTCAGTAAATAAAATGTCATTTTTTCCTTATCTTTCAGACTTTAGTTGTCATAACTTTGTGCATCTTTTGTTGACAGTATATGACAGTCTAAAATTGGAAAATTTGGGGGGAAACTCTTTGTATTGACAGAGAATTACTAAAATAACATGCTATTTCAACACTAGGAGTATTTGACTTGTTAGACTTCATTTTCAAACTTAGCCCCAAAAGCAACTACAATGAAATTTGTTTCTCAGGTTTTAAGTGATATCAGACCAGTTGTCTTATTTATGGGAATATTATAGCTCCATGTGTATCCTAGGATGTTGAATAAAAGTTGCAAAATAAGACCCAGTATAAATGTTTGTGAGAAAAAGTAGCTTTTTGCATAGTATTACAGAGATGCAAAATTAGAAAGCCAAAGATATGCCCTCCTAGATGTGAACACAGTGGTTGCCAAGCATCTTCCTGAATTGCATTTATATTGTTAAAATTGCATCTATGTTGTTATGCTGCACATGTTGAATAGTCTGAAGTAACAGCTGCTCACCCTATGGAAACCAAAAGTTTATGTGAACATTTGAAGGGGAAGAGCGCTGCCGAGGATGATGAGAAATGGGTTATACTGAGTTTTTCTTAATAGGACACGGTATACATATGTTCTAGACCTACAGTACTGTGGATTCTACAACATAGCACAGAGAGAGAGTATAAAAAAGGTGATTCCTGATTCATAACATGGAAGATTTCCGCGTAGTGGCACTTAAGCGACTACAAAAAAGAAAATGGCGCTGTTGATATTCAGCTATTTGTTTTTAATAATCACATTGATAACAATATTTGTGATATTTGCTGATAGGAATATTATGTTGTGCCCAATAGAGCTATAAGGAAGAACAAATCCTTGGAAGCTCAGCTGAGAATTCAGATTGCACCGTCTGACCCCACATAATTGAAGTGGGTGTTCCTTCTGGTAACAGGTAGGCATTTAATTCTGTAGCGATGTGGCAGAAAGTTACCACTGCTGAAACTGTTTCAGCAGTCTTTCTGCATGGTTTTGCAAACAATAAATGAAGCTTTCTCAAAGTATCTTATATGTGTCTTTTGCCATTCCAGGCATCTTTTTTAACATGGAACATTTAGAGCTCAGTTTCACCAGCTCTAAACTTCTGGCTAGAAATTATCCCATAAATGCCTTGTTTATCACGTCTGACAAGACAACACCTTGGAAATACTACTGAAGGAAAGGATAATAAGCCTTCCAGGAAACTCTCTGAAATTGTGAAATACTGCCTGAAATTTTTATGCCTTGTCACAACATCCCCTTAAATAGCTTCTTGCAATATCCTCCTCAAATAGTGATGTCTAGAATTAGGAATATTAGTAAATGGCTACTGTGCTTTCTGGCAAGTGTAGCTTCCAGCTCCACTTGGATACATCTCTGCACATGCAAAACTGCTGTATAAAATAGTTGTCTCTGGAGGCCCAAGTTTTGGAGGCTATAGTTTGTAATCTGGTAAGGGTTGCCATTCGTTATGTTTGTATTACAGCTTCTGCCAAGTACTTATGACAGAATTATGGAAGTATGAAGTGCTTAAATAGAGACCTTGAGAAAGAATTCCTCCGAGGAAACAATATTTCCTTACTGTGGTTAGGTGACTGGATGACTATAGACCACTATTTCATTTGCACTGCGTAGGATAAGTGCTGGTTCATGTGGGTGGTTCATTGGTTTGTTTTGCTAGAGATGCAATATTTCCTTTTCATGCACTGTTACTCCGCATAGATAATTTAAAGGTTGATGTGTGATAGCTGCTGCTCATTTACTGTGGTGTGAGCACCGTGTCCTTTTCAGTAGGGAACGTCACAGAAGAGAGGCACCATTTTGGAGTACTGTCCATTGAGAAATTGCGGGTTGCCAAAGAAACCCCCTATGTAGTACTCTGGGAAAATGCAGCTAATTGCATAGAAAGATCTTTTGACTGTCCTATACAAACAGCATGCCTTTTTAGTGGTGGGGTATGTGGAACTGACATTGGTGAGGTTATGCACGAGAAGAGCTAATTCTGAGAAATTCAGCTGAGCTAAGATTGTAGCAGATCAAGCATTTCAAGGGGCATAATGAACAGGTAGCTGCACTCCTGGTTCAGACTGGTGTAAACAGTTAAAATTCTGTTTTCGTGATCTCAGATTGAGTTTGTTTCTCAGTAGAAGGTTGTCTTCTGATTTGGAAGATGTCATGTCCGCATGCTCATTCTTTCCAAATGGAGATTCACGGGCTGTAATTTCAATTCAGTTGTTTCAACAGCTAATCTTCGCATGAGTTTCTGAAGGTGTCTGTATTCCTGGCAAGGAGTCCAGCTAATAAGATGCAGACTTTCACCTGCTTGATTTTAGTCTGCCTCAGCAGAGTCAAAAATGTTTAGCTGGTGAGAACTTAGTGATGCTGTTCAGATGAGTTTGCTCTGGAAACCTTAAAACAGAGCAGACATCTAATAGAGGTGAGTATGAAGGACAATGTGCTTTATAGCAAACAGGAAGATGAGGGACTGTGTGTGGGGAATCTTGATTATTTTTCTCTCTTTACCAGCATTCACCAATTTATATGATTGTTCAAACACTGCTTTTAGTTGGCATTTGCATCTCGCATGCCTGTCAGTTGGTGCAAAGGGGTGTCTATGAGAATAGAAATTTGCCTTACTACCATGAGTTCCAGATAAATCATAGTTGTGAAGTTGTATTCAAGAAGCTGCCACTTGCTACCATCAGGGGAGTGGAGCTCTCAGGTGATTTCTTTTACTGGGATTAGAGCCATGCTATTTTAAAATGATAACAACAAAGTTAAGAAGCTAACTTCTGTTCAAAGCATTTTTGCTGAACATCTCAGAAAGCTGCATGAAACTTTGTAGCTGCATAGATGGTAGTACCAGAAACCACAGCAATTTTACAATCCACCTTTATTTCAAAAATATGAATTGGAGCCTGTGTTACTCCTCTATGGTGGACCCCCTGTTTAAAATCTTTTGATTTAGTTCATGTTAAACGTGTGCTGATGCAAATGGCACCCTGCTGACATTACAGAAGGGAAGAAAAAGAACAACAGGAGATGTCAAAGGAGTGTGTAACAACAAGAGAAGAGTGAGTAAAAAGATTCTTGCAAATTTCATTTGTCGAAATAACAACACGAGGGAATGCTCTCTGGCATAAAATAGCTAAAACTGCTGTAGTCCAGTGATATCGGTCTTGATATGAAGCTTGTAGAGATTCTCTGAGCCAGTTTCAAACCAGCATTTGCAACACTATAGTACCACGTTCCGCATGTGTTCCTAACCTGAGTTATCTTGACTGTTGTGCTTTGCAGCTCTTGTAACTTTTTACTGACACTTGAGCTCGTGTAGTGAAAGCAAGTTTGGGAATCCCACATGAATCTCAATTGCTGCTTTTAGTTTGCTGTGCACGTAAAGTCTTGAAGCACAGACCACATCAGCCAGCCATAAGATGTGTGGATCTGCAGACTTGGTTCTAGGAAATTCATATGCCACAAAAGAAATCTAAAAGCTCTACTTAGTGATGATACTAAGAGAATGATCAGTTGTGCCAAAGATATCTTTCCTAATTATAAACAGATGCTTTCCTTTCTGTCTTGTTTTTAAGTACGATTTTCCTAAAATGGAACCTAACAGTACATTAATTTTAACATTCAAAAATGGTCAAGCTGGGTTTTCTAATAACTTGGGGGTGCAGTTCTGCAGAAGCTTTTTTTTCTGCTTGGAGATTGAGGGGAGAAGAAAATCCCACAGATTTCACTGGGTTTAAGTTTTAACTTTGTAAATCACACTTAGGAATGTAGTTAAAAACCTGCAAAAGGTAATAGTGGAACAGAAAAATCTAAAATATAGAAGATTTTAACTTTAGAAAGCAGTTTTATATATACAGTAGTGTATATGCTACACTTGTTAAAACAAGGATACATAAATATTTTCATTTTTTAAAGTTCTGTTACAACTTTAAAAACAATCTTTTTATTATCCAAATTTGTGTATACTGTCTTATTTCAGGAATGATATTAAGTATCTAAATGGCAGAAACGTGGATTTGTCACATAAGCAGTCATGGTTCTCTCTTGTTTCTTCCTTGGTATATCCAGCCTTGCCAGGAGACGAGGCCAGATTATTTTTGTGCTATAGAAATTGTTCCAAAACAAACCCTTTCTGTAGTTACATTATCCTTCAATGTAAGGAACATGTTTGGCTTATATATTGCTGACATCTGCCAAGTGTTTCTTTACCAAATGTTTAGTGTAATTTGCAGTGAGCTGGTGAATACTTAATGGTCTTTGTAGAACTTCATCTTTTATGTCATCCTCAGCTAGAGCAAATCCTTTCATCATCAGTGTTATCTTTGTGCTGATTTTTGTTATTTAGATGCCTGCATTTCCCACACCCAATTTCTTTGGGATTTCCAGGATTGTATTTGAAAGTATATACCTTTTTTTTTTTTTTAATTAATTTGTCCTGAATGGTATCCAATGAATATATGTGGTATAACGAAAGGACACATTTTTCATTTAACTCCTAGTTTAAAGCAAGTTTACCTTCCTTGGCATCTCATTTTAAGTTGCATAAGGCAAAATTGAATCACTATTAAAATGGTAAACTTAATTACCACTTAATTACCACTTCCAAAAAGTTGCTGGAAGTGGTAATTATAGCTTTTCTTCTCTTCTAAGTCTTTACGTGTAGATGCACCTAGTTCTGTTTTTAGTGAGAAATTTTATACCTTTTCCCCTCTTTTCTTTCCTCCCTTATTTTCCCAGGCAGGAAAAATAACCTGATCAGTTCAGTAAAAGCAGCTTGGGCAATTAAAATCAGCTCTGTGCTGTAAATCCAAACAGTTTTAAAATAGTTAGAATTCAGAGGAAAAGGTAGGAGAGGGGCAAATCTCTATCACTAAAATTTTCCCTTTTTTGTTTAGGATGTACCTGTAGTGACTAGGTTTGCCACAGTGGGATTGCAGATTTTTAAAAACTGAAAGAGGAATATTAACTCCACTCAGTCTCAAAGATATAATTAATGACATTCTACTCAGCTAAGATTAACTTGAAAGCTTAAGAACATAGGAATAAAAAAGATCAGTTTACAGATTATCAGTGATAATCGCCAGACTCCTCAGCCCTGCAAAATTAGGCTACCCACTTCCTTTACAAGAAATAAAGAAATCCACAGTCTATTTAGACTCATAAATGCTAGATGAAGGAAAAATGGCTTGGAAAAAAAATCATAAGACATTGAAAATATCCCATCTAATAAGTCACAGAGAAGATGGATAGGGTGATAAGTTTTTAAAGCAGGCAATATTGGGCCAAGCTGAGTAAAGACAAGTCTTTATTGATGGGAATGTTTTCTGAAAGCTCTGATGTTTGCCTTCAGATTTAGCTGTTGTTTGGACAAGAAGGACTCATATTACTTTTTCAGATCTATATGAGCATAGCTTCAAGGTTGCAGGTAAAAAGAACTTTTAACAAATTTTTATACTTTCATCTATATTAATTTACTTTTAATGATTTTGACTGTGTATTGATACTGATAGTAGAAGGTGCTGTCTAGTATTTATTTCTGAAGCTGGTTTTGCTGTAAAATGTGCTGCAAAGTACTTAAAGTAGAAACTACTTCACATTGGTACAAGCCATAAAATTCAGGAGCTTTCAGATGCAATTTTACTGTATAACCATTAGTTTTCCTATTGTGGCTTATAGAAGGTATAAATGGAATTGTCATTTATAATTATTTCTACTCTATTCCTTTGTCAAACATTGCAAAATAATTAATTTTGCTTTTTGATAAATCATCACTTTACAATTGATTTCTTAACTTAATTATAAGATTGCAGACTGATTTTAATAGTTACTTACCTCTGCATCACAGCATTTTTCCTCCTGTTTTTCAGAAGTGCCTTCTCTATGTTAACATCAGTAAGGTTTGTGTATTATGTGGAACAGTTCCAGACAGAAGACATGTTCTTGAGAATTTAAGTAAATTGGTTCAAGAAGCCTTTTGGCTGCAGGTTGCTACTCACAAGTGGGCCCTTTCCATGGTGTGTGTGACTCTTAACAAATGTGCTTTAGTGCAACATCACCTGACCAGTTCAAGCTGCAGCTCAAGATAACAACTAAAGAGGATGTCTTCCAAAAGAACCAGTCTCAGAAACTCCTGTGCAAGTTACTGTTGCTGAATTTTGAAGCACTAATTAGCAGCTAAAATGGGAACATTTTACCCCTCTGTCTGCTGTTGCTGGTATTATGGTCAAGGGGTTATGTCTTGAGGAGTTCAATGGAAAACACTGTTACTGGGTTGTTCCAGTTTGAGGATGACTGATGAAGAGTGCTCCCAATCAATAGCACGTTTCAGACATACCCAACATCTGTCTTCTTGTTCTGACACTTCAAAGGTGCTCCTGAATCCAGTTGTTAAGGATAATTTGCATATCATAACTATGCGTTGTAATCAAAACTCATTTGTCTTTGGTCCAATAAATGAAGATTTCCTAACAGGATTCATAATTGTTGTTTAAAAGTAAAATCAATCATTTCTGTATAATTGCCCAATTTATAACCTTTCCTTTACCTTGTGCTTCACCTCATAGAACCATGGCAGTGTGCTGTAGGTAGAGAGGAAAAAGAGGAAGGAAAATGGGTTATTTGCTGAAGCACAGGGCATGCGATTGTTGTTTGTTGTTGTATGAAATCACAATCAAAATTGACACAAGTTGCTATTAAACTCTATTTCCTGTGTTAAAAAAAGTCAGTATTAGCTAAAAAGAAACCTGCAGCAGTAGATTTGCACATAGACCTTAATGAGCCCAATTGACCTTCTGTGCTGTATTTACAATTGCCTTAAAATTGTAAGCAGATGTTTGAAAAACTTTTGTTAATAGGTCCCTAACATCTGTTTCACCAGTGATATTGCCCACCAAAGCAGTTGTAATTAGTAGAGCACCTAGTGCATACATCTTTTTCTTATTGGAGCAGATGATCATATTTCTCCCTCAGGTATTAAAGTAAAATCTTATTGGCACTTTTGTTTTCATAAATTCTACAATATTTCTTTTGTAAAGACTAAAGGTTTTCCACCAAATGCAGGGTAATGTAATAGTTTTTCCCTGTGAAGTCTTAGAAAATGCAGTACAGTACCAATACATCCACTAACACTAGACAACATTCAGGGGATAGTGAAAAAACAGAATATGAAATACTGTGTGCAACTGAAACTTTTGATAGCGTTTGTCCATTTGTACTGCTCCGATGCATGATAGAATGCGTGTTTAAAGTGGAAAAAAAGAAAAATGAAAGGAAGAAAATCTTACACTCTGCTGCAGAAAAAGCCAGTGTCATTTGCCCATTAAAGTTCTTTTATATGACATAGTTTCCATTTATTTGAGAACACAAAAACCTGTCTGCTTGCTCAGTTTATATAGCAGTGTTTTCAAAGAAATTGTTATGACAGTCTGTGAGGGTAAAGGTTCAGCTTTAACCTTGTGTTGGTTGCCAGCCTTCATAGCTCTCATGGCTTCGTTTTTTTTTTTTTAAATAAACTACAATTTGAAAGTTATTCTTTAACTCCTACTTTATAAAATATAATATGGAAAACGCGACTGGGGGAGACCTGTGCAAAGCTGCCAATAAAATTTCCACTCCAGTTGTTTCCATGTGGACTTCATTGGAGATAAGTCACTGACAGAGGAATAGCCCCTTTTCCAATGAGGAATCTTTTTGGAAATGTTCTGCTACCTTCTAAAGCAGCCGCCAGCCTTTACAAAGTGCAGGAGCTTTCTAAAACATCCCCCATGTCTTCTCAAACCTGTGGAATGAAGACTGTGTCAGTCATGTCACAGTTTGTCTAATTATAATGGATTTGAGCTACATCGTTTTCAGGATAGGCACTGTAAAGTGTTGTAAGCTCTACCTTCCTGAGAGAGAGGTGGGGAGGATGGGAGGAAGAAATTTCAGGAAAGGGGATTCTTAAAATATCGCATCCCCTGAAGGGGAATTGTGGAATCTCACTTCAGATGCAGGGCTACATTATTACAGACATGTGTCTGGATCTTTTGCTAGCTCACCTGTATGTTCAAGAAGTGCTTAAATGCTTAGATCAACCTTACTGAGGCAGTGATCTTAATCATATGGAAACTACCTTACTAAGAAGTGTTACTGTGGCCATGATTTTCTAAGGTAATGCAATTTGTACAGGGAAACTTCTTAGGACAGATTGAGTTAGAAAAGGATTTGTGGCCCACACTTCTGTAGTAAGTAGTGATTTCTACCAGACATAGAAAGAATCTGAAACCCATTGCCTGTTCATCCAAGGAAATATCCAGAGCAGTCATTAATGTTGGTCCTTTACTTTTCAGATTGTGTTACGGGTTTCTTAGTTTAAAAAAAAAAATAAAGGAACTATTCACATCTTCCCTTTTCACTCCCCCATAGTCTTTGTTCACATAACAAGTTAAGATGAGAATACAAGAACCTGTTCCGTATTTTCTGCTAGCGACACCATTTTCAAGAATGTTCCAATGTGTTGTTTTTTATTAAACCTCATTTTCCATAAGAAAATTTTCTAAGTTAAGTTTCGGTAATGACTGTGCAGATGCACTGTTACTTTTTTAAAAAACTTGAATAATCTCTCTAGTCCTGTTTTCTTTCCAAGGGTGAAATGAAAAACAGCTTATTTCCTAGTCTTTATGTGAACCTGAAATCATGTGAATAGTAATGAAACAGGTTTTCTCTTAAGATGCCAAAAAGAAACATACTTAACTTACAGCGAGAGAGACATTTGTTCATTGTTTATATAGACAAATGTAAAAATAGAGAACATCATTATGAAAACCAGCTGATACACAGAGGCACTTTTGCAAACCACTTCTTTTTTTATGTGGTGAAGATACTTTCATTGATGCTTAGAGTTATGAAATGGAGGAACTGCACATTAACTACTGTAAATCACTTCCAACATCTCTCTGATTAAAATACCTTTGGAAAAAAGCAGTAGGGTTAGTACCCTATGCTAAATGATATGTGTAGTTCAGTTTTAAAATAATTTTTTCAATGTTTCATCTGAAAAAGTGCCACTTTTTACTTGCGCAGTTTTTTCAGCCTTTTGTTTTGAGGTAGGGTAATCAAAATCAATCAAAATTGGCAAGTAAAACATTCTCACGCAGAAAACAAGGCTAGAAAGATTTATGTTGTGAAAACTCCAAAGATTTTTTTTGACAAGTTTGCATTCAGTGTAGTGTTTATGTAGTGCTACTTAGCTTTCAGATGTAGCATTGAAGTGGGGAGGATGTACAGATGCGCCCAAAGGGTGTATGAGCCTAAATCCTCAACAAAGTCAGCATTAGCCTTGGGAATTATTGAGAAACTATTTTGCAGTTGATATTTCACATTCAATTGTCTTGAGTGTCCTTAGTAACTGTGACTTTGTAATATGAGTCCTTCTAAATGTCGGTCTTCTCTAAAGATCATCAGATTCTCAAACAATGAATAACCTGCTTGCAGAAATATTCATTAGAATTCCTCTAAAATTTGTCAAATATTTCCTTATTTAGTATGCACAAATACCATCAAAAAATAAAAGCTCATGCTATGCTGTAAAATTGAAGGAGTACATTTCCAGAATAAATTCCTCTGTTCTTGTTCTTTTTAAATTTTTATTATTAATTATTAAGGTAATATTGCATCTTTGAATATTGAACCTTTTTTTAGATTGAACAGTATCAATATGAATGCACTTCCATATGTGCATTAAATTGTACGTGAATTAGGGAATTGTAATTCAACAGTTGTACGTTTTTTCTTGATGTGAACACATGCATAAAACCATGTAGACATCCTTTTGACAATGTTAAAAACATGAGTGAGAATCTTTGTGTTTTGTTTTGTTTTGTTTTTTCACATTTACACTTTATATCTTAGGTTGCAAGTAGGTCATTTGAAATGAATAATGCTCTTGGACATGGTATAGCCTGGAGAAAAAGAGAGAACATCTTTTGTTGATGTCGTATAAGCTACAGAAGATTCCAACAGGGCCACTACATGTTCTTGTTTTTTTCCCAGGTCTAGTTTCTGGAGATGCATGTAACATTTCATGTTAAAGCATATTGGAGAGTTCTGCAGTTCGGGTCCTGCACCTGGGACGGGGAAACCCTGGCTGCACGTACAAACTGGGCGATGAGACGCTGGAGAGCAGCCTAGAAGAGAGGGATCTGGGGGTCGTGGTAGACAGCAAGTTGAATATGAGCCAGCAGTGTGCCCTGGCAGCCAGGAGGGCCAACCGTGTCCTGGGGTGCATCAAGCACGGCATCGCTAGTAGGTCGAGGGAGGTGATTGTCCCGCTCTACTCTGCACTGGTGCGGCCTCACCTCGAGTACTGTGTGCAGTTCTGGGCACCACAGTATAAAAAGGACATGGAACTGTTGGAGAGTGTCCAGAGGAGGGCTACGAAGATGGTGAAAGGCCTGGAGGGGAAGACGTACGAGGAATGGCTGAGGGCACTGGGCCTGTTCAGCCTGGAGAAGAGGAGGCTGAGGGGAGACCTCATCGCAGCCTACAACTTCCTCGTAAGGGGGTGTCGAGAGGCAGGAGACCTTTTCTCCATTAACACCAGCGACAGGACCCGCGGGAACGGGGTTAAGCTGAGGCAGGGGAAGTTTAGGCTTGACATCAGGAGGGGGTTCTTCACAGAGAGAGTGGTTGCACACTGGAACAGGCTCCCCAGGGAAGTGGTCACTGCACCGAGCCTGTCTGAATTTAAGAAGAGATTGGACTGTGCACTTAGTCACATGGTCTGAACTTGGGTAGACCTGTGCGGTGTCAAGAGTTGGACTTGATGATCCTTAAGGGTCCCTTCCAACTCAGGATATTCTATGATTCTATGAGATCATGTATTATGTAAAAAGTATAGGTGGTTTAATGTTCAAAAATACAGAATTGACAGAAAAACAACAGAAATGGGAACCTGCCAAATTAGCAATAAAGTAATCTGATTTATTTCTGGGACAAGACCTTGTAGAAGTTTCCTTTACTATAACAGTGTTATGGATGGAGAACATGTACTTCCTGTATCTAGTCTTAATACTCGGCTCCCTGGGAGGGTCACCAGGAGGTCAAAAAGTGAGAACTGTTGGGTTCTGGGCATTGCAGCCATGTTGGCCTTCTCTTACCTGTAGTTTTGGTCTAATGAACAGTAGAGACATTTAGTCACATACAGGTATTGTGCAGCCATGGTTTATGTTTTCATAGCTGTAAATTATGGTTTACTGTTCTATAATTGAATCAGTGGTCCCATTTATTTATCTTAAAGTAATGGCAATGTTCAGCCTAAAGTTAAACAAGTGCTAAATTTATTCTGACTATCAAGGCTAACTATTCTGCATGATCTACTTTAGGGATGTACAGATTATTAAAACACTTTTTTGGGGGTGTAAATGTAAGTTTTCCCTTTCTCCCCTTATGTTTCGCTGCCTTTCCTCTTTTCTGTCATTTCAGCACTTGCACAGGTAACGTGTAATGTTCCTGCAGTTTCTGGAAATGCCTGTTAGTAGTGGCTCAATTCTTTCTTTGTGCTTCTGAAGGCCAATAAATTACCCACACAGCCAATCTTAAACTGTATGTGTACAATTCATGACTTCACTTAGGAATTTTGGCGATAAGGAGCATCTAAAAAAATTGTGCAAAATAAGGTTAGGAAGCTTTAAAGCTATTCCTGTTTTTGTTTGGTAGGCAAAATGTTGAGCACTGGGCACTTAGTTTTGTTCTGAGGTATTGAAGTCTAAAAAATACTGCAAGACTTGTTATAAAACCACAGGTGTTGGTAACACTATGGTATATAATGAGGAAGGAAAGCACCTACATTAAATGTTTGTACCAGTGCACTTAAGCGATGTTGTAGCCAAATGGTCTGCATTGGAAAAAAAATGGTAACTTTCTTAGATAAAACCTGTATTTCACAGAACCATAGTACTTATTCTTCATAAACATATTTTATTACAAAGGTTTTTGAGATGAAGATGGACTATGTGCCATGAATTATTAACCTGAAATTTCTTTTCCCCTTAAGTCAAGCATGCATAGTAAGATACTAGTTTCAAAAGCTGGGAGATGGTGAAGTCCATCAGTAAGCACTGTATATGTAGTATTGGTTAAGGTTGCTCTTGATACTTTGGGAGATACCCTAACCTTTTTTTTTTTTCTTTTTTTTTTTTCCAATTTATATGCTGTTCCTCTTTAAAAAGAAAAACGCTGTAGAGAGAATAACCAGGAATCTTGAGTGTACAGAGTAGAAAGTCTTACCGAATGTATAGAATTTCATGGTTTCATATGGGCTGTATGGAAAACAGTAGCATTCATTATATAGTTTGACAAAATGTTCGTGATTGCAGTTGACTTACAAATTTCTCTAAAATTACACTTCTGTGAGAAAACAGCTCTTTCAATGTGTAAAAATTACCATTCATTTCTTTACTTTTGACCTCTGTTGATCTTACTAATTCTTAGTTATTCTCATATGTTCTAGTTCTGCTGGGAGGAAAAATGGGACTTTAATATATCTTATTATTTTCTGTCAAAGATTTGGGGAGATTGTTTCAGAGAGTTATAGCAGCACCCATTAGCTATTCCCTTTCTATTTCACAGCTTTGAAAAAGGTTTAAAACTCAGCTCCTTGAATTCCTTTTAAAACGGAATGTGCCAGCCATGAGGGTTTTTTTGTACACCTTTAAAAACTAACCCCCCCTGAATTTTTAAACATTTTAAAGATCACACATAAGAAATTCAGAAAGCACACTGCTGTATTTGTGTTTAGCTGTTATGGTAGTACAGCTATCTAAAAATCCCAATGTGAAAATATTATCAAAGGGACTGAAGCATGATACAGTTATTTCTACATTTTCAACAATGCCTGAACTTTTTACTTCTAACCTGTTGTAGTTCACAGGTTATTTGGGGAGATGTTTTAAATTGTGATTCATACAGTGAGAATCTCTAAACCAGTCTCTTTAAACTCTGGTTTGCCTAGTGGACGGAGCAATGGCAGTCTGGATTTTCAAACAGCTGTGCCCCTGCAAGCCAGTGGGGTGAATCTGTGTTAACTGTTGAGATAAGGAATGAGCTTTTGAAAGCAACATGATTATCCTCCCTTACTACCCTTGGGTTCACGTTCCAGTGTTCCCATCATGGGAACTGGATCCCTTTTGGGTTAAACAGGTGCCTCAGAAGTGCTCCTCCTGTACTCCAACCAGTAACTGGTATCCAGGTCCGGGGAGCAGACTGCAGTTACTTCAAAATCCAACCCCCAGCCTTTCAGCATGTAGATGTTGCATCCTCATCGGTGACTGATTCGCTCTGCAAATCTGCCTTACTGTGTCGCACTACTAGCTAATTTTGTAGGCTTGCTAGAAGTGCAGCATTATCAGGCTGTTATACTTCACAGGTTCATTCCTCTGGGGCCAGACTACTACCACACCTACTGGTGTCTTACAGACTTGGTGTACTAAGGGATTTCTAGATTGAAGCTGGAATAATTTGTCTTTTAAAGGGCCCATCAACTGAGTTAAAACTGGATGAATAAATATTTAGAGTCTGAATATTGAATTTATGTTTGTTTGCATTAGGTTTCGATGTAGTAACTAGTTTCTTTTCATGAAGTGAATGATAAAAGGTCTTTTTTTTTCCACATATTCATATTTTTTGCTAGCTACAAGGATCTTGAATGTCATCACAATTGTTTCTGGATTTTGATAGTACAGGTTCTGATGTTTCAAGGCCTGTCAGTTCCGTCATTTAGGGTTTTGTAGCAATGACTTCATAGGAAAATCAGCTAGTGCTTTTTCCTAGCTGCAGTTAAAAGGGAGACAAAATAACTGGATGGAATTCTGCATTTCTACATGAAGTACATTGAGTTGTCTTAAATTTCCGATGAATTAGTACCCATTATTTATCTGTCTTCATTCAGACTATTATTTGGTAAGTTTTGAAATGCAACTATTTTGTCTTGACCCATAATGTAACTTAGAATTGCAGATGAGAGTTTGGATGCCTTTATCTTCTCAGTAAAATGTTGTCACCTACAACTGAAAAAAAGTTCACTCTACTCTTACTTAAATCTTTTTTTTCTCTCTCTCTTTTTTTTTTTTTTGTAATTAACTACCATATCTCACTACCTGTCATGCTTCAATTATTGTCAATTAGAAGTGCTTAGCTACTCTGGTTTAACTCTCACATTCAATACTAAAGTTTGGTCAAAAGAGTTTTAGACTATTTTAACTTGTCAGTCAGAGGTATGATTTATTTTTTTAACCAATGTAGTTGTATTGATACAATTCCTAGAATAAATATAGTTATTCAGGTATGAGGATATATTTCCACCAATTTATCTTATTTCCCTTTCCTGTCTACCAGTATAGTTGTAAAGCAGTACTACCTTGTATAAAAGCAAGCTCTTAGAAACAAAACAAAACAAAACAAAAAGAAAACAAAGCAAAAAGAAAACAAAGGAAAAAGAAAAAGAAAAAGAAAAAGAAAAAGAAAAAGAAAAAGAAAAAGAAAAAGAAAAAGAAAAAGAAAAAGAAAAAGAAAAAGAAAAGAAAGAGGTTATTGCCCTGTTACAGATTTCAGATTACTTTCATGGGCCACTGAAAGAAGCTCAAAGTGGCAGTCCCATTTCTGTAGTGTCCAGAAGATGTTTCGTGATTTGGCATACTCTCAGCACTGTGCCAGTGAAGTTTAGGCAGGTCTGTATGGGTACATTATTGAATGAGAAACTGTTGTTTTTCCATTCCTGTCTAAACACTGATATGATACTTTTGACTTTTTTTTTTTTTAAAGTAAGTGTAGGATTTTCCTCTTGTATTTGTAAATTATGCCTTTAGAATATACTTTAGTAAACAGGATTTACTCAATTAATCAAATTTACAGATTAGTTCATTGATCACAACTATTTCATGCTGGAGATCAGTGCTAATGTACTTCAATTCTTTAATTGTTAATCCATTTTTGAATTAATATTGATGTTTGTTGGTATAATCCCTGCTCATTTGATTATTTTGGGGGTGCAGAAAAATACTTCCTCATCCATTAAGGCATTTATGGGAAGAAAAGGACACCAAGCAAACAATTAGTTTTCTCTATATAATTGAAGTTGCTCTTAGCTAAAAAATTAATGATTGACATAATAGTTGTTAGATATATTAGGATGTCACGTATTGCATTTTATACAGACAGATACATAGTTTTTGGGAAAGGTAATAAAATATTCAAAGTTTGAGACTGGGAATTTATTTTCATTTTGATCAAGAAGATTGGTATTGTCCTGATTGCTAAAACCCATTGCTGAAATTCTGTAATGTTCTAGTGTGAATTGCTAACTATATCTGGATAGTATTAAATGTAATATAGGACAAAATGATTGTAGATTTTATATCCCTACCTGTGCACTGCCTTGCCCTTCCTTAACTGCAATAGGGGGTAAAAAACAGTGCTGACATGCAGGGTAAGCATCAGGCCTAATGACAATTTATCAGATCTCTTAAGAGTCAGTGTCCAGTGCAAGGGTACTGCCTTCATCCAAAATTCACTGAGAGACCCTGGTTCCTTGGTCTGTTTGGGGAGCTGGTAGTGAATAGGGAGGAAGAGACACCAGTGTGCTATTTTCCCACTTTGTTGCCTCTCTCAAGGCTAAAGATCCACCAAACCTCAACTCCATGGCTTGTTTTTGGCTTATCATCTTTGGGCAGTTACTCTGGACTTAGCAGAATGCTGCTGAAAGGAGGTGGGAGGAAGATGGAAACATCCATCCAGCTTAGGTCAGCCTGGCCTGTTGGATCAGGCAAGCAGGCAGCAACTTACAGGAAAACATGGTAGCGACACAGAAAAGGAGGGAAAGGGTGAGGTATTCTCTCTGGCCCACATAAGCTGGAAATAGTTTGTACAAGAGCTTTGGTCAGGTTCCTGCTTGATCTGGAAATCAATCTGGTGACACTATCTCATACTACCTGAACGTTTTCTGAGAGAGGGAAAATGATCACAGGATCAAGAGTTAGGCCAGCATTGCCACTAAATCCTCAGCAGTAGCACATACTGTTAGATAGACTTGGAATTTATTTCAATTTCTTTTCTTTTTAGTAAATATTTTTTCATAGTAATCATTTGTGTATAAACTTTTAAATCTGAAACTCTAAAAGGGGATTATTTCAATGGCAGTCAAGCACTTTGGTTAATAGATCCCACATATGCCATTTATTGCATACTTCTGTTTATTGCTTAAGACTTTAATTCCCTTAAGTGAAACACAGTATTTTATGGAATTAAATAGTATAAATTGTTTCTTTACCCACTTTTAATCTGTTTAACAGAAAATTTCCCTACCATTGTATTAAAGACACGACAAAGTCCACTCTAGACATTGGTATTGATATTGCTAGAAAAAAAAAAAAAAAAAAAAAAAAAGACAGGACATTTCCGTAACTTAAGTCAGGTAACTGAGAGCAAGCATTTTAGTAAAGTTTGGGAAGTTCTGTTTTTACACAATATTTAGCAGGTGAGTTGAATGCCTGTTGAGTCATGGAAACAAAGAGCATCTTTTGTAAGCATTCCAGAGGTATGCTTAACTAACTTGAAATACGGACACACTGGGTTTTTGTCCTTGAAGGGGAAGCCTTCATTAGGCCAATTAAGTTTGAGATTCCTCTCTTGGTGTATGTGGTGTTATCTCGATGGGGTTTGCCCAGCTCTCTTTTGACCTTAGGACTCTTGTAGTCTTCAACACGTTACAAGGAACAATGAAATCTGCGCGTGCAGCTTTGACAGATAGACTCTGAGGTGCAGGAAGAGCTTTTCCATTTTTTTTTTCCTTGCTTTTCCTCTTGTAGCCACTGCAAATACAGACTCATTGTCATCTTGTAAGAATTTGCTAATTTATGGGATTGGATGCTACACGAAACAGTTTTTTGCTCTGTGTTAAGAGATGAACTCAGGAGGGATTTAAGTCAGTGAAAACATCATGCTCTTGATGATTCAATACATTTTCCTAAATAAAGCTTCTTGTTGATGCTTAGTTCTTAAAAACCAGTATGGCCAAGCAGTAACAATCTGATACCATTTAAACATGATTTATGTTACCACTTGGAAAAACAGTGTTGGTGTTTAAAGTAGATAAGAACCGAATGTGCTAAACACATGGTCAGAACAATCCATCTAAAACAGCTTTGCTCTGATGATCAGGAGCAGATTCTCACTGAAGTGTCTGCTTGTTTTTTAATGACATACTTGTCAACATGTAACCTTAGAATATAGACACCATGGTAACAGTTTTAACACAGTCCCTTTAAAGAGCATAATTGTGTGGAGCACAAATAGAAACATCTTGACTCTTGTAGTCTTTTAATCCACTTAAAGAAATGCTTTTCAATCCATCAAGCTGCAGTTTCTGGATCTTGCTGAACATCTGTCTGTCTTGAAATGACTTGGAATCAAAATCTAAGCAGGCCCTTCAATGCCATTTTTGCTGTGGATGCTAAAATGAGCTTCTAGACAATGTTAGTATTTTGTTATTAGATTAAAGCTGAAGAACACAAGGAATGCTGAATTTCACTTGGCTATATTATAACAGAAATCAGCAGGATACCTTTTATGATACCATGTGAATGCACAACTGGCTGTGTTTGTTGGCCCTGCATATTGCTATGTGTTTCACACAGAACCTGTTTTTCTCTTAAATATCCAAGTACCGTAGCCATGTTGTGTGTGTTTGGGAAGAAGCAGCCCATTGCTGTGCTTAGGGCCATGTGAGGGACAAGCATTAGGTTTTCTGCCTTTGGAACATCTTCAGGGCTGGTTATGGAAGAGCCCTGCAGGAAGGTATGCAGAGTATAGGCTGATTCTGTTGCCCTTTGGAGAGCTCTCAAGTTTACATAAACAGGCTCTGGTATGCAGCTACCAAAATGCAATAGAAATCAGTAACATCTCTGCTACGCATGTCACAGTCTTGCCTGATATCTTTTGCTTAATATGGTCTTGCCCAATATCTTTTGTAATTTTCAGTGTGCTTTTACCAAGCACAATTCAATAACTTACCCTTTCCAAGATGTGCTGACCCTCATCTTTACTGTCATAGTAGTAGTTTATTTTCTATAACTGGCTTATCTTTGTAACCTGATAATAATTGATGTTCTAGGATAGGAAAGTAAGTGCAAAATGGCAGGCAATGCAAAAAGATGAGTCTTAAAAAATATGGTATCACCATGATCTACACAAGGTTTTTTTAGTATAGATTTAAATTCACCTGAAATATTAGAAGTGGTTTAAGAAAAAGAAGTTATGTTGGTTTTCTATACCTATGTATATATAATTTTGTTTGGGAATAACATCAGAGTCTTTCTGTATATGCATGATATTTTCCATGGTTATGACTGTGGGCACCGTTTTACTGACCCATTATATATTGCTGGTCAGTGTAGTCTTTACTTTCACAATAGCAGCATAATATTTTCACTCCTAATGGAATTTAATTTTATTGCCTATTTTAATTGTTAGAACATAAACATATATTTGAATATATTTTCAGTTTAGCAAGTGGAAGCACTGTCAGGTTCCCAATAGGAACATTCCCTTCAAAACCTGAAATTCATTCCAGTTAAGCGAAATCTCTGACTTTTCTGAAGCACAACCTTATCGTTTAACTACAGGAACATTTTCACATGTTGTGTGTGCCTTTTAGTTTATGAGAAAACAAGGGAGTTCCCATGAACTGTCTTTTCAAGTATATGGCAGAATTTTGGTGTAAGATCAGACTTAAGACAAGTGTGTGATGTAACTCCCATCTTATGTATGATTCAAAAGACTGTTCCCCTTCCTACTCTGCCTGCCCCTTAAAAACCATGCAAACAAATAAAGTTCAGAGCAAAAAGGATTTTAGTAGGAGAAAGTGCAACTTCTGTTTCTTTTCCTTTCTTCATATTTCACACTCGTTATTAAAATACTCCTAGTTTTCAGTGCTGTCCTGAAGAAAACTATTACATATTTTATGTATTTTGTTTAACCTGTGAAGATTTGTACAGGCTTTCTCACAATGTTCTTTCACAGCTGTACTTACAACTCATAAAGTGTTAGGTTCCAGCTTCATATCCTTTATGGTTACAAAAGGTTGTGCAGAGCCAAATTCTTACCAACTTCCTGTTCTAGGGATATTTTCAGTAAAACCAGTGCATGTTTGCTATGCTGTACAAATGAGTTTCTATCTACTTTTTTTTTTTTTTTTGTCAATAATATCTTCTGGGGGTGACAAACTATTAAGGATGAAATCCAGAAATTCTGGAAGGCTGACATACATTTAAGTTTCTGTGTAAATATTGATAAACTTACATGTACATAAATACCGCTACATAAAAATATCTATGGCACAAAAGCAGTAAGTTGAAGTGGAATTACAGTATATTGTTTTGCTTGTCTTTCTGATTCTATAATAGAATTGTTAAAAGTTAACAGAATTTTGTCACTCCTGTAACTTTCTAAGTTTCCGTTGCTCTGAGTAATATCAGAATATCATTACATAATGTTCTGGGTTGAAGTGTGCGGTAAGAGCTATGTAGGAGTTTCCATGAAAAGTCAGTCCTTAGCTTTTAATTTCAATGCTGAGTACTACATTAACTTTTAACTTATTTTTCTTTTTTTATTTGGTTGTACTTAATGGGCTTTTTTCTTATCCATCTCTTGTGATTCAGTTATTTCTGCAAGCAGAGACTTTATCCCACTTTGCCTATCCCATAGGCGAACATATGCCAGTCCATTGTACTGTGGAAACTATGTGTTTGGGTCATTTCCTGTATTTTTAGCATATGAAACATTTTAATGTCAACATTGTAGTATTCCACCAGCCCTTTAGTTCCCTTTATGAAAGAGTAAGTAGACATTTTTGTTGAGGGGAAAAAATGTGTTAGAACATTTTTTTTAAAACTTTAAGTAGGTCAGTGTGTGGTATTCAGAAATAGTGGAAAATACCAGTTTTGATTTTCCATCTATTCCATCTATCACCAAAGCATCTTCAAGGTAGGTAGTGCTTGTGTGCTGATTGCAGGATTATATCACAAAAGCAGACCCAGCTGAAATTTAGAAAGCTTATATAGAAATATAGAAATATAGAAAGCTTAATAGGCTATGGTGGTACAAATCCGTTTCCCCTTGAGAGAGTGTGAACTGCTCACTATTGAATTGCTCGCTTGTTTTGCACATTATGTTCTGAGTTTGTTTATACTTCAGTGTCACCAAGCCATTGCAATGAGTAGCGTTGACTAAAAAATAGCTAGATGAAATATGATTGCAAGCAGTCATAAAAGGCATTTTGCCAGAGTCTTTTGGCCTAAAAAATTGTTCTGTTTCCTTTTCTGAATTTAAGGCATCCAGTAGATAGACATACCATAATTCTTGGTGTGTCATGCTAACAAAATCACGTTTTGATCACACTGGTAGACAGCCTGCATCTATGATGAGAGTATGACAAATGAGTTTGTAGAAATGACACACAGCCCCATTGCTTTTTCTTCAATTATACCGTGTCACATTTTATTGAGTTACAAATAAAACAAAGCCTTTCTTTCCACAAGATCTAGTCTGGGATCCGATAATCAAGATATATTCTCTGAAAGTATAGTTCACTGTTAGTAATAAGTTTTATGAGATATACAGTCTTTAATCAACAGCAATGGACGTTTCTTTTTCTAACCTTTGAGGAGCAGAAAACAATAAAAATTATGTTTCTAATGCACTTTTCTAAAATATTTTGTGAATACTGTGCCTTTTGTCAAGATATCTGCTTAATCCAGTTTTGGTGACACAACTGCTCCAGTTCCTAACCTGGTTCTATTATATTTTACATTCTGAGACCACCAAAAGGTTGTAGGTACACGGAATGCAAAGGGTGTGGTTTCAGGTTCCCCCAGTGATGCTTCAGCCTCACAGTCTCAATAGTACACAAACCCTTATTGCCATTTGGTATCCTCTTCCGCTGTAATCTGTTTTGAGACAATATGTTTCCAATGCCCTCCCATAATTACTGAGAAAATTTGCATCATATTTTAAAATACGTCTATTTTCTTTTGGTGCCCATCTTCTTTTATTCTCTGTCTTTGGTGATGAATAAGGATTCCTGTTATGACCTTTGAGTCTTTTGATGTTGCTGCCCTCAGAGCAAAAGGATCCAGGTGATATTTAGCACCTCCAGAGGTTTCCTTTCTTTATAGTTTGTCAATGTGTAAATTGGTGACTCAGACACAATATTCAGTTAAAATTTCTGAAAATTGTGCGACTGCGTACAAACTGAACCTCTGTTGGTCAATGGTATTGGCATTTGCTAAATTCGACATTAGCGTATCAGAAGTGCAAAGTTCTCGGGCAGTAACATGATAATCTTTTTAATTCTTTTGAAGTACAAGCAAACTTATCTAGACGTAATTGATTATGGTGTATTGTAGTGGATACCACGTACATTTTGTGTGTAAATACGAGCTTAAAGCAGGCTTGACTGTCCTCTTTTGTAGTGGATTTGCAATGTTATGGAAACTACGACAATTCCTCTTTACAGTGATGACATCAGTACAAGTTTACTTTTGTTTATTTGAAGTTTTAACACTCCTTACAAGAAAATGATGTTTGCAGGTGCATCACAAAAGATGTATTGAATATTTTCTATCAAACGTGTCGTAACAAAAGTCGGTTCTTTAAGACCTAGCACTTTTAATGAACCATCTTATTGTCAACTCTCAGAATCTAATAGTGTGCCTTTTGGTGACGTTGTTGAGAATTTTAATGCATTTTAGTTCTCATTCGGCACGGCCTATGTGCTCCTCACGGGAGGGTCTTTAGAAATGGGATTAACTTCTAGAGGAATGCATTAGCCATGCCACAGAAGTAGGCAAAGCTCTAACTAGCCTGATAGATTGCTCCACGCTTCAAATCCTCCTAACTACCCCCTCCTTCTTTTTATTGACAGCTTCTCATTGAGCGGCTAGAAGCATTAGTGTATTTAGGAGTTAGATGTTTTGTATGATCCCAGGCTGATCTCATATTCGCTTTCTGAAATTAATTCGACACTGCTTTACATGTTAATCCGCAAAGGATTGATTTTGGGAAGGTCAGAGCAGTGCAGCCTCAGAAAATGGAAGAAAAGCTCCACTTAAAACAGCTCATTTCGGTTCCCAGAAATAAGCAGAGATGCCTTTTCATTGTGACACTTAGCCAGCTGTAGGAGGCTTGGTCATCTTGCAGAATGCATCAAATAATGGTGTTTGATGTGATCTGCAAGGAAGTTGAGCTAATTAAATTTAACTTCATTAACCAATTGCAGTTTGTGAACTGCACAACTATACATAGAAAACCTGCAGTATGACAGAAAATGAGTTGTCTTTTAACCACCAATATAACTACATAGTGAGAGCAGTCATGATCACAGCTTAACATAATTTGATGCCTTGTATTTATTTTTTATCATATTTGCATTTGTGTAGAATTTTCAGAGTTGCTAAAAATGGAAATAAATGCAAAAGGGAAAAAAAATCTTCATAGTGGGATATAGGGGTGTTGGAATAACGTTTAAATAGTATGTTTCATCTGGAGCTACACAAAAGAGCAAGGGACTTGAATGGTAAAGTATTGTTGGCAAGAGCAGGATAAGGACATCTCATAAAAGAAAGCATTACAAATATTGAGAAAGTGTAACTGAGTTGCAGCTGCAACTTGCTGAAACGGTTCTTTTCATTTGGAAGTAAATGTTCCTAATAGGGTGGTAATGTCGTTTGGTATTTAACAACATAGTATGCTTGTATGAATTCAGAAAGTCAAGCACAAAACCAGATTGTTCTTCACTGTGTGAATTAGCTTAAAAATACACACTATCTGTTTTATATTAAAATGCAAGAAGTTTTCATTATATTCACTTTTGACTTGTAGATTCATTAAATCATCACAATTAAAAATACCAGGAAATTAAACATTTTACAGTTTGTATTTGCACCTTTTCTACTTCAACTTTCACGAGTGCTATGTACGTATAACCATTTTACAAGAAAAAAATTTGGATTCACATTTAGTTCGCAAAAGTTCAAACTGCCTCAGGTAAAATCTGTTCCCAAGAGCCTATCAGTGTCAAAATTTGACTACATTAATCCCTGAAAGAGCAGTGAAGTATCTTAACAGAGTTTAGATGTGCACCATTTCTGTTTTCTCTTTTTTTTTGTTTTCCCTCCCCCCCCCTCTATTTTTTTTTTTTTTGTTCCAGTGAATTGAGCTTCATACAGGTAAATCTCTTTCTTAAGATTGGAGACAATTAGAAGTCCTAGGCCTCCCCACCAAATAAGCGAAATCAGTTCAGCCATGGTAAATATTGTTGTATAATGATACACACAACGTAGGCCAAATTCGGCACTGAACCTGTGAACCTTTTCTAGCTTCAGTATAAGCTGATGCTTAGTTTTGTTTCATAATTTATGGACTGTACCAATGCTTCCTTTATCCAAGAAAAGTCAGTTATTTGATGTTTTCCTTTCAGAAAACTTTCTTTATACAGAATCTTATGATTTGAACTATGCATATATGTTTATAATCGGAATGTAGATGTTTGGAGCCATTAGCGATGAACATCATGTCCATATTGACCTGATAATATTTGGCCTGAAAGTGTAAGCATCTTAATGTTTCAATAAGTTAATATAAAGTAGAAAAAATACATTCAGATTTAAAACTGTTTCAGATCATCATCGTGCGATTTAGACACTGGCTAGTTTTCTGAGTCATTAGTGACAGAAAGCCTGGTGATAATTGAGGAGCATGTGGAATAACATTGATCCTGATGCAAGTTATATTCTGATAAAGTAGGTAAGGCTAAATCTCAGGTGAAATGTTTATAGTGATAAGTCAAAGCCTCTGTCTTTACACTTCTACATCATAGGACACTATTCTGGAAAATGAGAATATTTGTATCTCTTTATATCTGGGAAGTATGATGAAGATGCAGTTCAGCATTTCACATAACAGCAAGTCCATGATTAATATATATATTTTTTTGTGAAAGTTGAAAACCATAAGTCTGAGTGCAGATAAAGTGAGGGCTAGCCTTGTTGAATTCTGTTTGGAGTCTGTTAACACTATGTGAATCCCAAAATGTTGCAAAATTTAATGCTAAATTTAGAATTGTAATTCAGATTTGACAACGTCCTCATTTATAAATATAAATACTATTTTGGAAAAAAAAATGAAAAGAACATTCTAAATCAGTGTTTCTAGAAAAAATAAATTTAAAAGTGGAATTGTCAGCCCAAAACATCAACCTGCGTTAATGCAAATTTTGCATTAAAACTATGTCAGAAAAGATTTTGAAACATTAAAGGTGGAACATGTGTCAGAATATTAAAAGAGTATAATGCTGAAGTCAATTGTGGTGATGATTCTCTTCCTCATTTTGTTAGTGTTGCTCCAAACTAAGTTTGTTCTGTATAGAAATTCTAGCAAAATTCACGGTGTGTTACTTCCAAAAACATCTGAGTGATGAAACCTCAAGCAGCAAATAATGTATTCAGGGACATGAATTGATATGACTTATTAAGACCTTATTTTAAGAACATTAAAGGTCATGTTTTTAGTGAAAAGAATGAATGGGCTATAAAACTTGTTTTGCATGAGAATATTTGAGTGAAATTCTTATGCAACACTTAAAAGTATAAAAAGAAAATTATCTACTGGCTGCACACAAAGACTTATCCTTTGACAGTGTGAGAGATCACATTAAACTGGGCAATCTGATGTTATGATCCAATCTTTAGAAAATAGTCATATGATAAAAAGTAACTTTTTGATGAAATTTTTCAAATGCCTTTTGTAATTTGAGTACTTCATTTGAGTGTGAAAATAAAAAAAAATCCTCAGCAATCAGGAAAATAAATCTTTATGACAAATTCATGACTTGATATTTATATACACATGCATAAATACACCAAACAGTCATGGCTGGATGGTTAAATCCTTTGTGAGGGCAATACTTTTACTCCATGGTAAGATTAGAATTAATTCTAAGGTTATGTTGTATATCTCCTTCAAATTTTTCAGTAGAAAAGATTTGAGGACTCACATTTTTGGGGAGAAGGTAGCAATATCATGTCTTCAGTTCTTTGTATAAAGCAGAAGTAAACTATAAAAAAGAAAAACTAAGCAGTCATAATCAGTCTTCTCTCTTTTTTTTTTATTTCTCATATAGTACTCAGTGACATGATAAAGAATAAAAATTGAGACTTACAAGCCAAGACCTACAACTGAATACCTTGATTTTACATACTCATTTGTATTTGCAGGAAAATACAGTGTAATATTGACTAACATTGAGGTCATTAGCGTGAGTCTTTACTGAGTTCTTTGTTGTAGAAAAAAATATATATATGTGTATTCATTTGAGGAAAACATCAAGAAAACTCTTTTAATAGACAAATACTGGTCTAGACTGACTTTCTGAAAATACCATTAAAAGCATGGAGCATGTTAACCTAGTATAACTGTTTTGTATTGCACCAGGGAAAATGTTGTCATAACAAGGAAATCTGTACTCTGGTAATTTTGACAAAGAAATGTATTGTTGTTGCAGTGCATAGACCTTGACTGGACTAGAGAAATGACTTATCCTAAAGAATGCTAAGGTGTGTGGAAGAGAAACTGAGAATAGTATGGGAGAATAATCTGTAATAATGTTATGGTTCTTAGCTGTGATGTCCCAAGTGTTTACATTAGGTAAAGCATGTAGAGACAGGTGGTGTCTTTTGTTAGACCACCCACTCTTGAACTTAGTATTGGCCCCCTTGATTCAGTCTCCCTGCCTGTATCTGGGTGATGGCCACCATCAGTCTGCAAATTAAGGTACCAAGCGGGTATTATGGTGGCTGTTGAGCAGTTTTCTCTCAGCTCTCATTCCATCTTTAACCTTCTGGTAGCACAAAAACTCTCTTGTTCTTTTTTAAAGAAGTAAATCCAAATATCTTTACGTAAACATAACTGAACATAACAATTATGTATAATAAGCGCATATTATCCTAAGAAAATTGTTTATTCATAAAGAAGAATTCTGTTCCCTGCCAGTGGTCTTCTGAGATTAGCTTCTACTGTGGCAAGAGCACCCACTGTCTATAGGTGTCTTCTCTAAGGTTGCACCACCTGAGCTACTTGGTAAATAAAGCCATTTAGTATTTCTGTTTGACTTGTAACTGATTTTAAGAATTGCGTGTTACTTCTCCCAGCTAAACGTTTTGGCAGGATTTAGAAGTGTAACTTATGAAAAACAGGTTATCAGCATGCAAAAGGAACAGGCTTCAAATTGAAATGAAAGATGAGTAATGAGCGATACGTGCATATAAAGTATACAGGGTGTATAAGGGTGTAATACCAATAATTCCTTAAATGCAAATAAAAGAGCCGCACAGACAAGTTCATAGAAAATAAATCCATTGAGGGTTGGTATGTGGAAAGATACTGTCTTCTGCTCAGGAAACCTCTGAGCTGCAAATTGTTAAAAGCAGGGAGAATATTTTGGAGAGGCATCACTTGGTGCTTACTCTGGTCTGTTATTCTGCCCTGGATGTGCTTTAGGTCATTGCTTCAGGCAGCATGCTAAGCTAGCTGAAGCTTTGCTGTGACATAGCATAGTAATTCTTATGTTATTTACTCATCGAACATTGTGGCTAGGTCTAAAAGAATTACAGTGCAACATTTACAGTGCAACATTTAGCTCTTGGGAGATTTTTACATGGAAAGTTGAAAACGAAATGCTGCCTCAAGGAAGTCTTTCTGATGTTTGAAGGAGTTTTTTCCTCCAGAAGCGAACCTTTAATCAGTCAGACCAGAATCTGGTCTTCAACAGCGGTGTTACCACTGTGTGAGAAGACTTAGCATGCAAATTTCCCCACAAAATTTCTTACAACTTTTTTTTTTTTTTCAATAGGTTCTTCAAGAAAAAAAAAAAACAACTCTGATTTTTAGAGTTAATTTTAACAGTGTGTATGCATTTACCCCCATTAAATTTGACCACTTGCTATTAACACCAGTTGATTTTGCATTTGTTTTGTAGGCTGTCCATTCCAGTAGGAATTCATTGATGAACTAGTTAAGGCTGTAATTACTCTTTTACCTGGCATTTTAACTTTGTGAAGGATGATCATAGAATCACAGAAGCATGGAATTATTCAAGTTGGAAAAGACCTCTTAAGATCATCTGGTCCAACCTTGAAGTACTGCATGTTCCCAGTATAGTACACAACTGTAACATATGGCATGATATTCAGTACCACAGTTTTATCTGGACTGCTCTGTGGAATCAGAGGCATTTTTCAATCCCCTCCTCAAGCGCTGGGCTGTGCTTTTGATGTCTGACACTCTGGCCAGATTCTGAGTTTTTCCTTTTGCAATTCCACATCTCTTATATTTATTAAGAAATCCTATTTTAAGGCTGTTCTTTCTTTTAACAGTTCCAAGTTGTGGAATATACCTTCTTTTAGCCTGAATGCAGCTGTTTGCTATTGCAAAAAGAATTCTGAGTTGTGTGGGGAGATTGAATCACCTTCTGCCCAAAACTAACAGATGGCTTAAAGATACCTCTAATTAAGGCTGCCTTGCTTTTGAGCATTTACCTATTGGTGATTTTTTCGGGGGAAAAAAAAAAAAAAAAAAAAAAAGCTTGTCTGAGGAAATCTGAAGAATCATAATTATGCTTCTAACTGAAGGCCTGAGATTCAGGATGCAGCTTTCCCTGCACCCCTTGCCATTACCCAGGAAAGGTGGAGGGATTGTTTGATAGAACAGAAGTCGCAATGAATAGGAATCATTTCCCAAAGCTGTGGTGAAAAGGGTATGAATGGAAGTTTGCTGTTAAAAGAGGATTTATGCACAAGCTTAAATTACAGGTGCTCAGGACTATGGTAATATATGCCCATCCTGTATGCTATCCATCCTGTAAGCTAAAGAGATTGACTGAGAGACCAAGGTAAAATTTTTCCATGCTGTCTTCTATTGCTGCCCTTACCCATTTTCAGCTAGAGCTGTGTAGGAAATGACTGTAAGGGAGAACATTTATTTAATCTAGTGAAAAACTTTATATTGAAAGATGGCCATCATAATGTGCTTCCACACTTGCTTCTGTATTTCACTGTTGAAAACAGTCAGTGAAAACTTACTGTTTTTCTGTACACCTGTGGCGTAGATACAGTTGTTAAAAATGGCTCATATTTTTTCTTTCTGATTCATCACGTAGGATCTGCATAGGTACTTGCTCTTGGACCTCCATCTCTCATCCTGTAGCTCCACAATGCTCCTCAGTTCCATATCTAAGAACAATATTGAAGAGACTGGAAGGAGACTATCAAAACTACGTAGTTTAAAAAAAAAAAAAAAAAAAAAAAAAAAAAGAGTCAGTTCTCTCCTATTTTTTTAACCTACATAGAAGAAAAAGACATTCTGTTGGTACTAGCTCTGTATATTCACTGATGACTGATTCCAAAATACTCAGATTGAGAACAGGCAGCTTTAGGGGCAATTACTTGCTCTTTGGATGGTTGGATCATGTTTGTGTAGCTAACCTATGTATCTGTCGAGGTTGGTGTTTTGATTTTTAAACTGAGGTATATATTTGCAGAATTTGCAGATTTCAGAAGCTGAGGCGTTATAAAAAAATATACACATACCAGCATAGTGTGAGGTTTGCAATAACACCTTACCACCACTAAAATACCCTGACTAATTTGTACCAGGTTCTTCACAAACTCTCTGGAAAGACAGATTTATACATTTACAGAGGCTTGAATTATCCCAGTTCTGTGATTGCTAGGCACTTCTAGGTCCTTCCTGTTTGATTTTGGATATGAGCCTAACAAAGATACCTGAAAGCTGAGTATGCTGGCCACTGTGACATCCTTATTCATAGTTTAGGTTGTATTTTAGTTACTTTCTGAAGTAGAAATGATCTCAGAAGAAACATAAAAATAAAAAAAATAATAATAATTTTATTAAAAGTATTCTTTTATTAAGGATGTGCATTGCAGCCTTTTCAGTTGCACAAAACACATGCAGGTCACATCTCATGTATTGTATATCCAAGTATGTTTTTGGTTGTATTTTTCATACCAGCGAAACAGATACAAAAACGTATTTCCTTAGGCACTCTATGAAGACATCTGCTTACTGTTCTTGCTATAGTCTAACTTTCTTTTTTTTTTTTTTTTTTTTTTTTAGTGAGTAAATACATATTGTTTGCTCTCAGATTTTTCTAACATCAGCTAGCTTAAAATTAAGTCTTCATGCAAGATATAACAAGATCTAAGTGTGTGGGGGAGATACACAAGGAGTGGCTTGTTTTAAAATGCATTTTTTATCTGAGGAAAATGATTGCTTCTAATCATCGTAGCCTTTCACATTCTTTTGTCATACGTGATTGATAGTGTCTTGCACAGAAGGGTGCAGCTAAGCACTTTGCTTGACTGTAATATGTAATTTCTGTGTGTAATTATTTTCAATCACTACTTAATATAATGGTATAAATATTTTAAAATTGTAATCAGTATTCTTACATCTCCATAGACTTCAACTCTTAACATCTGTGAAAGGTTGACAAACGTATTGGATCTTTGAATAAAGATCAGAGTCTGAAACAATGCAAAGGAACCAAAAAAACACCATTTTATGAATATGGCATGTTAATATGTTAATAGACAGCACTTCTACTACTTAATTATCGTCTTGGTAGCTATTCTTGGTTTATCTGGAAGTCGAGCTGTAGACCTCACCTTTTGAATTTTATTTGGATGTAGTGTTAAGCACGCTATCCTGAAGTCTGAAATCCCATGCAGGGTAAGCACAGCAAAGATGAAGACAAGCCTCCTGTCATTGCTCTTCTAGTGTGTTTCATGCCAAGTCTTCAGGGAGTGCCTCTTCAGACTGGCAAAATCATGCTAACGTTTGGAAATGTCAACGGAGAGGCCGGTACTTTGTCAGATGATGCTAGGTGCAGCAATATTAACATTGAATGCAGGCGGGTTGTACTTTGTGGAGGATTTAGCTGTGTATGTGTTTTATAGGGTAACCTGTACAATTTATCCATGTGGAACTTCCTTTTGAATATTAAAAAGTTGTACTTCTAAATGCATCCTAAAGATTTACAAGTGAAATATCAAATTGGTTTTAATAAAATATTTTTTTTTTCTTACAAAACCTTTTACTTTCTCATCTGCCAGCTTTTGTTGCAAAACTTTATTTTTGTAGTCTTATTAGTGAATATTATTACTGCCTTTGAAAGCTATCTGAACAAAATTATATTGTAGCTTTCCTAATAAAATATTTCATACAGAATTATTCACTATCACCTCCTGTGATTCTTAGTTCTGTTCACACAGTTCCCAGCTGCATTATCTACCCCCAATGTAGAAAATTAAGTCAATGTAAAAGTATACTCTGTTTTTTAAAAAGAGGTCACGAATAGCCTTTCTTCCCTCGGTAGTCACCAGTGTTCTTATTACACTTCATTTATATAGTTGGAGGATTTGGGAGAACCAGCTGGGCCCCCTGTCTGCACTCATCAAGAGTTAATTTCTGAAAGAGGTGCTGTTGTCATGAACAAGTGCAGAAGGTACTCTGGTGGTCCTGCCAAACAACAAGAGCTCTTAATTAGCAGCAATGTTCAATCAGACTGCTTAACCTGCCACAGAGCGGAGGAGGTCATGTTCCTTCCTGATGCACTGCCAGCCTAAAAAGCGCCCAAGAACCGATCCCAAATGTTTTAGAAAATGTCTACTTGGTTCTTAGAGGCAAGTAAGGCAATGCATGATCTGTTAGTGAAAACTGTCATCAGGATAATGAAATTTTATTTTTCTGAATGATGTAGGCATTTCTCCTTTTGTATGGTATGTTCTGTGTTTTTTGAGGGAAAAATATTTTTTACAGTAGTATGAAGAATATGAAAATTCAGACTTCTTGTGGTTTGATTCTAGTCCACGAGGGTTGACCCTGCTGTCATTTTACAGAATATTTGCTAGTCTCCAAAAATAAAAGTGGAGGCCAGCGATGTTATGCATTTTTGTTCTTTGTTCTAGTCAGCAGATTTTGTTGGGATATTAAATGCTTAATGATTTGTAGTGCGCAGCTCGGAATTAGGGAAGTTGCCAAGGCCAAGATGGTTGCCTTCAAAGACGTTAACTCAAGATATTAAGTGCTAGCTGATTAACTGCTTTAGAAATCAAATTCTTGAATTACTAATTACTGTGTATAAATCAGGAGGGCTAGATGTCTACATCCATATTGAAAGTACTTTGTAGAATGAGAACAAATAGCATACGAACAAGGAGCCCAAAGTAAATACCCAAAGCAATTAGTTTTGTCCTGTATGAGCAACTCTGAGTAAAGAGGTCCATCAAATAGACAACATTTTTGATAACAAAAAAAAAGTGCAGCAAATACCAGAATATGAGTAATGATGAAGTTTGAAGAAAACCCACCACTTGAGCCAGATTGTTTGTCTGCTCTTTTCAGTGGCAATTAGAAATTGAAATAAAAATGAAATAAAAAATAAAAGTTAAAGTGGAAATGAAAAGCTAAAGAGCTCTTTTTTTTTTTTTAACTGAAGTTCTCATTAGGGAGTATATTTTGGTGTAATACTGCTTACGCTGAAAAGTATCTTGGTATTCCAATAGTACAACTCCAGTCAGTTGCAGAAGGTGGAAAGTCAAGCTCATGTTCAGCAGGGATAAAAGTTGCAGTTGCAGATGATAAACATGAAGATCTGAAGGGGAAGTAATTGAAACTAACTACTGCAGAAAATTTGTTAGTAAGTTTGTGTAAGATATTTCAACCCTACCCTGTACTAATCTCAGCCCTTCTTCCTTTTATTTGATATACATGTATATGGGGAGTATGGGAATAAAAGATTGAAGACATTTTCTGTTTGGTATGGGAAGATGCTGTAAACCACTGAGCTACAAGGAACTATTTGTAAGCTTAATTTAATTGGGACCAGACTTACTAGTGTAGAAAGAATCTTATCTTCCTAAAGGATAGTAGCATTTCTTTTTTTCTCAAACTTCTCCATTTTAAATAATTGTCATAACTGATGAAGTGACACATTCAAAACAAGCAAAGTATTTGCAAGAGATGAAAGTACAATTTCTTTAAACTTAAAGGTAGGAAAGATTTTACTGAAAGTTTAGCCTCAATAGGATGTGAAACAGCTGATAGGAGAAATGCCACCACATTAACTATGTATTTTTGTAGTTTAGCTATGATGGGAATTTAGGAGAATTAATACAAAGGAAACGTATTGCTCTACAAATATGGGAAAAATTAACTGTAAATATGGTGTTTATGTATAATAAGGAGTCAAACACGTGACTCCTTTTTTTTTGTTTGTTTTTATATTTGGAAATAACCACGCATGCACAGCCACAGAGCTATGTTCATGCAAACACAACGGGACCATTTCTTTTAGCTCTCTGAGAATTCTCTTTTGCTGAGAATATTAATTGATTTAAAGGTGTAAAATATGGTTTAGAGTAACATTCAAGACCGAAATGAGTACCTGGGTTGTGATGAGCTGAGTGCTCCAGTGTTGCTGCTTTGATGTTCACAAAGTCTCAGGATACAAAAAAAAAGTTAGTTATTGCTAAAATAGTTATCATACAAAGCTGTAGCTGTCTGACAGCTGCTTTCTAGACGTGTAAGAAAAAGTTGTTTCGGTGCTCACATTGCTTGATTACTCGCCTAGATTAACTACTGAGACTGATCTGTATACTGTACAGTCTCCCATGTGTTATAACAAACCAGGGTTATGTGCAGGTGAAACAGAAAGGACTTTGTTATGCCTGTAGAGACTTTTTTTTTATTTAAAGCCTTGAATTTCTGTGTCACTTGCCTGTGTTAGTGATCATCTAACTATTTTATGAGTAGTTTAAATGAGAATTGCCTTTTAATATCTTTCTAATGCAGATAGTTATATGTATACCAGTATGAGTCTTAACAGTGTCAGATATATGTTTTTTTAAAATTGGTTAAATTCAGTCTGAAGTGAAATTGCAGTATAGACAAAAGAGTCACTCTATTTGAGGAAGGAAAGATGGATGAACACCACAATCACTTTTTAATGATTTGTGAGATTGAGTAGGTTAGAAGGATGCTTGGACACTTTATTCAATGTTTTAATTTCAGCAACTTTTGTAGGTCCTTCACTCTTAAAAGAGAAGGAAGGAAAGATTTCTGTATCTACCATGACTATTGAAGAAGTTTCCAATTACAAAGCAGGCTGGCTGTTAAGACAGTTGTATTGACACATTGTAGTGTGATGGCAAAAAGGGACCACACATTTTTATAGACAGAAAATAGGCTGGAAGTATTTTAGCCTCACGGTGTAAGTGAAAGTGCTGTGTTAATTGTTTTATGCGTGTATGTTTACCATAATGACTACATTGTTTTGATGGTTTTGCACAGCTCAGAGAGTTCAGTATATCTGCTGAGTAAGGATTTTAGGAGGAAATATCTACTGTCTTCCCAAGGAATGTGAATGCTGTTTTTTTCCTGAAACCAGTCAGCTTGATACTTGCAGGATGGCAGTCATTATCTTTTGGGTTTTGGCTTTCCCCTCCAGTTGCCATATTTCATAATGGTATGTTTTTATATACTTAAATTTTAGAAGATAAGGATGGAAAGATGTAGGTGTGACTGAAAATAAATAATTTCACTGAAGAACTAAGAAATTTTATAAATCTTTAAATATAATTCCTACTTTTAACCTAGTTGCATCTACATGATTCTTAAAATAATGGATTGCATTTTGTTTACTCTCTGTCCATAACTCTGTCATTGTAATGAAGGCCATTTAGATTAGGATAGTAATTTTCCACTTGGTTTTCATGAAATTGTGACTGGATTTCAGATGCCAAGCCCACAAAATGATTCAGTGGAAAGTGACAAGAAAAATAACTTATTGGTCCCTGAGGCAGTATAGTTTAAATTATTGTAAATATTGTATGAGTTAGCAAGTAATATGGGAAAAATGGGAAGGAGAAAATATATATTTTCAAAGTGCATCTTATGAGCATTTGTGATGTTTTGAGCTTTCAGATTGGACATGACATTGAGGTTTTGACCACTTTTGACCATTAAAGACTTCGGATGTCCCTTCTTGCCTTGAAGTTTTCCAGAAAAAATAAGTTGATCTTTGTCAGTAATGTTGGCCATTGTCTTGCTCTTCTTCCGTCTTCTCATCTAATTCTTAAACTGTAGTCTCTTTGAGATGGAGACCTATTTTTCTGTATAATGAGTTGCGTAATAAGGTCTCATTCATAATGGAGAGGGGGTATTTACTTTCTGGCCTGAACTTCTCTTGCAATTTTCAACTGGAAAATATTTCCCAAATTGCTTGCTGTGAAGAGGTAGGTAACACTGTATTTTGCAGACAAACAGCTGCTATATTTTGAAGCAGTGTATTTCCCATTGAACTTTATTTCATGGTTCCTGAATTCCAATGTCTGCATATTTTGAACTGTTCAGAAAAGATGTACTTTCAAAAATTAAGGTGTTGATGGGCAAATATATCAATATATTATTATAAATAAAGTGAGATGCCTACATTTTTAAAATAAAGGAGGGTATTCCTTAACCAGAAGTGCAGCCAGGCATATGCAAAGTTTCAGGATGGAGCATACCCACTACCATAGCTAAATGAAAGTGCACTGGAATTTTACATGGGCAGAAAGTAATTGCACTGCTGGCATTTAGCCAGGGACCTAATATTGCTGTTCTGTAATCTCATACATCCATTATTTCTGAGAATAAAAATAGAATATTCTGAGTATTGCAGTCCAGTTAACAGTAGTGACTTCAAAGGACACTTGCACTGTATTATGCCCATGATTCACAAATAGCTGAAACTTCAAGACTTAAAATGATCTTATAGCTCCATTCAGAGCTGAACCTCTTTATAGTTTTCTCTGTAATTTCATAGACTGAAGTGAGATTTAAGCATTTTTTGCAATGGCTGTATAAGATTTTTGCATCAGTTTATTAGGACTGGGTTGCGTGTCTTGGAATGCACTTGAAATATCTTTGGTTGTTGCAGATATACCTGATCTAATTTGTGTCATTACAAGCAAAAGAAGTCAAAATAATTCTTTCAAACTTTATTAGCATCAAATGCGTATTTTAAAAAGAAAAAAAGGGCATGGAAGTTCACTGTTTTGCTTTTTCAGCTTGAAGAACAGGATTGAATATATGATTAGCTATCAGAGTCCATATGCATTTAAAGGTGCAAAAGCATGAAAAAGTCATATAATTTCTTTTATGAAAAGTCAATAATTTCTTTTATGTTTGTATATTATTTAATGTGATAAAATGCATAGTTTAGCTTAAGTTGTTCTGTTGTAAGCAGTCTTGCTTCTCTGTGGTATGGATGTGAAACCTGGATATCCTTTAGATAGCACTTCCAGGAGTCAGAGAAACTTCTAAAATTTGCTGTGCACCTTGCCTTGAATGATCTGCCGTAACAAATGCTGTGGTTTTACTGTTCATCTGTTGCCCAACTAGTGAAACACTAGTTGGCCTTGACATTCAGTAGAGATGGATGGTGAATGGAAGTCCGGGTGACCCCTATACAGAGGCCGAGAACTAGACATCTAGAAGGTGTGAATGCCCTGAAGTCATTTTAACAGTGCTTTTCAGCGTGTAACAGTAGATTAGCTTATGGTTAGAACTTCTGCCAGACATTCGTTGTACTCTAAGGCAAAGGCAAAGCGCATTTTGAGTGATAGCAATGAGCTGTGGTGTTGAAGCAGAATAAAGAGCAAAGAAAAATATAGTAGCAGTAGACGTGCCTACAAGGCATGTGATGATGTCGGATTTCTGGAATATGAAGCCTACGTTTGTGGGGGAATTAGAGGTTTTACATAAAGCCTTTTCCTGTAGCAGTTTTGCAGTCATTTGCACATCCAATGTTTAATTTGTTTCTCTGACACTGAAGTGCTTTCATATTTGACCATGGGGTGTATGATAAACATGACAATTACAGCTCCATCTTAGATCATTGTGCTGTTGTCTTTGATTTTATATACACATTTAAATATGCATTATTGATCCTGTGTCACCTGTGAGATTAGAAATAGTATACTATTTATACTAAATTTCAATGTTATTCTTCTCCCCTTTGTCACATAAAGTTTTTCTTATTAACGCAGTGATAGTTTATCCTCTTTAGCTTCTGTTTTCTCTTTCAGTGTTTAATATATAAATATGCTTTTTTGCTTATGTAAAAGGAGTCTAAACTGAACTTAGCCATGCCCATGCCATCCTCATATGACAGCCCAATACACAGTCCCCACATGGGTAAAAGAATGCTTGTAAGGACTGCAGAGCCTTCGTGGCAATAGAAACTTAATCCCAGCTTGTCTGGGAAAGTGGCAGCCATGAGAACAGCTGCGTTTCATGAGGCCTCATGGCATACTGCCTTGCAAATAATGTTTTCGCTGAGTTGCAAGACAACCAAAACTGTTAGTACATAGTCCAGAGATGTTAGTCAGCCATGCAAATGACTTGTATTCATATAAGAACCCACATCTGTAATTGAGTATTACTTCTTTAAAGTCCTTTAATCTGCATTGAATGCTGGTTAACTGGATTATCAAAAATTTTCCACTAAGAAAGGTCTGTGGGATTTTATTGATGTGCACATGTACTTGGCAACAAAGGGATGACTAAGGGAGAAAATTAGTTTTGATTGCAAAACATTTTTTTCAGCTTCTGAAATCAGTTAGTTTGTGTGTGTGTGTTTATGTATAGCTATAGCATATTACAAGTTGTGTTTGGATTTACTGCTCACTGTGTATGTTCCACTTGGAAAGAATTGCTTAAGTTGTAGGGAGTTATGCTTAACGGATGGGTAAATAAAGTATTCTTCTGCTCTCATATTTTATGTTTAGCGGTCTCCTTTTTAAAATTCAGTTATCTTTTCTTGTGTCATAAAAGCTAATGAATAAATTAAAGTTCATTTATAAATTCATCAAACTCTTCAATAACAAAAATAAATGTTCATGTCAGAGGAGGGATGAAGTGTGATAAATAAGCAGAGATGTATTTTATGTAAGTTTCCAATATTTGTTTTTATGATAGTGAGGCTTTAGAAATGCATTTCAACAGAGAACTTCACAATGTGTTTAATGAATTTGGAAGCCATCTTGCTTTATCTGATATTGGAAAAGGTAATATTATTTTATCACTTGAAATATGTAACTTAAAGAAGATTGTTTTCAATATTAAAATTTTTATAGTCACTTTTAAAAATGGATAGTTATATGCATAATTCGTTTTAAAAATAAGAGTACACTAATCAGGGAGCATGCACATGTAATTCGACAATATCCGACTGTTCAGTTGCTGCATTAGATAGGAAGATTGTGGTTTATTAAAAAAAATATTTTCGTCTTTTTTTGTTGTTACACTGCTAAGAATTTCCAGGTACTGTCACACTGTATGTGTGTGCCTTGTACTTTCCGTTTGAGAGTTAAGCTCCTTTTGTTGTATTTGGCTTGCATCACTGCATATCTCAGCTTTCAGGGTTTGTGTAAAGGTAGAACAAAATCCCCACCAGAGAATTAGGTTATGTTCTATATATTGACAGAGGTCTATTTGATCATGTCTGCATTTGATTTTGGAATGAATGTTCCATTTCTTGCAGCATATAAGATTATCTGTGTATAAAGTATTCTGCCTAAGTTGAGTACTTAACATATATCTTGCCTGTTAGGAAACTTCAGGCTCTGCTTAAGTTCTGATGTATAGCCGTGGAATTAATGTAACACTTCTGCAAGTTGATACCTGAAGCAGCTTAGTCTATATACCTCGAAAATGCCATTAGAATTCCAGAAAACCTGTATGTTTATGATAGGAACATGTTCATGATAAGAAGCCATATGTTCAGCGATAGTCAATTCATTTCCTGGTCTCACAATTCATTTCTTTCTGTTTGTCTTTTCTGTTAATACTAGTGGGAATTTTGTGTGTGAGAGAGAATCATTTCCCTCTGGTGGATTGACTGCAAAGATAAAAGATCTGCCATCACTGTCTGAGCCTTGTATTTTACCTGAACTTAGCCTTGTTGAGCTACAGTATGCAAACTCCAAGTCCATTTGAATTTCTCTCATTGAATCATTTGAGCACCCTAGTGATGGACCAAGTGCTGGAAGTCATACAAACACACAAAAAAAAGATGGTTCCTGACTGAGAGATCACAAAATGTATACAAGAAAAAGACCTACAGGGATGTTAGATTAAATGAGAGTGAAAAGGGTCTCAAAAGTCAACACAAGTAGCTTGTTGCAATAGAGAAGATGTCTTGTAAAACAAAATAAGGATAATCAGAGGTTGAATTTTAGTTTTATTTTGGTTGGATCAGAATATTTTGTTCTGTAGTGTTAGGCCTATGTACAGCTTTAAAAAGTCAAAATTATTCAGAGTACTTGTTGAAAAAAAAACTTTGATAAGAACGCCTGAAAGGAAAACAATTTGCCATGGCAATTTTATTTATTCTTCGAAGAGCTTCTTGTTAAAATTTTGTTAGTGGAGAAAGGGAAAGATGATTATTTCTTCTTCAGAAGAAATATATTCAGAAATGTGCTCTTATATAAGATCTTCCAAGTCTTAAAGCAGGTTATGTATGACCTATCAGATTTTATTCTATCCAAAATCCCTTACTGTTTACAGACTACAGTCACTTTTTGCATAAGAGCTTCTGGGGTTGTGAAATTGCTCTAATTTTTCCAAAAATCCAAATGCTTCGCCTAGGAATGATATATTGGCATCTAATCATCAGAAAAGGGGGGAAAAGTACTCAATAAGACAATCTTGTTACATTGTTTCAGCAAGACCAAAAGCCAAATTAGTGAATGACATTCGTTTTTACAGTTTATGGATTCATATAGGACTGGACATACTGACCACGATTTTATTAACAAGGTATTCAACACAGTTTGTTCTTCACAGCTCAGCTTAGCACTCAGAGAGAGTGAAAAGTAGTTCCCTACAATTACTTCCTTAACCAACCTAGGCTAATATACTATTTATGTACTTGCTTTTCTTTTTTTTTTTTTGGAATAAAGAATATAAGGTGCTACAACTAATGCAACATGTTGTTTTAACTACAACATAAGGACACATTTAATTAACTGGCTTGTTTCCATTTCTACTTTATTTGTAGTTGTTCTTCTCTTAGTGATAGATCAGTTTAATCTTTGTATAAGGTGAGTGGCTTCTAAGGTGTTGTTGAAGATTACAGTTGCCCATCTCCTTGCTTGGAGTTTCAGCATCACAGATCATATTTGCATAATCAGATGTAGGCACTTGAAAGGACTACTTGTGTTTTTCTGATTTCACATAAGCAATGTTGATAGAGTCACAGAATCATCTAGCTTGGATGATGATCATCTAGCTTGAATCATCTAGCTTGGACCTTCAAGATCACCAAATTCAACCATCAACCTGGCCTACCAAGTCCCTTATTGCCATGACCACACATCTCTTACATACCTCTAGGGATGGAGACTCCACCACTGCCCTGGGCAGCCTACTCCGATGTTTGACCGTTCTTTCTGGGAGGAAATTCTCCCTGACATCCAACTTACACCTTTGCCTGGCACAACTTGAGGCTGTTTCCTCACATCCTATCACTTGCCGTCTGAGAAAAGAGACCGACACCCTCCTTACAGCAACCTTCTTTCAGGTAGTTGTAGAGAGCGATGAGCCTCAGCATCCACTTCTCCAGGTTAAACAACTTCAGTTTCCTCAGTCACTCCTCATAACTCTTCCAGTCCCTTCATCTTCTTCATACTTGTTTATGTCACATGGGGCTTCAGTGATTCTGCTGATTCATTTACCAGGCCAGACTGCTGAGGGTTCATATCTGCTGATGCTTCAGTACAACTCAGACATTGTCAAAGTTGGTTGGGAGGAGCTATAACATTATGGGAAGGTAAGTTTCAGGTTCTAAACAATCTTGATGAATCAAAGAATGGCCTGAAAGAAATCGGATGCAGGTCATTATGGGTAAGTGTGACAAATCCTTAAATGAAGATAGGGTGGCTGGGTATCAGTTTTCAAGAGAGGTTCTGGAAGCATGAGCCAGGAATTGAAAGTGGGGAGCATGGGGAGTCTTACTATTGTAACCAAAGGAGGTGAGGGCTGAGATGGAAATTCACACAAAAGTGCTTTTAAAAACTGCTACATGTAAAATGTACAGAGTAATCCTTCCAGTGTGCTACTTAACACTGAGGGTGCTTAACTGGAGTTACTGGTCCAGTTTTCAGCACCAGGTTTCTACTGTTAGAGCACTGACCTGTTGTGAGAATAGGATTTTAGCTTGCTTCCACGCAGCTGTGGCTTAATTTGTCAGGATTACAAATCTGGGTACTGGGAGATAGCTTTCTGCTGGTATGGTGGATTTTTACTTTGCACAAATGTGATATAGACATTGATTTTTCTCTCCCATATATGCATTCATTTCTGACAGTAGAGTTTTTGCGTAGTACCCTATATGTCTGTGCTGGTGCTTCCCATTTAAGACATTCCTCCCAGTCCATTTTTTCCCTTCTGCAGAGCTAAGACCACCCTAACCTTAGATAAAACTGTACTGTTTCATATAAAATAAAATATCCACCATGTCTGTCCCACGATTTCTTCTTGCTTAGTGCTAAGTACCGCTAACAGTCATAGTATCATATAACTAATCCTCCAAGTCTTCATCCTTCTCTTTGATGCTGCCTTCTATTGCATGTGATCTGAATGGTTCTGCTGATTCCCTTACTAGCCAAGAACACCTCTGCTATGGCTTCACATCTGACAGAGCTTCAATACAACTCAAGTGTCAAGTGTCTACTGAACACCTGTTTTGCAGAAATGTATCAGTAAACCAGAATGAGGAAAAGCCTGTATTTTGCTTTCGCTATACAGCTAAAGCATGCACAAAAAAGGGGATGAAGGAGGAGCCAGAGGCCTTTCGAAGGAGGTTCAGTAAGAGTTTATAACAGGTTTCTCTTATTACTCTTTGAGTACTGATCACATATCTGACAAGCAAATCAAAACATGTCCACCTGAAACCTAGTGACAGACAAAAGGATTTGGGATGAGATCCTAGCTGTTGAGATACTACAGCAGAGAAACACTGCAGTACAGATAGGGAGGAGGGAGAAATGGCAGGGGGTGGTTCCTCATGCAGCTTTCTTTGTTTTTCGTACAAGAAAGTTGAAATGCTGTTTATTGCAATATACTGTTAGAATTTAACATGCTAGGCTTATCAGTTTTCACAAGTAATTCCTGGGTTTACTAAGGTAATGCAAGAACAAAAGGCATTTTTTCTTGGCTATGTATTTGATGATATTTGGTATATTCAAGCTTCATCATCCACTACGTGCAAATGCTGGTGATCATTGCTCAGAAAAGTGGCAAGATGCCAAGATCCAACCGAGCCTGTCTGAATTTAAGAAGAGATTGGACTGTGCACTTAGTCACATGGTCTGAACTTTTGGGTAGACCTGTGCGGTGTCAAGAGTTGGACTTGATGATCCTTAAGGGTCCCTTCCAACTCAGGATATTCTATGATTCTATGATTCTATGAAGTGTAGATAGATTCACCTGGGGACCTATTTGGTTTCTTGCCTCCCTACCCCTTGCTGCTTACACAGCACGCGGGATCCAGATGCACAGACCAGAAGGGTTGCGCAGCCCTCCACACTTGCGTGTAAGCTCTCTCCATTTCAGTTCAGGGCTTTTCCCATTCATCTGCCTTTCATGATGAGAGGTATTTGTATGCATTTGATTGTCTTAAAATGGGCGTTGCTTTGAACTTTACAAACTTGGGAAGTAACTGCTTCTCCTGCATTTGAAGAATTGGAAATAACGAGGCTACAAGGGGACCTTTGGATTTTCTCCTGCCAGCCCTGACAAAGAAAATCCACTGTTTTGGGATTTAAATATCAGCTACATTTTGTGTTGAGTCTGTGGTTAAAGTCTACATTATGATGACTGTTTCTGGAGTCTACAGAGGATGCTGTGGCCAGCATAAAGTAACTTCCTTGTTTTGAAATCCATTCTTAATCACCCATGAAATTAACTATTGGAGTCTGCCTTCAAGTTGGCACAGTCTAATAGTAAGGGTTTTAAAAATATTTAACAACATATTTGGAAACAGAACTTTTCTGTTCCTTATTTATATGTTTTTGGATGTTGGCTCTTGCATGAGAAAAGTGCTGTATGCTTTAATACTGAATTTAGAAATCTTGTGGTTTCTGTTGGCACTATGAGGGAGCAGCTAGCATAAGTCTGTGATACTTGATGAGAGCATTTTTGTGTTTTAATTATTAGACACATGAACATGGAGCCAACTGAGTTCAGCTATTTTTTTATAAAATAAAAAAATAGTTTATTTTTTGTGTGTTTATTGCCTTTTTTATTCACCATAAAAAAGCAATAATTTTTCTGGATTACTATCTCTAACATGATATGCAACTTGAAATCATAAGAAAGCTAAAGCATGGTTAGTTCCTTATTCGCAAAGGGAACAAGAAATTGCAGAAAAAAAAATCTGTTGTGGGATGTTGAAGTGTAATGTTCTGGATTTATAACCCAGCTAAATGTTGCAGCTCAACAATAAATTAGGAGTGTATATAGTACTTTTGTGCCTCGTGAAAGTATTAGTTAGGATACCCCATGTTGTTGCTGTGGTTAGTAGGCCAGACTCCTAATCCAAAATGCATCTATGAGGGATTGCATGGCTTAACAAAGGGGAAGCACAAGCTTGATGACAAAGGTAGCTTGGTAATGGGACCTGAGTCTTCAGGGGACAACTGACGTGTATGAAAGCCCAGCTGAGGTACTATGGATGGGTATGCTTCAACGCTGAAGTGATTCAAAACCTTAGCACTTGCATATATTTGAAGAAACTTCTATGAATAGGTTAAAAGTACCCCCTCCCCCAGTGTTGTTTTTTTTTAAAGGAAAAAAGATGTTGTTTCAGACAAATTAATTCCTCCATTTCTTAGCAAATACTGGCTTTCCTGAATCTGTATTTGCCATGAGAAGCTGTGTATATGGAAAATATCTGGGAAGTGCCAGGCAATAATGCCTTTAAAAATAATTCTGTAAACATCATTATCAGAACAGAATATTTCAAATAACTAAAATTTTAGACCTACATTGCCATTTCCTAATTTCTCAAAACCTGTCTTCCACCGGAACACTTTTTCTTTAATCAAATTATCTTTTTCATTTTGCATTAAATTGTTCCTTGTGCACTAATCTCTTATATTTTACTTAAGAATTTTCTAGATGCTACATTAAGGTTTTGTTTTTTTTTTTGAATGAGGAAGAAAAAAACATCTGGCATTTTTGTCTGTGGGAATTCTGCTATTAAATTCTGCACTTATTGACATTTTTAGAAGAAATACAGTGCATTTGGTTGGTTTTGTACATATTAGTAATACCTTCTTGAAACTTTTCATATTTCACACGGCTTGATGGAAAAAAAATACACACAAGTAAAACAATTGTGCTTTACCTGCCAGTTTATGAAGTCATAGTTGTTTTGTAATGTTTGTAACACCTGGGCAAAATTCTGAGGATTTGTTTAATGCCAAATAACATGTCAAATTACCATCTGCTTGGCAGCGCTTGTAACATACATTGTACAATATAGAACATATTATAACAATAAGAATAAGAATAGTCATTTAGAACTTGCAAGAAGTTCTGTGCGTGTTTTTAAATTACATTAATTTTAGACCAGCTGATAGTAATCCATACTGTGGTCAAAGGTATGTGACTTATTTTTATGTACAGTGTTGATATAAATTGTGGTTTTACCCTTCAGCAGCAGCAGCAGAAATGTAAAAGCAGCATAGTCTGAAAACAAACAACTTAAAAAATGATAATTAGTGAGAAGCACATGAACAATGTAAAATTGAGACTCTGATGCTTTGGGCCAATGAAAACAATGCCAATTAAAAAATTACTTAAAATCTCAGTTGTTTTTCATGTTAAAAATATTTTTCAGAAAGAATGTTTACATGGCTGACAGATCCCCTAAAGGTAAAGATAGACCAAAAGAAATGTTGAAGAGTGTAAAAACATGCTACCTCTTGTTTTAATTTGGGAGAACTTGTGAGTGTGCCTTTATAAAGAGGAGAAAAAAAAACACAAACCAAAAAAAACCAATATTTTTCATTTAGTGCTGGATTAGAAACTCCAGAAATTTGCTACATCCTAAGTTTAAAACAACAGCCACCTTACTGTCATAAACCACCAGGGTCTAGATTTGGAGAGATTTGGAGCACAGTACATGTTGCAGTCATAAAATAAAATAAATAAATGCAAATCACAGAGGAAAATGCTTTTAGAGCTTTTCTCTTTAGTATAAATTACTTCTGTGATTTAAAGTATTGTTTTTGATGTGATTTTCAGTGCTAAAAGGATAAGAGAAAAAAAGTGAGTATAAGTAAAACAAGTGGCATAGTTAATTTTGTAGGTCTTTCACACTTATTTAGGAAAGAATGAATTTTTGCTGAAATGATTCAATTTTTTTCCAGTTTGCACTGAGAACCTCTGTGGAGCATCTGGGGAGGGTGGCGAGGTAGTTTCTGTGCAGCAGAATTCTTTCGCATGCTCATTTTAATTTTCATGTTATGTCCAACGTCTGTTGTTCCACATTACCCCTAAGTATCTGGCTGGCTACTTGTGAGTAACTTCATCTACTTCTGTTGTGGAATGTGGCAACTATTTAACACCATGTATGATTTAAGACAGGAAATGAAGGACTGTCTTACAAAAATTTTGTAAGGAAATGTAATTACCCGGACTAGAATTTGGCTACAATGTAAAGTTAAAACTGCTGTCTCTGCAAAAAGTTCTCTTTGTTATTTTATATGAAAGGTGACTTTAAAGAAGATTGTATGAATTCAGCACTGCCATTGATTACTTTTGAGATCCTGATGCTTGAGTTTGCTCACACTGTAAGTTGGTAAATGCAATACTATTTTAAAATAAATTTGCTCCCTTATTGAAATGTTTCTGTTTCTTGCCATACTACATGGGGTTACTTTAAGGTTTCCCTCTTAGACAGTGACCAAGCTTGTACACTCTCATCTAATGAAGTGTGATGAAATTACTGATAGAAGTGACATAACAACAAACTGCATTGATCTGTAAGTTTGAAATTTTTTTTTCAGCATCTATACTATGCTTTACTTTGGACAAGACTAGTTAGATCTGGTTTTGATCAATATGTTTATAACTTTTTATTCCACTCTGAAGATTCTGTTCTGAACATGTTATGATAAATGTGCTTCACTGCATTCCAGTAACTATTCTGTTCTTAAATCGTGGTGCAGGAGTTCATTTTTTAATGAAATCTGTTTCATTTCCATTTATCCTATGTTAAATTTTTGGTATGCTTCAGGTAGCATTTTCAAATAAAGAAAGGTCACAAATTGAAAAGGTTACTTTTTACAAGGAAAAAAAAAGTTCAAAATGATGTGTGGGGGGGTTGCTTTTCAAATTAGAAATCGAAACAACTTAAACTCCTAGACTTTCTTCACATCTCCCTTGGAAACTCCCTCCTTTACTGTAACTTTGTGGTCTTGATGATATTCACAGAAAAGCTGATTTACTGAATAAAGAAGTTCTTTAAGTTTTGAGTTTTGGAACATTACCAGTATGTCTGAACCCAGGTTTCAAATTTTACTGGCATTTTGTTGGCAAACCAATTTTTTGGAGTCCCTTCTTATTTGGGTATGTTTCCTGACACCTTTGGCTGTATGGTACTGTGTTTTAAAATTCTCTTTTTCTTTTTTTAAGAGGAAAAGCCTATAAACATATACAGAGGATTAATTATAAAATATCTGGTATAAAAATAGAGAGACAAGAAAATTACCAGCTGAAAAATGCAGTGAGCAGAAAAAAAAAAAAAAAAGAGCATTTAATGGTAGTTTTACCCTGTCTGTTCAGCAGGCCTGATTCTCAAAGCAATTCCACAAGCAAAGCATGTACTATTCTGAGGCTGTAATATGGTAATTTAAATCAAGCCTAAGTACATGTGTGGTCAGAAGGAGGTGGTTTGGTCTTCCCTTCTATCCACTGGCCTCTTTTTACTGTTGCTTCCTTTTTGCCAACAGCAATGTTCACTTCTGGTGAGCCAGATTAGAGCATTGATCCAGCTGAAAAATAACTCACATGGCTTACATGCCCTACTTACAGTCTTCCTATATACTGCAATTTTGTTTAAACTATATTGTTATTAGTGCACTGCCCTCCAAGACTTGCCAACTAGCCAAAGTATATAGAAGTCACTAACCTATGTCATTCACAGTATCAATAGATTATTCCTTGCTGAAAATGTCGCAACTAATATAGGACAATCTTTTAATCTTTTTTTTTTTTTTTTTTTTAGTATTTATGGCTGTGTATGTACATTTATGTCTATTTAAGGTACAAGAAACTAGCAGTCCAAGGTTCCAGTACTATTTTAGTTTTCCAGAAGTCTCAGACATTGTAATCCGTTATGGTCTTTCACAGTGATGTAGGATATTAATATATCTGAAGAGTTCAAAGAGAATTTGATACTAAATGGTCCTTTCTGTACTAACGTTGCTACAGGGAAATCCACTATAACGTGAAAGAAGCTATGAATTTTTGCAATAGAACACAAGAGTGCATTCATGTAATAGTGTATTCTGGCACATATATTGCCTGCTGGATATGGGCAAAGTTATAACAGTGCAGAGCAGTAAGTTTCCTATCATTTAAATAAGACTCACGAGGATTAACAGTTTAGGTGTTCTCCTACCTGTCTCAACTGTGTGAGTCAATCTTGTGAGGGATTGTGTATTGCACCTGGTCGTATATAAAATACTGCATGGAAAGTGAAAGATGGATCAAGTTAAGTGTTAATTTAGGTTAGTAAGCATGTGAAAATAACTTCAATGTAGGATCATATTTGGGATAGGGAATTTCAGTGAACAGCTGCTGGACTAAACTATTAATTCAGTAATTAATAGCTAATGGGTAGTTGCTGACTGATTTTAACCTGCTTTCAAGAACGGAAAGGATACCAGGTTTCTGTACATTTCCTTGAATCAAAGAATCATTGTGGTTGGAAGAGATCCCTGAAGGTCTCTAGTCAACCCCCTCTGCTTTTAAGCAGGATCAACAGTGAATTGAGACCAGCTAGAACAGGGTCTAGTAAGGTCTTGAAAACCTCCCAAGGACAGAGATACTCCAAAACTTCCATGGGCATCCTGTTCAGTGCTTAGTTATTATCCTCATAGCTCCGTGTCACTTGCAAACTTGGCGGAAGTGCATGTCATCTCCTGCAGGTCATTGGTAAATATATTAAGATGATTTATCATCTTTAAGTCATTAAGATGATTTATCATCTTAATAGGATAGATCTCAGGATAAACCTCTGAGGAACTGCAGTTGTAAGCAGCCTACAGGTAAAGTACAAACCAATTCCAGAATCCAGGAATTTTTCTCTCAATTGATAGTGGACCCATCTAGACCACACTGACCAAACTGGAATACGAGGATGCTGTGAAAGACCGTCTTGAACTCCAGTCATCTGGGACTTCCTCTGATCTCTATGACCATGATGATAGAAAATAACCTTGACATGACATCAGCCAACTCTCTCAACACTCTCATATGCATCCCATCTGCTCTCATAAACTTGAGTGAATCAAGATTTCTCAAGAGATTTATGATGTCAATACGCTTTTACTGCCTTTTGGTTTTTTTTTTGTATTTTTTTCTGCTCCTTGAACCCTAATGCATAGGTGTCGTGGTTCTGTGAAAGGGGCTCAATTATTGAGATAAGGACGAGAAAATCACGCAATAATTAGTGTAACGGGCAAACCAGACTCAGCATAAGAAGACAGACAGTAAGATTTATTGCTCATTACTAACAAGCTAGAGAAGTGAGAAACAAAGAAAAGAAACCAAAAGCACCTTCCCCCCCATCCACCCTCTTCCACCTCCTCCCCCCGAGCGGCGCAGGGGAACGGGGGAATGGGGGTTATGGTCAGTCTACAGCACTTCTTCTCTGCCGCTCCTTCTTGGTCACTCTCGTCCCCTGTGCTGTGGGGTCCCACCCACGGGATGCAGTCCTTGACGAACTGATCCGGCGTGGGCTTCCCACAGGCAGCAGCTCTTCCAGAACTGCTCCAGATATGGGTCCGTACCACGGGGTCCATCCCTCAGGAGAAAACTGCTCCAACCTGGCTCCCCTACGGGCAGCAGCTCCTGCCAGATCACCTGCTCCTGCGTGGTCTCCTCTCCACGGGCTACAGGTCCGGCCCGGAATCTGCTCCGGCAGGGGTCTTCCACAGGCGGCAGCCTCCGTCGGTGCAGGGCCACCTGCTCCACCGTGGTCTCCTCCACGGGCTGCAGCGTGAAACCCTGCTCCACCGTGGTACTCCATGGGCTGCAGGGGGACATCCTGCTTCACCATGGTCCTCACCACAGGCCACATGGGACTTCTGCTCCGGCGCCTGGAGCACCTCTCCCCCTCCTTCTACACTGACCTTGGCACCTGCAAGGCTGTTTCTCACTCCCTTGACTCTCCCAGCTGCTGTGTGGCGCAGCGTTTTTTTCCCTGTCTTAAATATGCTCTCACAGAGGCGCAAAACAACATCGCTTATTGGCTCAGATCTGGAAAACAACGGGGCCCTTCCCAAACATGGGGCGGCTTCTAGATCTTTCTCACAGAAACCACCCCTATGGCCCCCTGCTACCAAAACCTTGCCACGTAAACCCACTACAATAGGGGTCTGGGAGACCTTGTTGGTGAAGACCAAGTCAAAGAATGCATTTAATAACAGCCTTATCTATATCCATTGTGTTTTTGTTCCAGTCAGCTGTGAGCCCTCATTTTCCTTGTTTATTCTTAAAATGTAGCATTAGAAGTTCTTGACCCTTTTCTTGCCAGTTTCTACCATGGTTGAGCTTTGACTTTCCTCACATCATCATTGCTTGTCTGGAGAGTGTTTCTTCATTTCTTCTTTGTAGCCTATTCTTTCTTCCATCTCTTGCATATGTTCTTCTTGCAGTCATGCATTCCTGTTTTAGCTAAACAAGGCTTCTTGTTCGTGCACCTATTTTCCAAAGTATTCTGATGAGCTGTTGTTTTTGCAGGAGGTTGTCTTTAAAGACCAGGTCAGCTGAGCTCTTTTTGTCCTTCAGAGCTGTCTCTCGTAAGATTCCACCTATCAGTTCCCTCAATAAACTGAATTCTTCTCTTGTGAAATCCAGGGTTTGTACTCTGTTACTTACCTTCCTTATTCCCCTCAGGATTTTGAACAGCACTGCCCCATGGTTGCTAACAGCCAAAGCTGCCACAGCTTATCGCTTCCACAGCTAGCTCTCCCTTGTTTGTAGCAAATCAAGGAGCTGATCGTCTGACATTTGTGTTAAGAGCTTGTCTCCAGTACCCTCCAGAAGTCACCTGGATTGCTTGCAGCCCACTTTGTTTCCTTTTTAACGGATGCCAGGGAGATCAGAGTCTCCCATAGGAATCAGGATTTGTAATATGCAGAGTTCCTCAAATTGCTCTAAAAGATTTTTTCCCCTTCTTCCTTCTGGTCTGTAACAATCTCGCTGTATCCATGATGTCATTCTTGCTGGCTTCTCCTCTGATCATGGTCTACCAGCCCTCAATCAGCCTACTGCCTACTGTATAGAAAAATGTCATATGTTTGAGCTGCTTCTTCCAGATTTCAAGTTCTCTTGAAAACAGGCTTCCAGGTGGGCAACAGAGACCCAAATCAGTGCTGCCACTAGGGAAGGTCTCACAGAGAGGACTGGAGACCTGCTATGCTTGGCCAGCATGCCCTCTAGGAGGCCATTCAGGACGCACAGCTTGGAATCAGACACAGCACCGTGCAGTTAAAGGCTATGAATTGTAAATGGATGGCAGTGGAGAGTTTCGGAAAGATTCTAGTGGCCACACTGCTTATTTTCAAACTAGACATAATGGACAGAAGCAGTGGATATAAAGAAGTAAGGCAAGTGTTTGGGCCACCTTTTTGTTCAAAGTAATGCAAGAAACTAATCAAGAGACATGGGCCTTTCCATTTGACTAAACATTGAAAGTTTTGTTTTTATGTTGTTTTATAATTCGCTGTGTAAATAGTAGTTACAAACAAGCTATCTGAGAGTGAGATTTTCAGGCAAGAAACTTGGGAGTGAGGGGACTTCATAATTTACCCTCGTGTGCCCAGGTATTTTAACATCTGGAATGTAATGCTGCCTCTTGTAATACCTCTGCAATACTGTAACACAGCAGGATGCATTAATGAGAATTTCAACCTTAAACCCACAACATCAATGAAATTTATAGTTGTCAGGCTGTTAACATTATTCAAAACATAGTTTTTGTGGTTTCAATTCCCATATTACATTCATGTAGGAAGAAAAGTCATTATGTTGACTATTCATGAAGACAGATACCTTCTTCAACTTGAAATTTCTATAAAACAATTGTGTATTGTTTATCACTCTTGACACCATTTATAGGATGTGTAATAGGGTGGTGGGTTTTGTGTATACGATCTCTTAATCTTCCAATTGTTTTAATACTCCTAAGTATCAAAAGTGCCTCGCTTACATTTTGGAAAATAACACAAAAATGTTCAAAGCAGAGAAGAGAAATTTACCTAAAATTCAAGTATGTTCTTCTATGGTCATGTAAATGCTGTCTGATATCCTTCCTGATGCATAACTTTGTTTTCAGATGTTTCATGTTCTGTATCTCAGTGTGTTCTTTTGACCTGAAGTGTAGAGCAAGCCAGAAAAAAAAGAATTTCATGAAGGCAAAAATTTAGGGGAAAAATATGTTGAACATTGTGACTAAGTTACTCTGAAGAAAAATGAAATGGTTAAGTCTGCAACTGATTAAGTTGAAAGAAAAGAGGGGAAGTCAATATGTAAAAAAGTGCACGTACAGTTACTCTTCCTGGTAAGGAAAATACAAGTTGTGTCTCCCAGAAAAAAAAATAAAAAATAAAATAACGAGCGCACGCAATTTACAAAGCTCTGAAGTTGGAGGGGATATTTTTTGTTGTTGTTGTTTTTTTTCTTTTACCATCATAGTCTTTATGGTAATTCCAGAGCAATCTCAGGAAGTAGTAAAAATAAATCTATCTGTCCCTTTCTGTATCAGTCTGGCTATTAACAGCTTCCCCATGTTGTGTCCATCTTAAAGAGTTTCTTCCTGACCCTTAAAAGCACAAACTCAGTCTCTGTGTTTAATATGTTGTTACCTGCTGCCAAGCCTCTAATAGCTACATTCATGTGTGCTGTTAATCATATCTCTTTGTTCTAAAACCTGTGTTTTGGATTCATAATTACTTTTTTTCCTGCTCTGATTATTTTCCTCCCATCATGGCAGCACATGACTTTTTTTTTTTTTGCCTATTTATAAACAAGTATGAATGGAGAAGAAACAGAAATCAGTGTATTTTGACAAAGCCTGTAATCTCTTCCTAACAGTACTTCCAAATTTAAATTAGATTTTCTTGTTGCAAAACCATGAACTTGCTGTTGTAACTGAAATCATGCTGTTCCCAGATGACAGTGCTGAAGCCACATGGGGGGCATAAAGAGCTGCCTAAGATTTACTGTTAGGTCCCAGCATAAGTGGAGGTGTATTTTTAATGCTGAAGGTAGATGGGTGATCCTGGTCTTGATGCCTAATCAATAGTGTCCAAAGGAAGGAATTATCGAGCCATATTACATGTGAAACAGAAGGGGACTGGTAAAAAGATCTGGCTATTGCTGAGTGATGATGTCTCACTGATGCTGTGGTACTGTGGAAAAACATCGTTGGGCCTGTTATGGCTTCTGTCAGTTTTGGTTCAAGTATTTCAGATGAGTGAAGGCATTTATGATCCAGACTTTGCTAGGGCCCTCAAATAACCTACCATTTTGATGATCGTGAAAGCAAGTCAGCCATCTGAAAGCTATTCTGAAACTTTTTGCTACTGATGCCGCCCCAGCAGTTACTAAAGCCCTACTTTGCAAACTGAAGCAGGAGAGACAGATGGTTCCTTAACCTGATGTCTGCCAAAATGTTTGTGCCTAGTGAGCAGTAAGGGCACATTTCTGCTTGGAGCTGGTCCCTTCTGCTCAGGGATACTTGCTTGATTTCTGAACTTGAAAGGCCTCTCATGTGTATCTGAAATTCAGAGGAAATAACTCTGAAGGATTGGACTGCACTTATCTCCGAGACAAGACCACTTTTATATGAATGAACAACATGATATTTGTGCCCATATTGGAAGGAGGTTTTTAGGCTATAAATCACTCTCTGGGTTTGCCTTGCTGGCACCATCTTGAATATCTATTTTATCTGTTAAATAACTCTTCCCCAAAAATGTGAAATGAAGAAGGATCCCAGCACAGTTCAGATCTGTTTTAAAGCGGCTTGAACTAAGTTCTCACAGTAGGGTTTTTTTCTTCTTTTTTAAAGTCTTGCATTGACTCATTTGGTGGTGTTAAAGTGCACTTTCTACTTATCCCCAGAGGAAAGTTAGTATTCTTTTAAGTGAAACTATTTTAAAAGCAGAACACAAGCCTAAAATAAGCCAGTGTTCTCTAGAGCTCTCAGAAGGTGTAGATTTATTTACTGTAGTTAAATCATAATTAGTTCTCAGGGGATAGTGTATCTTTTAAACTGCTTTATTGCCACCATATTGGTTTTCTAAATAATCAGAAACTGCTGCTGTTATATTCTGTAGTATGAACAAAAATTTGCTTTAAGTAGAAACAAATGTCTAGAATTGCTAGTTGTCACTTACTGAAGATAGCGACACGCAAAAAAATAAGCACTTCAAGAAAATGTGAAGAAATACAAAACGTATGTTATCAGAAGGCACCTTAAATGAACTATGGCTATAACTTTTTCCAGTGTAACAGATACGGTAATGTTTTACATGATAATTTTTCAATTAATCTTTTTTAATATTCTAATGCTTTTTGGTCAAGAATAAATATTAACTGAAAACGGATAAATGGTAGTGCAATGTTAAAGTAAAATATTACCTGATATTTAAACCTAGATTTTCATGAATGTAGCTTAGTGTTCCAGCTGATAAGCATTTTTTTTTCCTTAATTGGCAGGTTAATGTTCAAGTTGCCTGAGGAGATGGGTTTAATAGCAATTGCTGTTCGACAAACACAAGGGAAAGGTTAGTAAGTTTCCTTCTTGCGCTAATAAATGCATATTAAACATACAAAATAGGACATTTTAATGTTACATAGCTTCGTTAAAGATACATTATGAGTATTTTTGATAATAAACTACAGAATAATAGTGTTCTCTTCTCCTCCTGCTTAACTGTGGATTTAAACTCAAAACCTAAGTTAACAGAGACCAAAGTAAACATTTTCAGGATGTTTGGTGGCTTTTGCAGAAATGATTTAGTGGTCTTCTACTTTCTGCCAGAAAGTCTCCAGTCATGGAAACTGCCATCACTACATTTAGTGTAATACAATTCAGACTTCCAAATCAGAACTCCGGTTTGATTTAACTAGAGCAAGACTGGGTTGTCAGACTGGAAGACTTTTGTCAGAGAGGTTTTGTGTAGGCTACAAGACTGTCTTGAAACGTTATATGGACTTTCACAATCTTTTGCAAGTAAATACAAGCAGGTTATGCCTCTTGTCTAGAAAAGTGCTACCACTGATATAAAAGCCACTTTCAGTTTATTAGAACAGCACAGTGCCCAGTATAATAAGCCTTTCTGAACACATCTACATAAAGTCAGTTAGCTGGTTTCTGAGTCAGATCTAGCATGTGTCAAATTGATTCCACAATGTGGATGAATTTGTAGATACACACAGAGGATCTTCGCAAATATTTCTTAACTTAAGCAAAGCAAGATTATTTGAAATGTGTATGTTACCAAATACCAGGCAAAGCTTGGAAGCAAGTAATTTAGGACATTATAGGAAACCAGTACCAGAATGCACTCTAAACAACCTGCTTTTTGTTGTTGTTGTTGCTTGTTTGTTTGTTTGTTTTAAAAAAGGTAAAGCTTTGCACTTTAAATTCTCAATTTCAAAATAAGTTTGGAAACTCCTTTATAGGACTTTTTGTATGTTCTCAGGTTGGTACTATTGAATCTTTCTCTTCTGTAGTTGTCTGCATGAACAAAGTGATGTTTTTAATAAATATTTTTTCCTGTGTTGAAAGCAATTTTTTTCTTTCCCCCCCCCAGGTCGTGGTGGAAATGTTTGGCTCAGTCCCATGGGTTGTGCACTATCCACTTTGCATATCACAGTTCCTCTACATTCCAACCTGGGCCAGAGAATTCCTTTTATTCAACACCTAGTGTCCTTGGCAATGGTAGAATCAGTTAGATCAATTCCAGGATATGAGGTATCTCACTTTAATTTTATTAAAATTCCTGTTTCTGTTTCCATTTTCCTTAAATTCTGAGTTTTTACTATGTCTTCTTTGCATTGAATGACACAACACTAGTACAGTGGTAAACAACAGTAGTAAGTTTAGCCTTCATAGATACTTAATTTATATGTTTGAAGAAATCTAGTATGCATATGATGAATACTGCCTTTTATTGAGCTGATTAAGTATACTACCCTCATTTCACTCATAATCTGATGAAACTTAAGACTCGGTCTTCAGCAATAAAGAAAATGTCTTTTTTGTTTGTCTAACAATTGAGTTGATTTGCTTTGGTTCTGAAGGAGTTGGGGAAGAGGGAGGAAGGAAAAATGAATAAAACTGACAAATCCTTTTCTGCTTTTTTTGTCAGTTCTGTTTCAGTGGTCATTTTATCCCTTTTAAAGGATTTTTCCAACCCTTGTTTAAAGTTGAAAACTGATTTCTAAGGCAAAAACTTAGGAGTATTGCTCTCAAGAGGGAATCAAGTGTCCTGTCATCAGTATTAAAATGAAGAACCAGTCTTCTTCATCACCTCATATATCTCCTTTTTAATGTTACCATTTCCTAATATTTGCTAACTATAAAACTTTGGTATTTTACAGAAGTAGTTAACTAAAGCATATGTTTCCTATATTACAGAAAATCAATGACTTATACACATTTACACATGAACTTTATTATAGTGGCACCCAGTAGCTTTGCTGAAGTTTAGGGTCTGTCAGCCTTTCTATTAAAACCTTCTAACTTCAGTGCTTCATAACTTGACTATAAAAACAAAATGCTTCAGGCTAAAATTTGCAATATAAAATATTTGGCTAGAGTGAATAATTTAACCATTTAGAATAGAAGGGACAAGGGTTAGTTTTATAAAATATGAGTCTGACTAGGGAAGGAGTTAATTTATGAATGGAGGTGGTTTTGCTTCCGTATGCCTACCCCTATATATTGTGGCATTTTCTATTTTATTGCATTCAAGAGGAAGAATGTGACTGATGTACTAAATATTACTATAAAGATGATATGTACCACTATTGCAGATACCGGGATACCAAACTTATTTGGACATTTCCTGTCCTCCCAGTAGCTTGGTATCACCCAGGCAAAGCTGCTGAATCTCTTTTCAAGTAGTGAAATGCATACTAAAAAGTCTTCCAATACACATCCTGGGGATATTTGAGAGGATTGAATTCTGTTGTGGTGTCCCATCCCACCCGCCAGAAAGTCAAGTCCTAGACGATGGGTTAAAACAGTGTTACAGGTCTCGACTCAGGTACACTGAAGTAAGGAAATTCAAGGATTTGTCTGAAACTCAGAGCTTCAATTTGCCCTTTATTTAGACTTGTGTATTGCCAGGCTTTTCTTTATGTCAGATTAACAGCCATGCCATACAAACTGTAGCAGCTGAAAACAGTGGGCTAATTTAGAGAAGTGGTTTTATTCTTACCTCTGAATTTCTTTACCTCTGTGGGAGTATGGGGAATCTTAATATTTCTTAAACACACTTTAATGGGGTTTGTTATGCCCAAAGTCCATTTCAGGATTTCCATAGACAGATATGAAATGCATGTGTTTCAGTTTATCATTCAGTCATCGTTTTTAGGATTCTGTCATGAAAGTTTGCAGCTCTAAATAGGCAGCGATTGAGGCCTTTGTTCTGCGCTTTCTTTTGACAAACTCTGACAGTTCAATTGTAAGTTTTCCTGTCAGATGTTAGTGCTGCAAATTCAAACAAGCTTATATCCCAGAGAGTATTTTGCTTTCCTGTTCTGAGAACAGCAGAAATCTCACTCTAGTAAAGGAAAATAAGAACATTCTCCATTCCCACTGTGCCTTACCCATCAGTACTTTGACACACTGATAGTTATGCAGAACCTTGTCACTCTGTTTTGTGGCAAACAACACAACTCTTCACTGTGTAGTCTGTCTCACGAAAATACCCCACTGACTTGTTTGCTTTTCGTGCTTGCTTGTGACCTCAGTTGCCATGCTAAATAAGTGCCCAGTGTCTTACAGGCATACGGATTCCCTAAGTAAAATCTAGTGAATATATTGTTGTTCTTTTGCAGAAGGAAAGTTATGTCTCCTTTGGTTACCTTCAGAAGGTCTCTTAACACTGATAATACTGTTTAACTGTGGCATACTTTGCATGTCTCAAGAGTCTTCTCTAAATCCTTTCACAGTGTGAAGAGTCAAGTTGTTTTCTGTAATGAATATGAATTGGTGGTATTCTCTTAGAATGCTTTGATAGCAAAATCAGTTAGTATTTCCTGTCAGTGTATGTATAATGGACTCCTCTCTGGCCTTTAAATCTGTCAGAGAAGTAGACATGGATCCAGGTGCAGTTTTCACACATCCTGTAAAGGGATTTTATAATCTACAATAGGAGGGAATATGGCTCTTGTAGTCCTGGAGCACCTCCCATAATCTGCCTCTTGGGATACAGTCATGCAGTTTTTCAAACTACAAGAAGCACATTGCTTTCTTTTTGTGTTTAAGTAGCCAGTGCAAAGTTCAGTTCAGTTCTATGGTTTCAACAAAAACTTCTCTATTGCACTGGAACGGTGTCATACAGCACAGTTTGTGTTTCCAGCTCCACGGTTTCTTCAGCATAGCTGCCGAAAGCATGAATATATTTAGAATATTGCTGAAGTATTTACATAGTTGTGAACTGGAATTTCTCCTGTCTGCTAAATTCAAGATGTCATTGTCTCCTTGTCTGGTTTCTGCGAAGATCCTCAAATCTAGAGTTGATATTATTGTGGATTTACTCTGATCCCTTACACTTTATCAGCAGTAACCCACACTTGCTACCAGTTTTCATCTCTCTTGAACAGATCTTTCAGTTCTTTAATAGGACATAATGAATTAAGTAAGTGAATTCTACAAAACCATACAATTTTGAGTCTATAAATCTCTACTATCTTTAGTTCTCCTTTTGGTTGCCCTAAGACTTTATTATCTACCATCATTTATTTATTTTTTAACTAAATTTAAACTTTTCTCTGACAGCTGTCAGCCTCTTTAGTAGACCATGTAACCATGTTACCATGATTTTATCAGTAACACTTGTGAAACCCTTAAATAGGTTCTTATTATGAAGAGTTAACAGTATCGTATACAGTGTGGGAAAGAGGTATAGAAAATATAGAATATGGAGTGATGAATGAGCCATGTTCTTATAACCAGTTTCGGAGAGCAAATTGTTTCTAAATGTATATGGTTTTGCTTCTTTAGGACATTGAGCTACGAGTAAAATGGCCAAATGATATTTATTACAGTGATCTTATGAAGCTTGGTGGAGTTCTGGTAACCTCTACACTTATTGAAACAACATTTCATATACTTATTGGTAAGTGTCTATTTTTAAGCTTTTCTACACTTTTTTTTTTTTTTTTAACTAAAGAAGTTTGCTGTTAATGTCTTTATGAGTTCAAATGACAAGGACAAGAAGAAATAATGACAGCGGGCGTAAGGAAATAAAGCACAGTATTAAAACAAAAGAAAGCACATAAAGTAAATGTTTTCATTCTTCTTAAGAATTCCATATGCTTGACAAGGAAAACATAAATGCAAGCATCTGGGCTGGTGCAATGGGGTTCAAAGAAAGAGCATTACAAGAGAGAGGGAAAATGTCCTTGATCTATTGCAAAACCGGTAGAATATACAGAAAAATGTATGATTTTTTGGTTTTCATTTTTTTTCAACATGACAAATAGGTAAATAACATGCCATTTAAATTAGGAGAGAAAGAGCTATGTACTCACAGTAATGTTTCTGTTTCTCCTTTTGTCCTTTTAAATTTATTTGTAAGTTGCTTCTGTTGATATCTTTTCAGAAATTGGCATATTGCCAGTGAAGCAGCAGTGTAGCAATTATTTGATTAAATACTCTCTTTGTTTAGTTCTCTGAAAACATAAAATTTGCGAAGTGGTTAGGAAGGCTGGGAGGGGCAGGGTAGGGAATGACAGACTGTTTGTTCATTTTGAAGATGAACAGTCTATCTGGAAGTCTAGTAGCTAATAGCCTTCCAGATAGGTAGCAAGGCCAGTCCCCAAAAGACTGTATGTGTATTTTTCAGCAGGTGCCAGTGCTTTAACAGGGAAAGGCGTCAAAGACAAAGTATCTCCACCACCTTCTTCTGTGAAGCTAGCCCAACCATTATATTTTCTGTTTAATTGTTATATCCTCATTTTGGAGATGGTCTACGTTTACAGAATGGAAGTTAAACTGAGATGCTTAGAGTCTCTCTGTGCCCCATCAACCAGATTACTTAGCACTCATAAGGAAAATCCCATGAGGGTAATGATCAGAATCACAGGTCACATATATAGCTTCACTGCTCTGAGAAATACCTTAGAAGAAAGGTTGGCAAGAGACAAACCTGCCTTCTCACCTGTACTGTGTGCTTGAGGCCTCACAGATGGCATAGTTCATGTTCATACTTGTATGAAAAAGGAAGAGTAAAAGAACACATTTAAAACATAATTAAAAAAAAAAAAAGTACTTAATTGTTGCAGGACTTTTGGAAGAGGAGTTCTGCAGAATATACTTCTTTGATGTAAGGGACAGATTCAGAACAGACATAGGTAGCCAAATATAAATGGACCGAAAGGGACAGCCAGTGTGCCTGACCTGCAAAAGCTCTGTCTACCTCTGTGTGGAGCTAAGGGATACCTGCCCAGAGTAGGGGAGAACAGTGCACAGATGCTCAAGCCAGTACTAGCCCTAGAATTGGAAGACATGATAGTCACATCAACATGCTGCAAGGTCAGTGTTAAATTATTATTATTTACTCTTCTCACATAGGCAAGAAAAGATGCCCTAAGAGTCCTGAGAACCTCGTATTTTTCAGATTAGCTGTCTACATTTTTGCCACCATGCTTATTCCCAGATGCTACTGCCTCATCTGAGCTCATCATCTCAGTATGTTTCTCATGTCCATTTTAGTTTTAGGAAACTAGTGATCTCCATAAATACGCACCTGAGTGCCTTTAGCCTGCAGATGGACTCAAAGGCTGCATTTTGCACCCTGACAGTACATAAGAGAGCATAATGAGCACTGTCATTCTTTCTTCACTTGTACTATATTTGAGTTTAAACAGCTGAGTAGTGATCTGCTGGCATGGCATATTATTTTTTCCAGTTCTTTTTCCTTTGTATCATCCTGATAACACATCTTTCCTCATTTCAATGAGATTGATATCCTGGCATTGATATTACTGTGGCTTTCCTCTACGCATTCTCTGATTAGATAGAAGTCAAAAACTCCTTTTCACTGAAGAGATTCTTCTCTTCATGGTTAATACCAATTAATTCCATATATGAACAGTCTCATTAATAGCAAATTTACAAAACAACACATCTGAGCCTTCCTACAGATGGAGGTGCATCATGTCTAAACCTGATTGACAGGACCGGTGTTTTATCCCAAATGTCTGAGGAAAGAAAAATCCAAATTATTAGGAGAAAAAATAAACAGGTAATACAATATATTTCTTTACATCCCTTGAAGCCTGTTTCAGCAGGCTGCAAAAAAGGCCCCAGGAGGCATATTTAAATAAGAAAGGCATTCTGCCAACCTTATTCTAGCTGGAGAAATCTCAGTGAGAGACTTGAGGCTTCTAAAGGATATGCTGTGGTAAAATAGATTAAGCAAACTGGAGTCTTACCCAGCAAACTTAAATCTTCTGGGCTTTTCACAGCAAGCCAAACAAGTCTAATCAACTGAGTAACAAAGCTTAATTTTCAGAAAATGAAATCAGCTAAATGTAGCAAACAGAAAGTACTCTTAATTAAATTTTAAACTGAGAGATAAAACTGCATGTCAGAGTATGATCAGGGATTTGCTCTCAATTAGCTAATTACCTGTCTACTTAGTAAAAGAATTTCTCACTTTGATGTTGAACCAATATACAAGTTGCCACTTCACATCTTCCTACATCCATGATAGGGTGGTGTTTTGTTGAAAGGACCGTACTGGATTTGCTTCTACAATTTTGAAGAGGCACTTTAAGGTCAAGAAACAAATCTGGACTGTAATTTGTAATTATGCAAATAGAAAGATTTAGAGGTATAAGAGACTGAAGAAATACTGGAAAAAAAATCCTCAGAGATAATAATATATCAACTAGTTGAAGTACAAACTTTTTATTAGAGACAAAATAGTCATATTTAAAAATCCTGTCCTGTTCTTTTGGTTTGTCTTCTTCAGGCTTTGGATTTAATGTGAACAACAGCAACCCCACCATATGCATCAATGACCTCATCACAAAATTTAATAAGGAAGAGGGGACAAAACTGAAGCCTTTAACTGCAGACTGCCTTATTGCAAGAACTGTAACTGTGCTAGAGAGGCTTATAGATATTTTTCAGGAGAAAGGGCCCAACGGAGTTCTTCCCCGTTACTACAAGTACTGGATACACAGGTAAGCATAATGTTCTTCTCTTTTAAGAAAGTTTGAGATAACTCATGGATGTTTTATCTTCCATTTTCAGTGTTCTACCAGGTTGCCTTTAAAACTGGTGACTTAACTGAAATATATGTTCCTAAATAGGACGTAATTCTTTGGTGAGAATGAAAATAACACATAGTAAAATCAATGAACTAGCACAGGTTAAAGAGTGTTTCTAAGTATTTTACAAAGCTGCTGTAATCATCTTTTACCAAAAGGAAGGAAAAAAAAAAAAAAAAAGAGGTGATGGGGGTTTTAACTGTTAATTCCACTGAAAGAAAGTAAAGCAGGAAATAGAAAATATTGCTGAAAAACATTCTCTGTTAAGAACCCATAAAGTGAGAATATTCTACCAGGTAGTAGTCCTCTGTTATTTTTTTATTGTTTCTGCAATCAATTAATTCATAACTGTCTGTTTTTCTTTAACGACAGTGGTAAGCAAGTCCATCTCTACAATGAGGAGGGCCCAATCGCATGGATAGTTGGGATAGATGATTATGGATTCCTTCAAGTTCATGAAGAAGGCAAAGGTGTAGAGTCTGTGCATCCAGACGGCAACTCTTTTGACATGCTGAGAAACCTCATAATCCCAAAGCATTAACAGTCCTCAGAGCTCACAATGCAAATAAGGCTCTTTACTGTTCAACACCAAGCCCCTAAGCTTGCTTAAAGGTGGGAGGGTGGTTGATGGCGTGGCTGTTTTTTTGTTTTTCTTCCAATTTCTGATGTCTTTGTTCTCTGAGATGGATAACTTCAACAGTTTAAGAAGAAGTATCTTTTTGCTAAAGTCCTCTATTCTTATGTATTAACTTAAAAACGCATCTAAGTTGCCATTCTTTGTAAGTACCTTTTCTTTAAAAGGACCCTGATTTCAAAGGAATACTTTATAATGAACAGAACTTCTTTGATTACACACTGTATTTGGTTAAATCTTTTGTTTTAAGAAGGGGTGTTTTGATTGTGCTTAGTGCAATACTGTACAAGATTTACATATTTACCATATTTTTACTAACTAGATTCAGGGTTTTTTGTTGTCTGCAGTGGAATCATCTAGAAGAGCTCATCATATATTTCTGAATTAGTGGGCTTGCCACTGTGCTTAGCTTCAGGTCTAAGTAGAACCTTGCTGACTTGGTTCTTCTCCATATGGACCTATACAACAGTTTACATACTGTGCTTTGGTCTCAGGTCTGCAACTCTGTCATGGCTGCCTTGAGTTTTTGGAGAGTTTTCCATCAGCTCGTAAGAACTGTGGTTGTTTATACCAATGTATTTTTGCTTTTCCTACTCAGTTGGATCTAAGCAAATCATCTCATATCTCCTTTAAATTACAGTCTTCTGAGAGGTTTTAGCCCTATAAGAATAGACCACTGGAGGTCATGACAGGTGTAACACCTAGTTGAAAAGCTCTTATCTGGGTTATTGTAGGATTCCATTCCAGAGGATGGAAGTCTAAACAGTTTAGAGTTTAATTCTAATTCTAATGTTGTAGTAAAGAAGTTAAGAGAATAAGTAAGAGAAAATGCCCCACTCTTTAAGATCCCTGCCATAAACAATTACTACAGTGAAAACAAGAAAACACTCAGTTATCTGTGTCCAAACTCTCTTCCATGGTTTCTGGTTTCACCTCTCCTTTCCCAAAGTAGGGCATCTGTTTTTGCTGCTAACCACTGAGAACAAGAGGTTTAACATCTGCTGACCTGGAAATTACTTGCTTTTGGGGCTGGCTGCAGAGCATTAGTGTGGTCATGTTTGGAAAACATTGTAAGGTAGACGTGTGGGAGCTTCTGTTGGATAGGCAGATTGTTGGGTTTTTCTCCTGTGCAAGATGAATTTGCACCAGGAGGCTGGCCACCAGAGCACTTCAAATGGTTCTCTACAAACGAAAAGTTTATCATAGGTGTGATGTGGCCAGCTTCATTTCCTCAAGTAGGCAGCACTGCTTATTATGTTACCTTGTCCCTACTAAAGGTGGATCAGCCAAATTGGTTTCCACAAAGCACTTCTGTCTACTAGCCAGAAATGTTTTTTTTTAGGTTAAAGTTCACCTCATAAACAATCTGAACATGTTAGTAGATTGTTTCAGTTACAAAGCCAAGAAGTCTTAAAGCAAGGAAGCTAGTCTGTAATGGTAATTTAGAGTAATCCTCACATATTAGGTTTTAGGTGGTTTGGCAGCAAGTGCTAAAAATTAAGTTGTCCCTCTTACATTCAGGACTTTTTGCTCCATATCACAGTATACTAGTGTGTGTGCCTGGTTGTCTGTCCCCTGCTGTTTTGTTTTCCCTTGTGATCTGCATCATATGAGACTGCACACCAATATTTCATAGAACTGTACAGTGGAGTGTAGACAGCTGTTAATTGGCTTAGTTAAAATGATACACACGAACACCGATTTTTACATTTTCCCACCAGATGCTTCAAAACTGCTTTGGGCTGTTAATTTTTGGCAGCTACCTTTATTTCAGAATCAAATATTGATGTATATTATAATTGAATTAAATTTGAGTCTGAGTTAATAAAGTTTAAATAAAAAAGAGCCCATTTATATATACATATATGTAGTGTGTTTGTGTGTGTGCATGTGTATATGTATACATCTTTGTGCATCTTCACTTCTTTTTTACCTTTTCCTTCAAGTAGCTCATAAGCATTGCATGCTGCTGCTGGTCAGTTGTGGAAAGCAAAATTTCTGGTACTGTTTTTTTCAACCACAGAGTTTTACAAAACTTTAGATCTGTATCTCAATATGAAATTTGTAGCTAAAACACTATCTCTGTTTTGGTACAGTAGACTGTGCCAACAGGAAACATCATTGATATCACTCATATTCCAGATACACTGATGAGTGCCTGTAGAGATTCCTTTTAATGATCAGGCTGGGCATCGGGTTTTGACTTGAATTGCTTCCTTAAAACATGCTCTCCCCACGCTAGGGACAAGTACTATATAAGAATGATGGGGAAAAATGATAAAACATGTTCATGTTGGAAGAACATGATGGAGTACCTGCAAAATTTCACTTCACTAAGCTATCACAGTGAGCAGAAGACAGATGTATTTTTTAATGGTAAAAGAAACGCTGCAATATTTCATGGTTGCTATCATTCCATTTTGGATTTCTTCAAAGTCTTTTTTAATGAAAAGCGTGTTTTATTCTTGCTTTGAATTATAAGATTATTCAGAAAAGGTTTGCATTGAAACTTAGCATTGAACTTTCTTTCTATAAATAAGAACTAATGGATTTGTTAGAACTAGTGGATTTGTTAGAGCATAGGTAGATGGTGTGGGAATACCACTTTGCCTCAACTTTTTAGTGGCCTCTTCCTGTGTGTGTAAAACTACCTTCTGTCTTGTGGAAACAGCCTTGAGTTGGATAAAGCATTTGTTACAGACTTGACCTTTCCTTCAGAAGAACCAAAGAACTTCACAAAGAAAATTCATGTTACATACAGAACAGCGGAATCAGGTCATTCTGGCTAGCAGCTGTTATTGTCAAGAAAGCCAGTCAACCTTCCTATACTGCACTTATCTTAAGGTATTTGGGGAGCACAGCCAGTAATCTTGTTCTTTTTACGGCAAACTTGGCACACCCAGAAAACCACAACATTTTTGCATGGAAATCATTTTTATTATTGTTCTTTACATAAGACAGACAAATGTGGTGTAGTATGGTCTCTGAACATAGGTATGGAGAGAATCAGACATCTCCAGATCCAGAAGTAATGCACTGAAAATGTTTAATTTTATTAAATGTCTAGATTAGTAAATCACTTATTTCATTGTGAGGCTGATGTCATATCTTAAACTATTTTCTCGATGAAGTGCTTTCAAAAACATTTATTATGGTGTCCATATTTCTGTGACTTCATTTTTTTCTCTTAGACTGTTACAACGTTTCTTGAATTACACATTGTGAAAATATCTATAGAGATTGTTTATTGATAAGAAAACTTTTGCAGAGCAAGCAGAGTGTATCGGCATGTCTGTGTTCAGAAAGAGTAAGCAGGTTGTGTCCAGACAGAACCAATGCTGTTTCCAAAGATTTGAAAAAGTAATAATGTACTTAACATTTAAGAGTTCAAGCAGTACATCTCACTTCTATTAAAATGTTTTAAAAGACTTCAGAGAGTTGTTAAAATCTATCCAGCAAATATAATATACTTCAAGGGCTATTATCTAGAAATAATATTAAAGTATTTAATTCTTTATGCTGCTGTTTAATTGTGCAACTGTTGGGGGGTTTAAATTATTTTTTGCTTTTTCAGATCCAGCTACAAGACCTCAGCAGTCTAAAAAATTACTCTCTGCAACTACTTTGTAATATGCAATAGCTACATCAAATTTTTCTGAAGTACAGCTTAGTAGGTGTCGTGAAAAAGATTTGCGCTGCTAACAGTTGATTCATTCCTGGGGGAAGCTGGCTTGATAAAAGCATTTGCATGCATAAGTTATGGTAGTGATGCACAGCAATGATCAGACACCAAAGAAATTAAATCTGGACTGAAGTAAGAACAGAGGTCAAAAAATGGTGGCATGCAGCAGAGTATCATCATGTAGCAAACAACTGAGAAAAAAGAACTGCAGGGAGAAATTATAAACTGATGCTGTATTTGAATATCTTGCATTAGGGTGTTTCATTAGTGATTCTGTGTTATTTTCCATTCTCCAAGACTCTCCCTTTAAAATGCGATGTGGCTTAAACAGAATACATAATTCCTTGTATTTTATGATGCACTGTCAAATATAGTGTCATAATTGAAATAAATTTTCAAATATACAGTGTTATTCTTTGTGAAACCTTGTGTTTTGTAGTAAAAAAAAATCAAACTCATTTTTCCTTTGGCTACAGGACTTTATTATCATTTTAACAGTTCTGTTTTACATAATAAATAAGCAAAAATGCTTTACATTTTTAGGGAATACATATATAATTCTGAGCATTAATAGGTTGTTTGTTTTGCGTGCTTTTTCACCTACATTTGCCAAATAGCTCATATCTGCATCATATAAAAAAAAAAAAAAGGCAAAATCTAATGTTCAGGAAAAAATGAAATTATTTTTTTTCTGTGTCGCTTTTGAAGTATGACTGAAACATTGAAAAAATGCTTGGTGTGGTGTTTTGTGATTTCTAGAGAAATGCTAATATCTGGCAGGTATCCCATTCATAAAGAGAGCATTTCCACTTTATCTCAGTGATCTGTTAGCAGATTTTACACCTATAGTCCACTGTGCTTAATTTCATTAAATTATTTAAATGCCCTTTTGAAATTACATGGTTGTAACCTGGAGAGAAGTCTGTTCCCTTACCACCTTATTTACATTGCACTGTTTCTATTAAAAGGATAAAAACTTTGGAGACATCAATATGGGATTAACACTTCCAACTTTATATTTTGGTAAATCATTACCCCTCTCACTCTCTTCCTCTCTTTCATTCTGCATAGACTTTACTTGCTAGGCCTGACCTCTCCCAAGATTTTAAATCCCATCAAATTGCATGATAAAGTTATCTATGATAAAGATATCTATACTGGCTCGAATAAGTATGATGGAGAGAACTTAGGTTATTTTTCATAACATAATGCAATTCACACTCCACTTACATGACATAATTTTTTCCAATTATTAAAAACATTGCCACTGTCAATGGCTGTACCACATTCTACAGTAATAGCATACTATAAACATCTGTAGTTTAACTGACTAAAAGTCAATGTCTGAACTCTTATTTTTCTCTCAGTATAATGTACTCACATTCCAGATGTGAATATGCAATTGCAGTTTCTATTTTGGAATGGCAGGAAAAATGTTTCACACATTTGCTTTTATAATCACAGATCTTTTCTAAAACCTACTCTGTATTATCATATGTGAATGCATAATTGATTCATTATTTCCTAGCGGGGAAATATCGTGTATTTGAATGTCATATACTGCAAAACATCTGTGGGAGGGTGATGGAACACCTCTTCTACTCAGGCTTGTTGAATAAAGCCTGGAAGTGTGAATAACAAGCTAGACGCTGGAAAAATATTTTGTGGTATTTAACTGAAAAATATTAATGGTGTTTTTTAACCAAAGCCTAATTTGTACGTTCCTGAAAACATGTTTTTATTATGAGAATTACTTATAAGAACAGAAAAATACACCAGATTGACTTCATGTGCAGCAATGCACTAATGAGGTATGTATGGAGAGACACGTAGTATGAAAGAGTTGTGCATCAGGTTTCTTTTTAATGATGCAAACAATGTCAGTTACTCCTTAATAAGGTATGGTTTTAATTTAAGAAAATTAACATACAAGTCATAGCATAATTGTATCTTCTAAGAAGTTGGGTGCGTTTGTGAGTAACACTGGCTGGGAAAGCTATTAAGTAAAGCCACTATAAAACCAGCTTGAGTCTCATCAATTAATGAAATCAGAATGATAATAATACTCACAACATTTCTGGAGAAATGCCTTCTCTAGCTTTAGAAAAATCAAGGAGTACAATTAAAGTGAATATGTTGGTTTGGTTTTGCTATTTTTTTATTCTTGCTACAAAGTCTCTATTCTTGTAGTGACTGATTAGATATTTTTGCTTATATTTGTCATTAAAAGTATCTTTTTTTAGCAAATTAAGTCAGGCAGCTGTGGATTTGCAAAATGAATACTGATTTAGCTTTGTAATAAAGCTTTCTGTGTTAAACTTTTAATTGAAAGCAATACAAATACTGAAGATTATTTTCAAACACATTAACAGTATTATTGTTTACTCATAGCAATAAATATCCATACGTGCAAGGAGGTGACTGAATATTATTGCTGTACATACAAGATGGAGAATGTGTACTTTAAAAAAGTGTGTATTTCATTACATTTTTATCTGACAAGGTGCAATCCATGAGCAAGTATTTTTCCATATTGCACAAGCCAGGTAAGCATTTTCTTTAGCAAAGGTCTCTTTGGAGAGAGTCTGATAAGAGAAAAAAAGTTTCTAAAATGTAAACTAGCTTTGAATGGGGCTAAGAAATGTAGCTAAACATGGTGGACTCAGATCTACAAAAACCTTTATTATTATATACACCTATTATGTATGGAGCCATATGCTGTTTTATCAAAAGCACGTGAATGTTTCAGAAGTGGGTGAAAGACAAACTGGACCAACTTGTCAGGAAAACACACACAGATTCGTATGTTTCCTTATTTCTTGGTTTGCAAACTTTACAAAGAAGTAAAAACAAGGGGGGGGGGGGGGGGGGAGGAGGGGGAGGTCTGTTCCTAATAGGCTGGGCAGAATTTAAGTATATGCTCTATGCTTTTTGCTTTCTAGTTTATTGACACAACTCGAGATATTTGTGAAGGGTTCACTTCAAAGCAATGATGAACCTGGCTTTCCTTCAAGTGCAATCTTGTTTCTTGTGGTTGTGCAATGACTTCTGACTTTCCTTATTCAGATTGTCCACTGACATAATTTGTGAAGTGCATGAATCAGGCAAATATTAATCTTACCTTTGTGTTGACAATGAGATTTATGCTTAAGGAAGCGCAGTGTGTTAAAAAACGAACTTTTCAAACTTCAGAAGGTTACTAGTAAGTTTAACATAAAGCGTAAATGTTCATTATTCCCTTTACTATAAATAAAACATTTTCTGGTGCTATTATTTAAATGTATTTTTGATTAGCTGGTTTGAAAAACTACACAGCGTTCTCCCAGAATATTCAGTGGAATACAGTTTTTAGAAGTTTCTTTTTCTTATTACATTTTTATGGGGAATAATCTTTAGTTCCTACTATGTGATTTGTCCCAATTTGCCATGACAAGACCTGTAACCCTTTAATATGTATATTTTTATGTATTAATTTGTCATGATATCATTCCTTGTTAAGTTAAATGGTGGCAGTAACAATCTCTGAATACTTATCTATCTTAAATAAATCAAATTCAGATTTGATTTATTTTAAAAACTTTTGGATAATTAATAAATAAGCATGTTCCAAACTGAGTTCTGTTTGGTTTTTACAACTGTATTATGGATACTAAAAATCACCACTCTTTAAACAAAGTTCATTCGTCATGATTTTTAACATACGGGTGGAGAGTTGATGTAAGGTTTCACACAGTTTGTCAAAAATACCTAAACTAGAGTGTACAGTTTATGATAATGATTTAAAAAAAAAAAAAATCTTGAACGTACTTTGAGAAGGAGGGGATAAGGGAAAAAATGTTCTTCATATAAATCTCTGCATATAACACCTATCATTTCATTTTGTTGCACACTATAAAATAACAAAAATAAGATCTGTAACAAGTCTTCTCACTGGCACCAGAGCTTAATCTTTGACAACGAAGCACTGAAGCTAGATGTGTTCTTTTTTCCCGACCTTAAAGGTGCTGTTACACATGGCTTGCCAGGAACACACAAGTCTGTCCCTCATTGACCTTCAGCTATGCTCAGTAAATGTAACCATGTTTTCTCATGCTTTTTGGAAATCATTACAGTTTGGCTTCTCGATTACACGTAAATACTTTTCTACTACTGTCACCTTCCATTGGCTATTATTACAGAAGTTCCAATATAATGTGGTAGTGCAGTTTCCTTGTGGGTTTCTGGAGAAGAAGCTGATGAGGGGCTTTGGTTTTTGTAAATAAATGTATTTACTTCCTCAGAATTGTATCCATAATTTTCTCCTACATGTCCTGTTGCTGTACATGATGAAGTTTGAAACGTGCCATGTTTAGCTAAAACATGGTGATAATTTAGAAGCACAAATGGAACTTGTCCAGAGGGTCTTACATCCATCACACACTCACTTTCAGAGTCATGATCGAGCTTTACACTCATTCTCTCATCACTGTCCACTTCATCTAGATTCGTAGCATGGTGACTAATATGCCCATATTTGGGTTCTTTCATACAAATCCGTCTTGTTTGTTCATATACGGAGGGCACTGGTAGGAGATGACTTAATTGTCCTATAGCTTTAGGCTGGAAACATTCTGATTTTGGCAGCAAGGAATTAGCTATTGAGTTTGAAAAAGAACTTTCATTAATGCTCATTTTTTCTTGTAGGTCTCTGTTAAAGCCTAACTTGTTTTCTTCTTTAATAAGATGGTGAGGTGGCTGAATCCTGTTCTCTATTTTGTTGGGTTTCATGATGCCGGAATCATAAATCTCTTCTTTATATCTGCTGCCTGGCACGGGTGCTGTGCAACTTGTAAAGTTGTCAGAGAGAGCATCTTGGTTGTATCTTCTGTTTGATATGGGCACTTGCAGGAAAGAGAAAACATGTTAATTACTGGAGACGAGCTCATATAATAGTTACACTCTGACAATTTTTATGACTGAACTGTAATACCCATTTGTTTTGGGATGGATCCAAGTCCCACTGAAGACATCAGAGACACTCCCGTTTGCCTCAGTAGCTTTGGATAAGCTTCTCTAAGACAGTACTGAAAAGTCAAAAATCATTCAGAAAGGTGTTGAGCAATTCTAAAAATGTTTTTCGTGCTACTATGTGAAATGCCCATTTGTTTATTTGACTGTATGATCATAAATCACTGTCATTGTTAACACAGTCAAATCAGGAAACTAAAACTAAGAACTAAATATTAGGAAAAGTGACTTGCTCGGACTTAATAAGCTCTTTTCAGAACTCAACAAATGATTTATCAAAGGAAGTCTAACATTTACTAAATGTCAGTGATTACAGTAAAATAGAATTTATTTTTCCTGTCACTGTTTAAGTATACTAGACACTTGCCCTTGTAATGAAAGGGGAAGTGTATAGTATTAGATACTGACTTCCATCACGTTGGAGACTTTTTTTTTTTCTGGATATTAAAAATGTCTATTGAGAGCAACAGAAATGCAGCTTAAGTAATGCTGGATCTCTGCCTTTGAGATACTTTTATATGGTGAAACTGTACATATACTATAAATGTGATTTACAGTATACACTGAAAATATATTCAATAATAATATAAATATATAAGTACATTCAAATATAGGAGTACTGAACTGGGTGTGCACTGAAAATCAGGAGCTAAATCTTAAATTTTCAAGAGATTTGGAACCTAGGATTTCTATTCAGGCTTCTCTAAAATAAATTGAGAATCTTTTCCCTGAAGCTTTTGTATGGTGGCTAAACTCATTTAATAATTTGAATTGTTTTTAGCATTTTCTGCTTGTTTTACACAACTTTTCCTTTAGTAGAGTCTTATCTATCAACAAATGATAAGAGAAAGAAAAAACACTGTCTCACTCCCATACAATATGGCTAAAATTATGTGAGTACTATTTTTTTGTGCTGAGTATCTTGTATTAACAGTTTGACAGTTATACTACTCCTACAAGGCATATTTGAAAGTTTTATGCTAAAGGTTAAATGAGGCACTTACCATATTTCTCAAATTAAGCCTAAGCTCCATTTTGTGTCATGGTTACTGAAAGTCCTGAACCCCTAAATGCCTTTTGTAAAAGGGGCTTTCTGTTTTTCTAAAAATTTTATTCAACATCTTAAAAGTTTTGGAGTTCCCATGTAGTAGTTGCTGACATAACTGCACCCGCTAATAATTAAATATTCCCTGTGCTATAGTAGACTGGAAAAGCCTTCATGTATAACAGAGGAAGCAGAAATAGCTCAATTGTACCTTTTTTTTTTATATGCATAGCTTCATTAATTTCAGAGGGAGTTGCACCGCATAATTAACACCAGAATTTAAACAGGAATCTGGATCCAATTTCTTCTTGATCAACCCACCATCCTCCAAGAAGCAACAACCTTTCAAGTTATTGTTTTTAATTTGTATGCAGACATTTCTGTACCAAGAAGTATATGCAGCCCTAAGTGAACTGACTTCTCGTCAGCTGTTGAAAAAGAGCCCTCTTGGATCACAAATCAAAACAGGGATTCAGCCACATGCTTGAGAATAACTTAGAAATTTTACTAGTGTAATTATACCACTATAATTTTAACTCCACTTTTGGCATTCTTACCATGAAATAAGTATCCATGCTGAGAATTGCTGAGGTAAAACTAACATGATTTAACTAAGCCAGAATACCAGTTTTGGTGTTTTTCCCAAACTTGACATTTCCACAAGAGTCATGGGTTTGTTCTCTTACTGCGTGACGGAGTACTCTTACCTTATGGCTCTGCTCTCATCTCTGAACAAAAGATTGCCCTTTTCCATTTTTAGAGCCTACATCTGTAAGAAGCCGAAGCATCAAGGGAAACAGTTGGACACAATCTTTTTATCTTCATTTGTAATCTCAAATTCTGCTGGGCTGATAGCTGCTTTCTTGGTACCAAGAAGTAATTTCCATACTTGGAGATTTACAGGATATTATCAATTTTTTTTCTATCCGGTGTCTCAAACATGGTTTTCATCTCTCTTGTTGAGGAAGAAGGTAAGCATTTGGTTAATTGCTTGCAGGCTTCCATTAAAGTTGTCAGCACTTTTGTGGAGTTAGAGCAGACAGTTAAGCAAGTCTGCAGTGCAACAGAGCACAGTAGTTTTTTGCCCACTCACATCCAGAACAGTTAGTGGAGCTGGACGAAAACCTGCTTTTGCCTTCCTTCACAGAGAAAAACCCAGGCGTGCCCTGGGAAGGATTCCTCATGGGGAGTTCTCTCGTGACCCGTTGCTCCGTGCTGCTGTGGAAGGGCAGCATCCCAGGATTGCTTCCACCCATCCAGCACACGGGCACGTGCCAGCATATCTGCCTCAGCAGGTGCGACAGGATCCCCTGCGCTCCGCAAGTTCTCCAGCCCTGAAAATGCTTTACAGTCCTTGCATTCAACGCACTTAAGTCAGTGCATTCATTTGGGATGCTTTCTGGCTCACTCCTCTGTGCTAAGAGAGGCGTATCACACATCTAAGGCTGTATATCATACCAGAGTGATAGTAGCTTTCTAGAAGGCCCTTCATACTTCCTTACACTGCCTCCATTCATAGCAGCCTACAACTGCAACAACAAGCTCCGTCCTTCAGGCATCACGTTTGTTAATTCTTGCCAAGGAGCTCTGCTTTCCCACTTGCACACTGGGTGCAGCTCAGGCTAATAGAGTGAAAATCCTGAGATTAGAGCTCCCCACCTCTGGCAGCCTGCTCAGAGTTCAGCATCCCACCATCCAAATGGCGCCAGGAAGGCTACCCTAGGAGGAACTGGTCTGTAAAACATCATGCTTATGCACGGCTGTAGTGTACCAGAGTAATCTTTTCCCCTGTTAACCTAGTGCTGCAGTGAGGAGTGTTCCCTCCTGACCTTTACATAGTGCAAAGATCAGCTGGTGCCCAGTATGGGAAAGATGGTTGCAGAAAAGATATTTCATTCACAAGCATGCCTTTTTATACCAAGAAGTTAACAGGTAGATCTGCTCCTTGTTTTCTCGTTGCCTCTATTTCAGTAAACAATGAAGGAAAGGCATCTTAGAACCAGCATAAATCAAAGAAAGACCAGTACTTTGAATAGACCGTCATGCAGAAGGTATGCAGTCCTTATCAGCAGAGTTTTGCATCCTATCTCTGGAAAACCTCATCCATTTTTTACAACACTGGGGAAGCTCTCTTCCTGCATGCTATGTCTTGCATACTTTTTCTTGGGCTTCCTGATCTGCATTAATCTCAGAAGAGTATGCTTCTGACAGTTACTACTAGTTCTGAAAAGACAAATGCCAACACTTGAATGTTTACGTGTACCCCGTGATATTTCAGTATGTTTCCTAATCCTTGGTACAAGAGGTTCTTCAGAGAAGAGGAGCAAGTACTCATCAATCCTAGTTATGCTGATGACCAGCGAGCAGAGCTGCTATTCTGTGCTCAGGTCACACACTCCTGTGTCACAAAGGTGTGACAGAGATAAACAACACAGAGATACAACTGACAATACACAAGGACAATAGCATTGTCCACGTGAATGACAAATATAGTTTTTGTAGATTAGCTTGATATCTGCCCTGTGTTCTGGCCTCAACCCTAATTGCAAATACTCTGAGGCATGAGTTGATTTTGTAATTACAAGTTTTTCCATTATTTTCCTTCCAAAAAACAATAGTAAGACAATATGGTCTTCATGACCTCTTTAGGGGATGACATTTTTTCAAGGAAGATGTCATATTACTTCACAGGTAAAACATGAGGAAGGAGGTTTTAGGGGGCCAGAAAGATGGTGGAGAGAAACCAGAGCCTTTTCATGGATTTCCTTAATATTCTTCCTGATTGCCTGAGTTTTATCATGAATTGTAGCACTAAGATTCATACAGATAATACAGACTGGCCACCAACACATAACTTATGAGAAGTGCAAATACTTTGGTACCCATGGTAGTAATGCATCTGTTCAAGTGTAGAAAGGAACATCCCTGACTAAGAAGACGGTTGTCTTCTCTGAAGAGAGTTTCTTTACTGATGAGTAGGCCAGCTGGAAAAAAAGTGGAAGAAGCTTTGAAACCAGATTCTGAGGCGGCAGCATCTGATTTGCAGGCAGTTTTATCTGCTACGTGCTTTTCCAGAGCTTTGATGGCTTGGCATGATCATCTTAAAATCTCTGATCTCTCCAAAAGAAACTATTTTCCATAGTGAAAAATGTCTCTGGCCTACGGCATTTTTGGCAGATGCCTCTATGGATGTGATGTGGAATAGCCCTAGCATCCAACCCGGTTGCCAGATGTCATATTTGGCATTGCCTTTGGACTAAAGATAATGATGCTAAGCAGATCCTCTCTGCTTTGAAGCTTACTAGCTGTCAGTTTTTCAGTGAACCACTGAAAAAAGCAGCAGTTGACAATGTAAGGAAGATCAGATGCCCCTTTCAATTCGAAGCAAAAAGTTTCTTCCAAAGGTCCAGACTTCTCTTTTGCCAGCAGTCTCAGCAAAAGCACAACAGGGCTAATTCTACCTCAAGAGGAAACAAACTTGGGAACAATTAGAGATAAATCCTCTGCTTGCAATGGCTGCTCTGTTTTTCTCTCCCTATTCTCAGCACTGTGTGTGGACTCCAGCAATGATCTCTGACCTGGCCTTAGTTTGACCATATTCTTTTTTCCTTCCTAAATAGCAGAAGTGTAAGGGATCTTGCAGAGAATTAATTGTACCAAGTCACTTTTCATCAAATGCCCAGTAGCTAAGCATCCATTAAAATACATCTCCATTCAAAAGAGAACCCACATATTCCAAACTAAGCAACAAAAGCTTAAGTACAAGTAGAATCGCAAGGAAGACCTGCTGGTAGTAGAGCTCCATTTTCCTGGTCACAAGGAAATGGTGAAGGTATGCGTGCATGATGAAACAGAAAAAAACCAGCAGTTGCTTGCGGCACTTTGTTGATTTTTTTTTCCCCCTAAACAGATTCAGTAGAGTTCCTGTGTAATTCTTCTGGGAGCTATCTGCCCACATCTACCAACTGATGGTAAATTGCTTGTCTGATGCTGTGCTCACCAGGCTTTTCTGGCAAATTTTATAGCCATGGTCAGTTTTACAAACTGTTCTCTGAATAGGCTGCTCTTTCCACATCCATTCTCAGTGTATCTGATGGCAACCTCTGAGTAGGCAGAGGTGGGTCTACTTTCTCAATCAGTCTCACAGCATCCATTAGTCTGGAAGCAGAGAATAAAAGCTGGGCTGACATCTGTACACACAGGATAGCTTTGTTCCTGCAGACTTACTGGTGGTGGTTTACTTTTATCCTTATACTTCTCAAAAGATATAACTTCTTTCTCACCCACAAAGACACAGCATCTTTAGAAGGGACAAAACCATTCCTAAAACATCTCATAGAATCACAAAATAACCCAAGTTGGAAGAGACCCACAAAGGTCACTGAGTTCACCTCCTGGCTCTGCACAGGACCACCCATGTGTCAGACCATGTGTCTGAGAGCATTGTCCAAGTGTTTCTTGAACTCCAACAAACTTGGTGCTCTGACCACTTCCTATCTCTTCTGGTTTAAAGCTACCCCTTTTGACATCCAGCCCACAACAGCAGCAAAAGGAAGCCAGCACATTAGAGGAGCTCAGGGAAAAAATAAAAAATAAAAAAAAATAAAATTTAACCTGTGCTAGGCTGTAAGAAAAGCTTCAGTTTTACTTATTTTCAACCTAAATACAGGACAATAAAGTAAAATATGACAGTCAGCTAGGTGACTTCAAATGATCCCATGAAGGACAGAACCCTGGGCCAAAGTTATTCTGTGGTAGACACATTCACTCTCTGATACCATCTCCTCTCTCTTGTAGTATATTCATATTTTAACATGTGCAGATGTTCCCTTCAGATCTAGAATATTTAATGTTATGTCCCTATGTGAAAAAAAAAAATGCTCGTTTCTGGTATACAGAGAATTTTGAGCCTATCTTTTCTATTTTTTTTTCTTACTAATATTTTTTATTTATTTTTCATTACTGCTACCTCCATCACATCCATAATGAAGTTACAAGAAAGGAATGTTTCCATCCAACTTTATAACAGTATGTCAAACAGCCCCCATTGGTGATTTTTAAATTATCAAAATGGTGTACGCAGATCAATGTAATGTATATGAGATCTAAGCATTAGAGTGTATCTTTAGCTTGTTTACATTATTTACAGCTTTGAGAGGTTATTTCTTATAGGCTGCCACCTCAGAGAAATCAATGTCTTCAGTGCTCCCTTCAAAGTATTTGAGCTAACCGCCTGCATAGAGAGGTGACACAATTGATCGGGGGGAGCACTGAAGGCATTTCAAATGAAGCAGGAAGACAGAGCATTTCATTTTGTCATGCCGTGTAGTAACTGTAAGGTACTGACACTCAGAATGACTTCATATTCAGAAAGGACAACCTGCAATTTTTGTGGAAACAGATCATGTTTATTTTAATTTCTGTACGTGAACTGAAGTGCATTTGTTTCTTTCTGACTTCAGTGATGACTTACCTCAGTAATTCCACTACACAGCTCTGACAGTGCAAAGCATTAAGGCCAGTATTGAAGGAGGTGGTATGCCCTGTTCTAAAAGTGATTCTGGTGAATACATTTTTGCAACTGATGTTTGGTAATAGAATCATAGAATCACAGACTGGTTTGGGTTGGAAGGGACCTTAAAGACCACCCAGTTCCAACCCCCCTGCCATGGGCAGGGACACCTCCCACCAGACCAAGCTGCCCAAAGCCTCATCCGGCCTGAACTTGAACACTTCCAGGGATGGGGCAACCACAGCTTCTTTGGACAGCCTGGTCCAGTGCCTCAACAGTGAAGAATTTCTTCCTAATGTCTAATTTAAATCTACCCTCTTTCAATTTAAATCCATTCTTCCTTGTCCTATCACTGCACTCCCTGACAAAGAGGTCCCCCCCAGATTTCCTGTAGCTCCCTTTGGACACTGGAAGGCCTTTCTGAGGTCTTCCTTGAACCTTCTCTTCTCCAGACTGAACAATCCCAACTCCCTCAGCCTGTCTTCACGGGAGAGGTGCTCCAGCACCTTGGTCATCTTCGTGGCCCTCCTCTGGACCCACTCTAACAGGTCCATGTCCTTCTTGTGCTGGGTCCCCAAAGCTGAACACAGGGCTCCAGGTGGGGTCTCACGGGAGCAGAGCAGAGGGGAACAATCACTTCCCTCGCCCTGCTGGCCACACTGCTTTTGATGCAGCCCAGGATATGTTTGGTTTTCTGGGCTGGAAGTGCACATCGCAAGTTCATGTGGAGCTTCTCATCCACCAACACCCCCAGGTCCTTCTCCTCGGGGCTGCTCTTGATCCATTCTCTGCTCAGCCTGTATTTCTGCTTGGGAGTGCCCCAGCCCACGTGTAGGGACTTGCACTCAGCCTTTCTGCACTCCATGAAATTCGCACAGGCCCACCTCTTTAGCCTGTCCAGGTCCTCTGGATGGCATCCCTTCCCTCCTAATACTCCTAATCAAGTGCTTATGGTAAAGGGAAGTGAGATAAACATGCAAATACTATAAACATATCAGATGTTACATTTCACAGTTTCTGATTTTCTGTATTTCCTGAACATCTTGTATTTCCTGTTTTCAAATTACAGTTACAAATATTTCCCAGACACCCCACAGTTTTTCTTTTCCATTTTTCTTTTTTTAAAGTGACACCCACCTTCATAACTCTGTGCAAGATTATGCCGGATGATGTTCACTGGCTGCTCAGGAAGATTTTTGGATGGTGACTGGCTGCTGGGTACCAAGGAGTTGGCATAATGCCACTGGCATTCTCCATTTGTCTGCAGCGTACTCAAGAAAAAACGAGCCACTTCACAAGGTGCTCCTTGAGACTGCCCGAACTTAGAAGGCAGCATTTGCTTTTTGCTACTGAAGACATGAGATTCGACAGGGAAGTGTCCATAATGGTAAGAGAAAGGCAAGCTATATGACGGGGCATATAAAAGTTCACTGTTTTCTGAATGGAAGTTTTGTTCTTGAATGGTGGCAGCGTTCACTGCAGGGCTGGATCGCCAGTTTCCCACCTGGCTGCATTCCAGTTTGTCTGTTTGGAATGAGCTGTATTGCTGGGGGAAAGAGAAAAAGGAGGGTAAGAGAGTTAAACGACCAACTTTTATATGAAACTGCGTAACATATCATACAGGCACCCAAAGCTGGGCCTCCTTGAACTGCAATCTCACTGGCTACAGTGGCTTACCAGTGCATTTGAAATTCCTTGTCTTCACTATACCTTACCTTCACTTAACATGCGAACAAAGAACAATTTTGTCATCCTAATGTTAAGGGTTTATTTGATAATTTGCCAGATGGATTTTAGCTAGTGATTGTAGGCAGTTGTAAATACCAGCGGGCATAAGTTTGTTGCAGAGCACAGGAAGTTACTGATAAGTGCAGTGTCAGACCATTAATGTGATGTTTTGACTGAAGTGTATGTGCTAGATGCATTCAGTGCCTTTTTTTTTTTTAAGGTAATAGTAACCTCTTCCAACAATATTCACTGCATAGCTCCCTTTCGCATCTAGTTCTAGCACACCCAGTGACAGATACCACAAATCCCACTCCAGCACTCTGTTTGCTAGGATTCCTTTCCATGAAGCATTCTCCAGCATAAGTAAACTGCCAGTATCTATGTGATGTTTAGAGCTCTGCACATCAACAGTGGATAAGATGTGTTTTATGCTAGCTCAAATTTTTACAGCACAGCTGTCCTTAATACATGGCTTTCTTCTTCTGACCAAGAAAACACATTGTTTTTGTTTTGTTTTTCTTTTAAGGACTTTATATCCTCCAAATCCAGAAGTCTTTCAGTTTGCATCACTTGCCAGAGCTGTTTTGTACTATTTATGCTGTTCACCCCAAGAACATAAGGGTCTGGTTGTATTCTGGCCTACAAGGATGTTCTTGCAGCAGAGCATGCTGTAGTCAGTTTTACAGGAAGTTCAGTTCCAGAGGATTTCTGTCCTGGCCCAAGGACTCTAACACAATAACTGACAAGTAAATATTGCTGAAAAAGTTACCTGTTGTGGGTAAGGTGTTGTTCTGAGTTTTGCCTTCATTTTGTTACTTTTGGGTTTTACTATTTTCCTTGTTTCCTGCGAGGTAGATACTGAGTTTCTGCATGAGAACTGTGACTTAGAAATGGTAACCTGGTCCAGTGACAGCTGAAGCTCCTTATACTCAATATCTCTACAAAAACAAACAAACAAACAAAAAAAAAAAAACAGTCCAATAGATTACATACTCAAACATACCACACAGATCCAAAATAACTCATTGAAAATATATTAACTTTCACAATGTTTTCATTCTTCCAAGAATGAGTGTGCAATGCTAGACTGGGGATCATAGAGTCATAGAATATCCCGAGTTGGAAGGGACCCATAAGGATCATCAAGTCCAACTCCTGGCACTGCACAGGTCCACCCAAAAGTTTAGACCACGTGACTAAGTGCACAGTCCAATCTCTTCTTAAATTCAAACAGGCTTGGTGCAGTGACTACATCCCTGGGGAGCATGTTCCAGTGTGCAACCACCCTCACAATGAAGAACCTCTTCCTGATGTCCAGCCTAAACTTCCCCTGCCTCAGCTTAACACTGTTCCCATGGGTCCTGTCACTGGTGACTACGGAGAATAGGTCACCTGCCTCTTTTGGTCTCTTTCCTGGCTCTCACAACTTGCTCCGAGGAGAGGTTATAGGAGCAATGTTCCTTTCCTGTCAGCACAATGTCCTTGTAACTAGGCCATCGGAGCTGCAATATTGTTTTTCTCCTCTGTTTTGTTCATTTTTACTTGTTCTACATACAGGGCAGATCTACAAAGCAGGCTAAAAAAAACAAATCAAGGACAGACTATGGATCATCTATTGGAACATTAATTGATATATTCTTGATGATTAATGGTCTCCCCTTGTTTTGTCTGTAGCAACAGTGGAGCATATTTTAGAAACAATAACTTTAAAACAAACAAACAAGCAACAACAACAACAAAAAACTACTTCTCTAACAATTCCTATCTAGAACTCTTTTCCATTGCTTTTTAATGGTGAACAACCTGGAAGTAAATTTGAAGATTATACTGTTACGTCCCTGGCATAGTTTCCTCTTTTTTATTCAAATCACTTGCCCCAGCTCGTGGGACTCAATCAGGTTGCAGGATGGAGTCTTTCCTTAGTGCCACTGGCTCTCACATCTGTACAGGAATGACTGCAGTGTTGGCCAATGTGTCCAGGGCTGCGTACCTACTTCAGGTAGTTTGAGAAAACATCCTGTGGTGGCTACCTGGTTATACACTTTACCTCCTCAAGGTCGAGCAGCAGAAACAGCAGTATAATACGCAAACACATATGACCCTACCACAAACATCATGCAAACACAATTTACTTCCAAGCCAGTTAAGAAACGGACAAGTGTAGACAAAAGGGTGTATAGTTCCCTGTTTTTTTCTGCTATTGTTCAACAAAAGCAGTGCCCTTTATCATCTTTTTTTTTTTTTTTTTTTTAATTATTTTTTTAAGATACTCTTTTGAGGCACAGTCTGTTTCACTTTTGCTTATCTCTTTTATTCTGTGCAGATTTCTGTCTCTCTCAGGTTGATACCAAAACAGGAATTTTGTCACCTTCACCTTTATGACTGAACCAGAATTCATAAACTGCATGCCCAAACCTCTGCACATTCACAAGCTCAGTGGGAGCTGCTTGGCATTGTGAGAAGGTTGTTTCACCCCGAGTGCCTGCAACCCAAGGCTAGTGAGGGAATCCTCCGTGATTCACCCACCCCTGGAAGGAGTAAAGCTTCCTACCATTTCTCTGTTTGGCAAACTGATGCTGTGACCTCTGCTGGGTAGCTGTAGCTCTTGCTGTGTCAGGACAGCACCACTGAAGTTCTAATGCCAGTTACAGAACCATTTCCAGGTCTAACACAAAAAGCTACCAGTGGTACTACACACTCAAGCAGATGGTATATGAAATAAACATCAAAAATACTAGCTCTTATTAGCTCAGTGTGCTTCTGTAGCTAAAAGAGGGAGGATATGAGGAGAGAAAAATGGCTGCAACATGCAAACAGAATGATACTGGAAGACACAAGTAAAGCAAACTTAAAGGTTTCAATTAGTAATGAATCAATTGCTGATAACACGTAATGGTACAAAGTATTTTGACTTACGTAAGGACATAATTGACACTCACTATGCAGTGAGGCCGTGATGAACGGCTGTTATGCACAATGGTAGCATAGCTCTGTACCCAAACCCAGCCTCCATGCTTGGACAGTAGTCGATAGTACTTGGTTGTGACTTGGCCTTTCACCAGCACTGTGAATAAAATACAAAAAAAAACACTTCACATTGCTTGCACTTGTGACCACTTCCTGGAGAGATTTATTTGCAAGGGAGGGAATTTTCTCCCTCCTTCCCCTTTTCTAGACCTCCTTCTCCCACCAAACACAAGATAGCTTCCTTGCAAAGATACCTGTCCTACTCTGTTACATCTTTTCATGATGTCAACATGTTGTTTACAAGTAGCATGTTCTCAACTATTAAGGTTTGTATTCTTTCTTTTCCAGTTCACCCTGCTCTCTTCTGCTTACATTCAGCAAAAAAAAACATTTACTATTTTTGATCTTCTAACTGAAAATGAGAAGTTCAAGGCAGCAGAAGTATTTTGAAGTGGACACAACTGCCTTGAACTTTTCCAGCATATTTGGGAAGCACTTTTGATATTCATAGCTTCAAAGATAACTGTATTTTGCAGTCAATTTTATGCTATAATGCTTTTTCCTGTGTAAGCACTACATCTTGAAGGTTGTCTTAAAAGAGAAAAATTAAAATGCTATTTGGTTCTTAAGCACACAAATAAAGACAGGGCCAGAGATATGAATCAGTGATCAGATAGATTTCACTAAAAATGTAATGTTCTAAACACCAGCTTGGATTCTCTGTGAACAAAGATGTTTTGGCATAAGGCTATGATATGAGTTGTGCAGCATCTTTAAATATTTAATCTAGCCACAAATCTTTCTGGTCCAGTGCCAAGCATTTATCTAGTGATTCACCAGAATATACTTCCCAGCCTTCAAAGATTCTTTTTCTCTTGTGTGACCCAGAAGCACGTCTTTACGGAACTCAACCTTCTTACTCCCCTATACAATTAGATATTTATTTTAAATTAGGAAATAAGGGATTTATTTTGATACTCAAACTATTAAAAAAAAAAAAAAGTAATCAATAGCAGCAGTTCCTTGTAGCTTTGCGTAATATATTGTTACGCAATATATTCCAAAATATGTAATATTGTATGTATGTATACATAAAATATGTATGTAATTCCAAAAATTCGAAAAAATGGATTTACTGCTTTCCGATGTAGGATTTATACTACTTTGAAATCATTAGCAAAGCTCACTGTAATTTTATTCTCTTGGTATACATGCTAGGTGCAGAAACAGAGCAGAAATAAGCTGATCTTTCAAGTTGCCTCTTTCAGTACACTCTAGTAGAGCAAATGATCAACTGAAATTGGAATATATGGCTTATATTTAGCATTCATAGGAGATTCTTCTGACAGGGAGGACATCCAGTATTAAACTGAGAACAAAAAAGTACATAATTTGGGGGGGTTGTCCAGATTATTAATTAATTACATGGCCATCAGCCATCACTGGAGTTGTGTTTTTTTTTGTTCATATTTTACTTGGGGCAGTGTGGGTTTGTAATTTCAATAAACATCAAATACTGCAGTAGTGTGGATAACATAAATAGCCCAATGGAAGACTGACAGAAACAGAAGAGCAATAGTTTTTGTTCTTGCTAAGAAGTCTTTTAAGTCTGTTGCATGGGGGTCCTCTCTGGACTGTTTACTCTCCTGTCCACTTGTACAAGTCACAACGTACTCAAACTTTTCTTCAAATCAAGTTAATCTCCCTAAGAAAATCAGGTTCTTGCTAACTGACTTTAGACAGGTGTTTCTGGAAGTGTCAGTTCTCCTTCCATTACAGGATATGGTATCTATTTGTTCAGAAATCAACAAGATAAATAACCCCACCCTGCAGGACATTCAAAAACCTGTCTTTGCTAACGCCCAGCCACTGCTATGTAGAGTTTGAAGTATCTCATACATCAGCTTTTTGCTTCATGCTTACAGGTGTTCTTTCTCACACCTACATTTCTACACAAAATAATTGCAGAGAGGCAGGGAGAGGTGGGCCTATGTGCAGATTTAAAAAAAAATAAATAAATAAGTAAAATAGGGGAAATGTGTCTAATTTCTTAAACACACACACAAAATATATAGACACATACACTGTTAAAGTGCAATATATCACTCCAAAGTGAAGGTGTTGTATCTGCTACTCACAGATTCAGTGTAATGATGCCAAATAAACCTGTTGTAAAGATACTTGTTAATAACCAACCATGTTCCATGAATTCACAATGTTTCTTGCCATTCTGTAATCCAAATTGTCCACTCCTAGCAAATGATACGTACATTTTGGCCTAGATAATCTAACAAATATTTTTGTAATGGGGCTTCAGTTTTCCATAATGGAGATTAATGCTCTAGTGGTTCACCAGCTATCACAGAGTTCTACAGAGTTCTTCCATGTGCTTTGGCTTTTCACTTTCTCTAACTCTTCTTTTTTATTAAAATAAAAAATAAAAAATAAAAATCCCTGTTTTAGCTCTTCAGTTAAGACAGTGTTTTAAAAGATGTGAAAACCACTGAGGACTACAGTGTTCAGCCTTACTTCCTAATTATATGGACAAACCAATATTTCTCTTGGGACAGGGGAGGACTCCACGTCTCCTGCGTTTTTAGCAATGTGGGGAAAGTCTGACCTTGGCTCAGGGACAGTAGCTGTGCTTCTGATACAGTAAATGAGGTCAATTTCCATTTGGCCCTTGGTGAAATTATCCTGTTTGATGCTGATTGGGAAACCTCAGAAATGGGAGTGAGGTAAATCCACTACCAAGACAATCTGTGCAGGCTTAGACTTCTTGGTGGCCTCCGCTGCAATCAGACAGGGAGGACTCAGTGGCTTTAGCCTTGGCTCTGAGATGTGCCATTTGTAGCTGGGTGTTCCTGTGTTGTGGTTCCCTCCTGGTTTAGCAGGCAAGCTGAAAAAGGCACTGGGCTGGCTGGGCTGGTCCTTCTGGCCTGTCACTGATGGCTATTTTAAAAGGCTCCAGCAGGCTCACAGGCATGCGGCTGGGAGTTGCCAGCCTGTGCTTCAAGATACCACTCAGAGAAATGGACTTCTTGGTTCTGCTGTCGCAGCAGTTACTGGTTTAACTTCCCTGGTGCACACAACCTGGCATGTCATCGGCCCAGCCCTTGGGTGGTGTGGTCAGGGGTTGGTGCCCCGGCAGCCTCTACAGTTCTTTTGCCCTCTTAAAAACGAGTGCAGCTCTGCCAGAATCCTCTTGATTACCAGGGGAGCAACAGCAGATTCAATGCCCTGGACAGCAAACTGTGCTCTCCCATGAAATAGGTTCTATAAATACATAGGTTGACTTCCAGGAAGCAGCAAAACACTTTGGTGATGGCATCAGATGGGGCTGTGGGTTGTCTTGCCAAGGCACAGAGAAGTGATTCTTTTAAGAGTTTATAATGTGGGAAGAGCAATGATGCTACAACATGTGGGATGCACAAAATCTCCCTCACAGAGAGATGATGGTACAAATGATTTTTTTTCATGAGTGATGATTTCTCTGAAGCCAGAAAAATAGTTTGTCTGTTCTGGAATAGAGGAATATTTTGTCTGGACAGGAAGAGCTTCTCTAGCCTGTCTTTTAGATGAAAGTTTCTAAATCTAAGGAGAAGTTCTAAATGTCTTTCAGAATGAAAGGAGTCATCATTTGTGTGGCCACATTTCCCCTGTTGCAGAGAAAACACTGTGTATATTGATGGTGCTATAGAAATAAATAGCGCTAGTTCAAATATCAGAAACATTTTCATAGAGCTGGAAGTAAATCAAATGTTTAAAACAGGAAACACTGTTTACTGCCAGCACACCTTAGGCAAATATTCACATCTACATTTTCCTCATAGTCTGATGTTCTTTTTATATTGCATCTAATTTGTTCCCCTCACTGTTCCCTTTGTTTTGTTCTCTGTGCTGCCTAACAAAGTTCACTAACTTCAGGTCTTCAGTCTGGGCTTTTTTTCCTCTAAGAAAGAGCAATCAGTTACCCTATTTTAGGGTTGCTATATTTTCCTTTTTTGCTAAATACCCTTATTAGGTGTAAGATGTTTCTCTCCAGATTTCTTCATCAGATGACACTTAATCATCAGATTGTTTTATAGAAGGGTACGTCAAACCTGCCAACCTTTTACTGCTTGTGTTCCTCAGACATTTGCTGATGGATGGTGGGTGAGTTATAACAGTGCTCCCCAGAGGAAGTTTGTACACTTTACATCTGTTTTAATAATTCCTGTTGCTTAGTATTCTGACTATGATTCTGCACTGTTCCTACTGTTGCTCAAGTGTTAGCCATTTCCTTCTTTTTGCTTCTTGGCATTTAATTGCTTTGATTTTTTTCTTTTTTCTTTTTTTTCTGATTTTTTAAAAACTTTACAATAATTTATCTTTGCAGTTCAGGTACAGTATCTAGAGAACTCTTTTCAGTTATTCTGTTTTGTTAATGTTTTTTGTTCATCTGTTTGTTCCCTCTTTTTTCCCTTTTTTTTTTTTTTTTTTTTTAAGTCAGTAAACATTATGTATCTCTTTTTAAAACTCCAGTCTGACATAGATCAAACTGGTAGCCAAACTACAGGTCTTCTCCCACACAGACAGAGCTATCCATGACTCTGCTCTAAAATGGATAAACTGTTTTCCAGAGATGATTGTGGCGATATTGGAAGCATCTGTATAATGGTTGATATAGATATTTTAAATAGTCATGTACAAATAAAGAGTAATTTTTGTACAGGTTGACATTCACAACCAGCTGCAGAAAATAGCACTACAAAAAGGATGCCCCCAATGGGGCATTCTGTAATCCTTGATTACAGAATCATTCTAATTTATATTTTATATTGACTCAAAACCGTCAATAGTGTTATGGTAAACATGATCTTGCTGTAAAGATCAACTTTTGCTTTTGCAGGTGTAGTACACATGGCCATCAACAGAATTCAGTACTTGGAGTTTCAGCACTGATTTGTGCCAAACACAATTACATCCTTCTTTTATATTCCAAATCGTCATGAACAGCACTGAGTAAGGTGAAGAACCAACTACCTTCTCCTTCAGGAAGCCTAAAAGAAGTATTTGACTCTGGCTGCTTTCAGTCCACAGAAGCAATCTGGAAAAAAATTCACTGACATTGGTTTTTGGATTTCATCTTTGCATCGTATGGGCTACAACAGACTGAGCCAAGTCCAGATTTCAGCTATTCCCTCAATTTGCTTCTCAAATTAATGTGCTACTGAATGAACTACTTCCCAAATCCAGATGTTTGAAGATATGATTAGTGTCTCTGTTGGCAGATGGGGAATTATTAAATGTGTAATTTTTTTTCCTGACACTCCATTCTCCAAACCTCACCCACATGCTATTAATGAACATTCATCTCAGGATTTTTTGGGTTTGCATTCACTTCAAACATGGGCTGATTATTACTAACATGTTTCAGAGGAATGGGGAGCTCTTGCATAATTTTTCTTCTAACAACAGAGGATAGTAAAGTCCAGATTTTCCCCTCTTGCGCACTCACTTGCTCTTTTGTATTTTCTTTTTTTTTTTCCTTCAGGAGTTCACCACCCAGAATCAAGTCCACATTTTCAAAAGAGCTCAGATCCTTTAAGTCAAAGATAAAAGTACCCAGATATATTTGTATAAGCACAGCATATTAACTTTCTAGCTTATTTGCAGAAGTAATCATTTCCTTAAGTGATAGCCAAGCACTTTTGAAAATCAAGCTTCAGTCAAGATATAGAAACCTTTCTTTACTTTCCAGCATAGTGCCTGTTGCCTGCAAAACTTCTCACTCTGGCTAATAAATTTCAGTCTAGTATTCTTTTTACTTACACAGATGATGAGCATATCGTAAATGGAACACATCACAGCCATGAACATGGTGGTAGAGGGTTTTTTCTATCAGATCTTGGGGCTCATATCCAGTTAATTCAGTCACTCTAGAAAAGGAAGATTCCATAATAAGCAAAATCTCTAGGAATATTCAGTTTCATTAACCTAACTTTTGATTGTGCCAACAAATAAGGTACCTAAAAACTGTAGGACAAAATATTAGTTTTGGAAACAGAATCCTCATCTTTATAAGAACATAAAAACCTCTCAACCCAGCCAAAGCAAGGTGCAGCTATTCCCTGGCCAGCCTTACACACAGACAGGAAAAAGAGTTCTTTTACTTATTTCAGCTTTGGGCTTTTGCCACCGCCATGCATGATCCTTTGCACAAAAATCCAGTTGAGGAGCCAGTCACGAAACAATAAAACTACTCTTGTGCACTGCTGACAAACTTTCATTTGCTTTTGCAAACATACAAGCATAGCATGTATGTCAGTCCGTAGAGGCTGTGATCATGGTCTATAAATAAATTCAGGCTAATGACTAACAGAAGAAGGAAGCAGGAGTTTATTCCAGCTAAGAATGTGGAGAGACAAGGAGCTATGAAGATCACAAGCTAAGAAAAGGAAAGCTGAAGCTAGACTTGAGAAAAATTTCCTCACTTGAGAAGAAGTGGAAGAATAATGGAAGAATTTGAAACAGCAGCATCTCTGCAGACGTTAAAGAACAAGGCTGCACTGGCCAGAAATACACTGGGACACACTTAGAAGTCTTCTGGAGGTTGGCTTCCAGGTTAGACCCTTCTGGAAGGAACCCAGTTCACATGTCTAAGGCCTCCTAATGATACAAATTGCAGCACAGTGAGCGAGGATGGCCAGGACATTCACTTCAAAAGGATGCTGCTGGTCTGAACTAAAACACTGATGTGGATAGACTCCATATCAAAGAATAACACAGCAGCATCTACAGAAAGGAATGCAGGGGTCTCAAGCAACATGTGCCACTGGGGGTTGCAGATAATGTACATTTTATTTTATTTTTTTTCTCAATTTTTTTCCTATTTTCCCCTCTTTTTATCTTCTCTTTTTTCTTTTTACCATTATTATGCATCTTATTTACACTTGCTCTAACACTACATAATCATGTGGACAGCAAGGAAATCAGAAAAAAATAAAAAAAATTAAAAAACCAATGCCTTCATGGCCTGATTTACAAATACAGTACAAATACATCCATACCTCCCCTAGCTATGTCTTCATCTGGGAAAATCTTGCATGCCTTTTTCTCTGGGATGACCAATGCAGAGCGAGAATGTGTGCTCTCTTTCTGCAGCAGGCTTTGTGAGTACATGCTTCTGTTTCTCCTCTGCAGTGTGCCCTGTCCTTCCTGGCTTACAGTTCTAGGGGCCCAATTTCTGACTTAAGAATTTAGTCACCTATCAGCGTGATGAAATACTGATGTAAAGTCCTGTTCAAATTTCAGTGCTCCTTCTGGATTTACTGCAATTAAAACAAAGCTGGCAGTTCATCCTGCTCACGTAATGGCTGAGTACAGAGACAGTTAATCCAGAAAACAAACAAGCAAAAAGCTAAAACCCAAGCCAGGTGTGAATGTTTCTGGAAATGCAGCTTCACTTTAAATGTTGGAATCTAGAAATGAACTTAGCTGCTTGACGTCCTTAACACAAAAGCAAGCCCTCAGTAAGCTGTTGTAGGGAGCCTGGTTCTGAGTGTTATTATCTCTGTCAATGCACACGGAGAAAAAAAAAGAGCTTGCCCTGATGATCATCTCTGCCCTCTACAGTTCTTTAAAGCCTTTGGAATCTATGTAGCAATGGAAAAATAGGCTGCACCACCTAAATCAGAAGCTGCAGGTCATTTAGAGGGAAGTAATTGCCTCCTTTTTCCAGTTACCTTGACAAATGAGCTCTTGCATGCTTTGTATTGTATTGAGTGTCTAGAAAGTCTTACCTGTTTCTTCCTATGGCTGTAATGCTGTAATGCCTCTCTGCTCTCTGACTGTTACCTCTAAAGATCTACCAACTCTTTTTCTTGCATGGATACCAGAAGCAAGCCTGAAAACAGTTTTGTCTTATTCCTAGTACACCCCTACTCGGGGCAAATATAACTTGGTTTGCTCAGCTGGGAAAGCAAAGGGCTCTGGTAATGCTTAATACCCCCAGCTATCCTGTGTGTGGATGACACGCATCTGCTCTTTGGTAAACACAGCTATGCAAGAGTACTGGTTATATCTGTGCTCCTGTCAACACCTCTGGTTATACTGTCTCCTTTGAAGACACTTATGTCTCCAGGCAGTTCCTCTTAGGCACATCATTTCCTTTTTTCCACATGCAAAGACATGTTGCTGAACCCCGTGTGCTTCTTTGTAGCTGTTACATTAAGTAAAGCATGCCAAAAATAAAAATAAAAAAAATCCAGAAACAACCAGTTCTTTGTATTTTAGCAGCTGATGGCCCACTATCTAATTGACTTAGCATGGAAAAGGAGCATGTTCTTGCATGGCTGATCTGCCATGCAAAACTTCCCCAGTCTTGGATACAGTCTTTTTCACTGTTACACATAAATATCATTTCTGCTTCTAACAAATCCAGCATGTCAGGGAAATGACAGAGTATGTGGCATACTGCTCCACATGCAGGGATTTCTAAAGAATGATCATCCTGTCAATGATCAAATCTGTTATATTGTCTGGGAATTGGGCCTTTCCCCTGAAGGTATCTTGAACTGCACTGTACAAAGAATCATTGTATACTAAAAGATACCATGTTTTCAAAAAGGGTCGAGTGAGTCATTTCACAATTCCTTCAGTTCTGTTTTTGCGCTCTTCTCTTCCTAGCTCGTATGTGGGCTACATCCACTGAGGGTGGAGACGAGGTTCTCTTTCCTAAGCAGAAATATTTTCCCAAGTTTTCTTTAGGAAGGTTGTATTTCCATGTAGTAGCCAATGGAATTCATTTTTCTTGCTTCCTTCCAACCACAATTAGTAGGGTTGGTTTCATTGTTAAGGTATTAAAGTGTAAAACACTCTGTTTTCTTACTGCTTTGCCAAAAGCTTTCTGGATGACCCTGAAAAGTAATTTGAGCTCAGTGTTTCAGTTACAGATGATGGTGCATGCTTATTACTTCCACTAGGTTTGCATGTTAAAATTTATCTTCTTTAAAGTAAAAACATTTTACTGCTCTTCTGCACATTAATCAGCAACAAGGCTTTAGCTGACTCTCTGAAAATGTAGGTAACTATTAGTTAAAGTATATAGGCTTATGTTGGCATTCAAGACAAAGTATGGCCTGCCCTGAAGAGCTTTGAAGATGCTCACAGTCTTTGTCTTTCAGATCTATTTAGTACCTTTTTAGGGGTATTCTGATTTGTTTGGAAACCACTGCAACTTATAACACTTTGAAAACATTTTATGCTAGAAATGAAATAGCTGCTTACCTGGAATCTAGGAATATTAATTTTAAGTCCAAACTTGCTCTGAACATAAACATGTTACTATGAAGTTTGATCTCAGTGATTGCACTGGGAGGTAAAGATTGACCTACAGCCACCAGTCCAACGATTTGGTAACAGGAATCATACAAAGACATATCTAGCATATACTGCCGTATCTTCAAATAGCCACTGCAATGGATCACCTGGCATGAAAAGAAAACACACTCAGTATCTGATGGCAATGGAAGAGGCTGCAAGTCAGCTGACCACCCAGTTTCAATGAAGTTATAAAGCAATACACCCTTATAACACAATTACCACATAGTCTGTTAGGGCTTCAGAAGTGTGGTTAATTTATAAATGGAGATTAAAACACAATAAATGCAGTTTTTGTGTTTACTGCTGCTAACATGATCAGTCCAGTATTAAAGCATATGCTCTTTGGGACTAGCTACACTGCTTTCTAGTCAACACTTTAAACTTTCTTAGGTATAAATTTCTTCTAGATCCAGTCAGAATTCTTGTTTGCTAATCAAAAACTTTTTTAAATGTCTCAGATTCTCACTCTCTCATGGGTGCACATAAACACCTACTTTTTCATGACCCATTTTTTTTCTGGTGAAAAACACACACTTCAAAATCCAGTGGAAAATAATGTATTACATTTACAGAGATTAAATACTGTATGAGTAAATGCATTGGAAATCAGTTTTAACTAAGTTCTTCAGTCAAGTTCATCTGGCATTCTTTTAGTGTGTGACCAAATCCAGGGTCTTGAGATCAGATTCCTGAATCCCCATATACATATCCCAATCACAGTAGTGTTAACTTCAGTGTTGGCCTGTAAAAATCCACAATGTCTGCTAAAGAGAGGGAAAAAATAATAACCTGGGGACTCTTCCAGAACATAAGATTTATTTAATGTAGTACTGGTGTTTAGAAATTATTTGTGCTCCTGCCAATTTTCTACTCCAACGAGCAGGCAGGACACCGCTTAGGCTTTGTGGAGAACCAGAAATACATTCTACACATCCATTATTAATTTCCATATATGCTTGACTTTTAACTGGGTCCAATGTAAAGGAATTAATTTCCAGTGTATTTAGTACTACAAACAGCCTACTAAACAGTCACCTATAAATAGGATACTCTGGTATGACCTTCCTTCCTCCCCTCCAATCATCAAGTTATTAGTATGCTCAGAAACTTATTTAAGATCTCCCAGCAGATCCTACTAGTTCTCATAATACTTGATTCATGAGTTTTTCCTGCACTTTAGCTATTCACATGATATGTTCAATAGTACTAAGTCCTGACCCTAAGTACAGTCAAAGAGAATAACATATTTAAACTAACATCTTTCTAGAAGAATACATCCTTAGCTGTTTCACTGTGTAAACTTGTGATAATGAACAAAAGGAGAAAGCAGGTGATTCCCCTAATTACCAGTCATAAATGGAAAAAAAATAAAATAAAACAGAGATGCCACCACTAAAAGCTCTAATTTTTAACCTGATTTCACATTCTGCTTTGGGACATATCCATTTTTGCTGGGAAGCAGTTGGGCAAACGAGGGCCCATAATGAAGAACTACCAGTGTAACCAGGTAGATAACAGTGTAAATAGGCAGATATATGTCTGGACCTTGAACATGTTCCTTAAATGAGTCCAGCTTCTCTTGCATTCTTTTCTTTTTGTTTTAGAATGGCTCGGACAAAATAAATCTTCACCAGACAGTATGTGAAATACCCTTCTCTCCTGATGCTTAGGTGATAAAATTTTACTGTGCAGCTCAAAAAGCAGCAAGTGCATACTGTAAAGCTGAGAATAGGAACTACCCAAATGGCAGGTGTTACTGTAGAATTTCAGTCTTTGCTGTGGCTTGCTGATTTCATGTAGTAAATAGAAAATTACTGCAAGCAATAGGATTTGTAAACAAACTTCGTTGTTCAAACCCTGAGCTGATAACAATGATGATTTAGGGCAATGTTATGGTCTCATTAACATTGAGGTAATTCTAGTCAGGCCAATGAGGTGACCTGTGCAAATTTATGGCTTCTCAAAGCATGGTAATACCAAGGCAGAGGGAGATGGGAATTTCCAAGTTCCTGCACCTGGATTCCTGCCCCACCTGCCTCCAGTCTCATAAGGGAATGAGACCTGTCTGTGCTCTCTATTTTCACCCTCGTGGGTGTGCTCCAGGCCCCCGTCTGGAAGATCAGGGGATCAGGATATGGAAATGTGCCACAAAGCAAACTCTAACTCACTGTGGGAGAGTCTAGAGTTGCATTACTGAGGGAGTCTGCAATCAGCACTTTTGCATCTGTTCTAATACTTCCTGTCAAAGACTTCGCTTTCAGCCACACATACTTAAAAACAAACTAACTAAATGAACTTGTCTCTTGTTGAATACATGAAAATAAAAGCTCATATACATTACCTTGTAGCCACTGCATGTCAATCCTGCATTCCTCTTGGCTAGGACACACTTCATTCTCAGGAAAAAGGATCTCTCAATTTCATATTCTGAAAGCATAAACCACACTGCTTATTTTTTACTGAAGATTTCAAAACTATCCATAGCTTTGCCTCTGACAATTTAATATAACTGTTTATATCTTAGGCAGCAATAGAAGTCAACCACTCTACTTCCCCACTCAGTCTCCACCCTCAGATTTTACCTTGATGTTAGGATTCCCTGTGAAAGTTGAACAAGCCAGCAGGACTAGGTGTCAAATTTTCTGCTTTTAACCACCCTTCACAAGGCAATCACCTTATTTCTGAACAGCCAGGCACCAGCCTGTATTGGTAAAGGGAAGGAATCTTCTTTGGCACATAGGTAAGGCAAAGTACTCTCCGAAGTAATAGCAGAACAGGAAACAAGAAAATGCATTGTTTTTGTAATAATCTGTGTGTTGTGACCAGGCTGGCACAATTCTGGCCTCTATATCACTGTGTCACTGACTTCTGAGGTATTCTTGTTAGATGGTTGTTAATGTCTTCAAGGGTAATCTCAAGGAAATTTTTGAAGTTAAATATTGCCCAGGTACACTTATATTTTCTCCTAAGAATAAGTTATTATTCTCTTTAACAGTTAGTTATCCCTTTAACATTTCATACATCATTAATGGTTCTGAGATTTCATTATTGAAAGTTGCAGGTCAGCAGAAAACAACTATATTAGGGAAAAAAAACTCATGACATGTCTGTGAATAGGAAAATCAAGAAACCAGAGGGTTTTTCTGACTTGTTGCAATGTGTATTACTTTCTTAATCCCCACAGGGTTTGATACAAAGCCCACTATAATCAGATGGATTCTTGCTTTAATTTGACTTAGCTGTTGTGTTCCCAATTTTTGTGAATCCATCACCCAGTTAACACCTCTTGGCCACACACCTGCAGTGGTTTGAGCCTCAGACCACTACCTGAAAACCAATAAACTCTCTGCATTAAGTTCCAGATTTAAAGATCTGAAGATATAACCACAGAAAAATGACTTGGTCAGGAAGGAAGATAAATGCAACATGCAGTGCATGTCAACTAGTATCAGCCTTCCTGAGTATTTGAATTTTCCATTTATCTTCCTAATGCAAATTAGATCCGTATGGGGAAAAACAGGCACTCTAAATGAACTGGCACATCTACTATAGAGTTTTAAATACAAATGTATACAATTTGGTGGGAGGAAGCCATACAGTACAGATTGCTGCTGCTGAAGCATGATCTCATGATTAAAGAATGGATCTGAGAGTTAGGAACATTGGTGCAGTTCATTGCTTCGGTACAGATTTCTACAGATTTAGTGCTTGCTCTCTTTCTGCCACAGTCCCATACATGCTAAATAAAGGTAAAGTTCTCTCTTTGAGGTTGCCACGGGAGAAAAAAAGAAAAAAGCACAGTGATCAGGACAATAAAACATCTTCAAGCATGGCCTGAGTTGCTACCATTCTTACATTCTTTTATAAAGAGATGATTAGTAAAATCAAAGCTTTTCAAATGTCCTGCCACAAGATTTAAAGGACCTCTTTCAGTATAAAGCTCCCTCTGGACACCTTATTCTTTGGTCTTTTTTACTTCTACTTCTACTTTCTTTTCTTTCTTTTTTTAAATATTACAGCAGACTACTGGAGACTAGTGCAGACACTACTACAGAAACACTCAGGTAGCTCTGACTTCAGTGTTCCACCAGGAATAGGGTTATGATTAAACTGTGGTCTTTGAGTGTCTATAAAACTACAGTAATACCCAAACTGTAAGACAACATTTTTTTTCCTCCACTGTTTAAAACTGGAGATCAGTTCATTATTAAGAAAGGGGTCATGTCTCCTTGATTTCATGATGGTTAATGGCAAGCAAGAGGTCCCCTTGGAACACCAGTTCTCTTAACTAGCTACAGAATCTTAAGAAAACCAGAAGAATTATTAAAACAACTTGAGGGCGAGGGTTTTGTGTGGTGTGGGAGAGCAGTGTAAGGAAGGATATGTGCCCTGGTATGAAGTGGTGGGGTGAGGGAAGTGTGATAGAATTTTAATTTAATGGTAGCTGTGATTTGTGATACCAAAGACTAATAACTGGTAACTTTATGGTATGTAATCTAGTGCAAAATGATACAGCTCTAATTTAATAATGATAACTCTAATTTAATAATGATGTATTTATTAACCATTAATCATTGAATTATTTTTTTTTTAGTTGTGTTGACAAACCAACATACACTAGTCTCTTAAACCAGTTACATCTCATGTCTGCAATCTGAAGAGGGAAGAATTACCCATGAGGTAACCAGGGACTCATCTGTGAGCTCCAATTCAGCAGCTTGAGCTTGCTGACATGAAGATAACTAAGCAAAAGGAGAGATGGCTAGTGTCACCCAATAGAATCTGGACCCTGACCAACAACACAGCCTTTTTACCTGAAGGGGCTAAAGGAGTGTACACATGATGATAAATGAGCCTCCATCTGTGTGTATTAACTGCAACTGATAGTGCTTGTGTGGGAGCCCAGTGTTGCCATGAGAGTTGCCATTTTGTGCGGGAAAAAATAGAATGTGCTGAAAGGAGGAAAGGAGAACCTCACCATTCCTGGATGGTCTGGGCCGTAACAACCCTAAGAGTTACTTCATAGTGAAACATGCCCCATAGCACAGATGGAAGCACAAGGCCACATTTTAAACCAGCCAGCTGGGATTGTTATGTGGCTAGTTAAGGCTAGTGGTCACCTCAGGGTGCCCAGTGAAAGATGTGCCGGTACTGCATGACACCTTGTTTGCAGCATTGTAACTGAAGAATACAAAAGCTTTCAGAGTGATTTCTTGTGAGTCTGTGTAAAATCCACTATCAAACGTTGTGAGTGGTTAGCTGGCAAGAAAAAGTGGGACCAGGCCACTCATACTGTTTCTGCTTATGTAAGCACTGTTTGTATGTATGGGGTGCTTATAAAAGCACTGTTCTCCCATCCATGTTGATATGTTATTGGTCAGCTCTGTGTATGCCTGTGTTTGTGTGCATCTACTGGGAATAAAACCATCTCCAGATCTGATCAAGAGACTGTAAAATATAAAGGAGCAGTAAGACCAAACCCTTCACATAAAGAACCTAAATGTGCAAGATTGTGAATGGTGTGAATTAGCGTTCATATAAACTGATATCTTTACCAGTGTGAATCCCCAGTACCCTTAAAAGTAGCAGAAGGGGGGTAGCAAAGCGAAAAAGAACTAAAGTAAATTTGTAATTGTAAAGCAGATTGGGAAATAAAGAACCCTGGTATCCTGCTGGATGCTAACACATTCATCAATATAGTGCAAAACTTGAGTTGTCACATCCCGGCTGTACTTGATGCAATTAAGATGGTCTACTCTGACGAAGAGAATGTAGAAAGCAAATGAGGTACTTAAAGGTCTAGCAAGCAAAGAGGGAGAAGCTGAATATTCATATAGAAGAAATCAGAGGAGCCGTGAGAAGAGTAACTGTTAATGCATGCTGCCCTGCTGCAGAGGTTAATAACAAAACTATGAAGAGACAGTAGACATGTAAGCACAGTTACAAAGCAGGAAAAAGCCTGTAGCATAAATGTCCTGCACCTGCTGTAAAAGCAGAATGACTGGAGATGTCCAAGGGTGTAGCAAAAGTCTCAAATTAGTAAAGCAAGAAGAACAGTAAATGTAAATGGAGCACTTCAGGCATGTGAAATGAGTGTAACTGAATAATCTGATGAGTTAAATGGTTTTATCAATCACAATTAAGCTCTGAAAAAAAATATATATATATATCAAAGCTACTAGATCTAATAACATAATTAATGATATCACCGGAGTTTTTATCATGTAAATATGTAAGCACGGAACATATAAACAACAGAAAGAATCCTAGGCTTTCAAGAAAGTAAAAGAGTCTTGAAGCACAGAGGAAATCAATCAAGCACTATCAGTTCTTAAATAGTTCAAGGTTGAGAGAACTGTGGAATAAGCATGTATATATGAAACTTCAAGGGAGATTAATGAATAGTGAAATGTCATTATTGAACTCAGTTATAAGTAATACTGAAGAAAAGTAGCCTTCTAAAGTATTAGAGAACACTCATACTTGTCTAATAATTGGAGCTTAACCACTGTATTTAATTATTCCAAGATGTTAACTCCATAAATGCATCACTGTAAGCGATGTTAACACCTTTCCTTTAAGTGTTAAAAAAAAAAGTAAAAATCTATGTATAAATGTAAAATCTTCCAATTTAAACTGAAATGTAAAGTTTTATTTATTTATTTATTTAGAGAAAAGACTAAACTCTGGCATCATCTAATGAAGAGTAACAAAAAAGCTACTACTGAGTAAACCAGAAAGTCTTACTGAGATGTTCTAGCTGAGTTAACACAAAACAAACCATTTGAAACAATCTTTTGTTACTTTTTTCTTCCATATGAAGTACAGAAGAAAATGTAATCCATTCAAACCCTATGGATATTGATAACTACGTGTTACTCGGCTTTGTTTGTATGTTTATTTTTTAATAAGGGAAATAGGGAAATAAAACCAAATCCAGCATGAAGATGTTTTCATCTCCAAACAAAGGAAATCTTATCTCTCTGTATGAGGATGTACATAATATTATTACTAGTGATAATGATAAAAAGAACACTGTTACGAATGTGTTACACATTACAACATTGTAATGTGTGTGTGTATGGATCCTAACTTGATGTGTTTGCACAATAGCATTTTGAGAGCTGCAAGAAACAAAGGAGAACTCATTAAGCTTAACAATGTTCCCTGTGGTAAGCTGTACTTTACAACTGCAGATCAGAGAAGTCATCCAAGTTTCAACATACAGAATGAGAATGTGTGTGAATATGTGTGCATCTGTGTGCAAGAGAATGGGAGTGGGGACGTATTTGGGTAGTTTTTGTTTGTTTGTTTGTTTTTCCAGAACACTACAGTGTTCTGCTTCTCCTTTTGAATATATTTAGGAAACAGCCAGCTTAGGTTTCAAAGTGAGCAGTCACCACACAGAGATGTGAAATTTTGTTGCAATGCTTGATAAATTTCACTGTTGATGGGTCTCTTAGTGCTATTTCTTTCAAACACCTATTATTCCAGCAAGTCCAACACATATGATGAAAGTTAAGTTTAATTGCACCTTCTCTAGCATTTGCCCTAGCTGTCTGTAACTCTGACAAACAGCTGTGTAACTTTGTGAAAGGTTTTAATGCAGTTTTCCATTATGGATGTAAGTTTCGCAGCATGGTACTGCTTTTCTCATCTTCACCTTTACTTTCTACGTCAGTATCATTTTTTCTCCATTTATGTGAATGTGACTTGTTTCCCTCTTCTAAACAGTTTTAAAGTAATTGGAAAATAGATACTTCTTTACATGAGTTGAATTATTTTCAAAGCTTGCATGTTCTTCTGTTCAAGATTTTTTCAGAAGGTGAGTTAAGAAAAGGTCTCAACAGCTGGTATAGCTAAAAAGAAAACTCTTCCCCCACTTCTAAATTGCTAAGTATCTTGAAATGCTCGGATGATAGCTTCCTGAAAAGAAGTCCAACTGTCTTAATACAGCTTTTAACATTTCCCAGAACTTATTGATGTTGTGTTTATCTACTACAGGAATTAGAGATGAAAAGCAGAGCTTTAAGGTTCTTTCTAAATATTTACCCTCTCATTTTTGTCATACTACTCTTCTTGATCCAGTCATGGAATGTGATCTCAGGTCAGTTTTTCTATTCCAGCCATTTCCAATACTTGTTATAACTTGGATTTATTCATGATAGTAAATTTCTGATTTTGTTTGCTCTGTATCAATGTTTAACATTTGAAAGGGATTGTCCTCTCCCCATTGCTCCACAAACTCTTGCTGAACTCTATTTAAGAGTGATCTGTAAATCTTTCAGTTTTTATCCTGGAATTCTAATTTTACACTTTCCCCAGCTGGGTGATTAGTAATACACAGAAATCTGATGCAAGTAAAACACTGTTTTTGATAAACATGATTATATACTCTGAGCAGATTTCTCTGTCTTTTCTGATTCTCTTTTTTTGGAAAAGTGTAATTGAGGTTACTGAGATCCTGGCTTTTTCAGTAAGGCTACTATCAATATTTTAATAGGTCCTAAATTTGAGGTATCATATATAATGAGTTTTCCGGGGGGATACACTGCAAGGTAGAATCCTTACCCATGTCCCAGATGATCATTTCAAATTGTTTATTTTTTAGACAAACTCTGTTTCCCTTTTCAGATTCAGATAAGTTTTTCTAGTCCACTAATATACTACTATACTACCTGGGCGTCTTACAGAAGCTCCCTTTCTGAAGCACCACTACAATTTAATTGATTAAATGAATTATAAATAATGCAGAGAGTAAATGGCTTAATTCAAATCCCACCCCAGATTTTTCTGTTTGTTAACATCCACAGAGAGCAACCTGCAAAGGAGATTGCAGAGAAACATTGTTGTCTCTGGACATACTGATGATATATTTCTTTCTGACAGCTCTTAACATAATTTCTACAAAGTATGCCATCTCAGTTATCCCTTTTCTTTTCCTTGCCTAGTATATCAAACAATACATTTTGACTGCAAGCACTACTCAAGAACAAAATAGCCTGTTTATATTTTACAGATTTGTACTTTTTTACTCTTGTAAACAGAATAAATGTCATGGTACAGAAAATGAGTTTTGCTATTTTGGATAAAGAATTTGTGCATTTGTTCACTCATAATGCACAAGACTGCCAAAAAGGATTCTCCAAGCATTTCTATGAAATTATGGTTAGCTTTATGGAAGCCAGAATTGTCCATCCCTGGGGGTGCAACTATGAAATCCATCTTTGCTTTCTACTCCATCTTTCATCTCTTTTGAAAGAAAGCAGTCACAAAGTTCTGTGGTTTGCATGCTGTTTGTACTGTGGACTGAGAAAAAATCTTTTTTTTTCCACAGCTTCACCTCTCATGTCTTTATTTTCTGTAAGGTAAAAGCTACTTTTTTTATATCTCTTTCCCAAAGTTCCCAAGTTTTGATAGCAGCAAAATATGGCATCGTTTTGTTATGGATCCACTTTATAAATTAACATACATAGTCATGCAATCTGCACACTGCTGCACCAAGTACCATTTTTAAAATGTACATTTATGCCTTATCTATCATCACAAAAGGTTATGAAACAACATTAAAACTGAGAGCTTTTGACACAGCTAATGATGTGCCACATCAATTAAAATCTTGATTCCTGTTTGCTCTAAGGGGCAGCTTGAGTGTAATATCAAAGGTCAGCTATAGTACAAGAGAAGAAAACCATTTTGACATGGCACACCTTGACTGAAGTCCAGGTGCGCACAGTTACCTGCTTCTACCTTCCCTCCTGCAACTAGTGTGGAGGCACATGCCTTCCTCTAGTGCTGAGACATGAATGTGTGATAAACTGTGCTCCATGTCCCTTCTGGACTGTTTTACAGGGTGGAAACACAGATAGCACAAGTTCATGTCTGCATAACACTTTACTGCCCATCCCCCAAACACCCTGCATATTTTTACCCTTTCAGTTGGTTATTTTCATCTTACCTCCTCTACACTATAAAGTTGCACATGTTTTGCTCTTATTCTTGTGTAATCTGCAAAGCATCTGGGTCCCACACAACACAATGCTAACTAAAAGAGCATGCAAGCATCTTGGCTAGCCTTTTTTTTTTTTTTTTTTTTTTTTTTTTGAGAATAACAAGGCTACGGCTTTTGTAAGATACAGAAGAGACAAAATGTCACAACTTCCAGCCCTTCATTCTGAATGTGTTTGAGGCCAACTTCTAGAACACGAAAGAGGTAAAAGGTAGGGAGCATACAAAGGAGAAGCTTATACAATAGCATGCACGGTTCTAGGGAAATCCTTGAAGCTGGGAATCACAGATGGACCAACAGAGCCAGGGTGAGAATAGGCTTGCAAACGCTGTGATGGACTTCCCTTATTCAGAATAGGCCTGCAAATGAGCTAGGAGAAAATCGGGAGTGAAACCTGATGCATATTGACCACCATCTTTATTATTATCATTCCATAAAGAACAGTGCCAGAGTGAATCTGTGAATAAAACTATTCTGTGAATTGAAATACTGCATGCAAAGGGGTGTGCGAACACCACATTTCACCACTCTTCCTTGGATTGTGTGGTTAAAACTGGATTCCAAATAAGAGAGAAGAAATAAAACAATTACCTTCCTTTCTCCCTGTTGCACTGCAATATCACATATTCACGTGCAAGTTACAGCCTGAAGTGTATACCTTTGAGAATACCTCTTTTTAGTAAATGAGTGGCATCAGTTGAATGATAAAATATATATGCCTTACATTGCAAAAATGCAGATTTTATATGCATAGATAGCAAGTTCCTAAGCACATACTAAGTTGAAAAGTGAAATTTGCAGGCTGACTTGTTTTGTCTTGGTAATGCTCTTGCTGTGGTAGGAAAGAAATCAGCTCTGTTGCTAACCTCTGTCTTTGAGTTCCAAACTTGCAAGATCTGCCCAAATTTCCTCTCCATTTGGACAGTTTGTTCTGTGTTCTGACTGTGTCCAGAATCCTGTCAGTGCTGCAGAGAGTAAATTGTCTCAATTATCATTCCTGTCATCCAAATTCAGCATTTGCCCAAATTTTCCTTTTTCCTACAAACGATTCTTCCAAACCTTTATTTAGAGAAGAAAATCAGCAGAGCAGTAGGCAGAAAGGAAAAGTCTAGCTGTTATAGTCCAAAACACTCTACTCTCTTGGTATACTTTACTGCTAATTACTAAAGGAAAAAAAAAAAAAAAAAAAAAAAAAGTGGGGTGCCAGCAATCTGCCCTTCTTTCCACTTTTGCACATCCAAATTAATAATGTTTTCTAGATTTCCCTAGTTTAAAGTAACTCCACCAGTGGCAGCAGGGTCATCATGTTAAACCATTAGCCTTCAATAACTATTCTCATGTATTTTTAAATGAATCAAAACAAAAAATAAATCCTAATAACTTTTGTCTTTTTTGCATATGTGTTACTAGAACAAAAATCTTTAAACCAGTGTAACAAAAGCGCTTTCCAGATGTACACATTTCTATTCTATTCTTTTGGTATCAAACAAGATATGCGTAGGGAAAATGGTCTTTCCCTAGAGGAAAAGTATGAACTGGCATTTACTTCTTAGCTGGACTGAAACGGTGCCCCAAAAGCTGGAGAGCCAGACACAATGTGTTCCATATTCTTTGTATTACCTACATTAGGCTTATAACACATCACATAAGAATTATCCAGTTGTTAGGAAACAATTGGTATGTCTATGGCAATAACTATAGTATTCCTCTTTCCCTTTGTCTACTCTGGGATATGTCAATAAACTGCTTTTAGTACACCATGCCTTGATGTGCAAGTCAAAGGTTGGGAAGCTGTAGCTGTTTTAAAGTATGGAAATATCAGACAAAGACACATGAAACCAATAAAAGACACACTGTGTCAAACGAGCTGACTCCAAATACACACATGGAAGAGCAATATGCAATGCTGAATCCCTCTCATTATTGCTCACTCAACCTGCAATACAAATATTTCCAATTTCCCTGGCTTGCTTGCTTGTATTCAGCTACAGTGGTGACAGATGACCAGTCATACCCAGCTTTCCTTACCCTGATATTTCATACAAAAATGTCCTGCTTTATTCTTGTAGATATGGTTCAGGAGGTACAGCATTTCCCAACATCCTCCAGATAGTTTTGTGAGTGTTACTATGTTGCTACAAGCCTACCTCACTATGCTGCTCTTTTTAAAGAAAAGTGTTAGGAAAAGTGGTTGGTACAGACGCACTGTTGATAGCAGCATCATTTGGAGGGCATAAAATCCCCACTTATGTTAGTACTTGCAGCCCGGTTTGTGTCATTATGTTGTTTCCTCCAAAGAGCACGCAAGGGGGAGCTGTGTGTAGCCAACAGTTCTGGTGCAATCTCCTCGCTCACTCCCTGAAACAGCCAGACACTATTTCAGACACCTTGACAACGTTTGTCACCTCTGAACAAAGTAGCATGTAGCAATTGCTTCACAAACCTCTGCTGGCATTATATTTCCCACCAGGCTAGCCCCAGAATGGTTTGCTACTGGTAAGATTTGGCATGGCACCACAACCTACTCGGTCTCCTGAACTAAACAGGGAAGATGGGCAGCACGTATTGAGCCTCTACAGCCAGTCAGAAACATAACCTTTCAGTCTTCCAAAACTGAATAACTGCTGTTAAACTAGCATCCCCACATCTTGGGCCCATCCTCCCTGATTGGTGACCACCTTCTGCCCCAGCAGGAAAATCTCATCCAGTGGACCCAGTCTGTTTGTCCCACTACTGGAAGAAACAGAAGAGAAGCTTTCAGGTGCTCCAGAGAAGACAGCATACATCAAAACCACTTCTCCAGATGCTAAAAAATCCATTTCTTAACACTACACCACAGAACAACTCCTGGATTTCTGTTACCAAAGTACTGCATATGTTTGCATGGAGACCCATGAATCTTGATATCAGCCTGTGCAACAGATACAGGTGGTGGGGAGTGCCAAACTGAGGTGTAAGGATTCACAGGTATAGAACTAAACCAGGTCACAGAAACATGCTGTGGGCTGCAAATGCTATAAGCAGTATTTGGAAAGGAGTGAAGAACCAATGAAGTCATCTGAAACCTGAGCACTGCCAGTACACATCATTTGGAAAAGATATCCTTTTTTTTTTTTTTTTTTCTAAACCTATTCCAGTTGAATATAATGGATTCATTTTCTCACAAGTGCAAAGCCGGACTAAAGACTCATGTGAGATGATTTGCTGAGGCATACCCACAATTAATGTGTATTTCAGAGGGTATTTTTCCCTACCCCAGCCACCCTGAGAAGGAGAATCCAGCTGTTGGCTTCTTTCATAGCAAAGGATCAGTACATATTGCTTTACATTTTCAGTGCTAGTCATGCAAATAAGAAAGCAGCTTAAAGACTTTTTAAGTTAAAGCTGAAATTCTCCAAAGCCTCCACAGACCACGGGGCTTATGGCTTTCATTGAGTCATAGCTTATACACTTTAAACACCAGAAAGGAACATTAGATCATAGGTCTAACCTGTACATTGCAGCTCATTAAACTTCAGTGAGTTACTCCTGTGCTGAGATCAGTAACTTCTGTTTGCCTAAAATGTATCTTCTATAAAGGCATACAGCCTTGATCTGAAGACATCAAAAGAGGAAGAAACCACTGCTTCCCTTAGTATTTTGTTCCTGTGGTTAATCAAACCCCTAGTTATAAATGTATGCATTATTCTAATTTGAGCTTTTGTGGTTTCAGTTCACAGACATTGGTCCTTGATATGTCTTTTTCTTCTAAAACAGTCCTTTAGTTCCCAGTATTTTCTTCCCTTGGAAGTAAGTAGACACAGTTATCAAGTCACCTCCCAATCTTCTTTTTGAAAAATCAAACAGATGGTGTTATTTCATCTTTCATTATAAGCTTTTCCAGTCCTTCAATCATTTCTGTGGTTCTCTTCTGTATTTTCTCCAATTTGTCCCTTTTTTTTTTTTTTTTTTTTAGTGGACAACAGAATTATGCAGAAAAATCCAGTGTCCATTTCACTAATACCATACAAAAATGCAATCAGTCACCCTTGCTATTCCTGTTCACTATTCCACTTCTTATGTGCACAAAGATTTCCCAGCACCCCTTTTGGCTACAGCATCACCATCAGAGCTCACACTGAGCTGCTTGTCCTGTATGACTTTTCAATGTTTCTGAGAGTTGTCATCTTCCAGTTTCTTGGGCCAAAAACTTTCCTTACCATAATGTGATTTATGTCTTTACTGCATGGTCTGAATAGAGGTGACACAACAGCTAGATTATCATCTTCCATGTTCCCAAATTTTATTACAGTTAAAATTCCTATGGAATCCAAACTCCTGGAGGTATGTGATTATTCAAGAATTTTCACTTTCTTTTAAAATAGTAAGGCATCTACCTTTTACGTTTGGAGACATGCCTTGTTGTACCTGAAACATTAGGAACTATAAGCCAAGTTTTAAATACTTAAAAAGTTATGATTTAAGAAGGCTTATACTTTTAATATTAATATATCTTGTTTAAGTAGGTGGCTGAGATATCTGAAGAAAAATAATGTGACAGGGAGCATTATATAAAGAAATCCCCACTATGTATGATTTTATGCATTGAGCAATGATTTCCTTTTCCCTGAGAAATAAAACTCACACAAATAAGACTTATAGAGCTCAACAGCTGCAAGGCTTCCACCTGTCTTATGTACTATCTGTCTTTTAGAAAAGCTTATACAAAACTGATGAAGCACTGGAAATGTAGGGAAGATTCAAGGAGAATAACAAAGGACAATGAAGAAGATTAAAAGTAATTGAAGTAATAAGGGGAGAGCATAAAAATTTACAAAGACTGTAAAACTGGAGGGCAAAAATAACCTGTACTTTGTATTATTTAATACCACTAACAATACAAAGTATAGATATGTATGCCTGCATTTGTGAATTTATTTCTACTATAATAGATCTTACCCAGCTACAACTGTTCAAATAGCAACTGAACTAAAAATACTTATACATATCTGAGAATTAGCTGAAGAATACTGAAGCAATAGCTGAAGAATCCTGAGCAAGTAAAGTTAAGTGAGCCATGCTGCAAATTTGTGTTATGAATGCCTGTATCTGCTGTGCAACATTGATTTTACTCCTGAGTAATTCCACAGATTGGAGAGATCTAAAATATAGCAAAGTTAAAAAGGGAAACTTTTTATTCAACCCAGTGACTTGATGATTCAGATACATTTTAAGAGATCGGAAGAGGAAAAAAATCAAACCAAAATGACAAAAAATGCTCTTTTAAAAGTCTGTTTTCCCTATTATTAGAAAATAAAACCACTTTCACTCAACTTCCCTAAGTACTAAGTTATCTGTAAAATTCCATGTTTTATTTAAATATTTAGAATATCTACTAAGATACAAACAGAAGTCACTTCCTTCCTACCATTTATTTAATAGGTTTCAGGACTTCACTGAAGATACACAGGAAACCTGCTATGATTTCTATGTGCCAGGCAACTTTAAATTATACCTTAAGATTTAATGTTTACACTGCAGAAAAGGGAACCATTGGCACAGGGAAGACATAAATAAATACTTGCTCACTCTGTTTAGCTATGGATTCTGCACATTTTAATACACCAGCTCTATGCTTTGTATGGGAAAGAGACACCGGAGTAAGATTTGCATAATATAATCCCTATAGAAACCAGAACACAGCTTAACTCCTTTATTTATCTCCCAAGTCTAGATTCCAAATAAGATGCTGTTGTTTTGATGATGTTATCCATTTCCTTTGCTACACGAAATTTTACACAAAACAAGACATATATAAGTGGATCACATTTCAAAGTAAGTTTTCCTTTACCTTTTGCACTACTGAGAACCCAGAGCTTGATGCTAATAAAAAACAGCATCTATATAGAAAGAGGTAAAGCAAGCTACAGAGAATGAGGCATGTAACTGGGGCTAGTCACCTGCAGAATTTCATACTGAAACAGTTGCAAGTAAACTGAAATTAACAATTTCAATTGTGTGTAAAATCTTTTCAAACACAACCAAAACAGAACAGAATTATACTTCACAGTGAGGAGAACTTGTTCATGAAATAATTTCACCATTAGTAGCTAAAATGAGAGGGACCTGATTATTTCAGAAAAGAAATGCTAACAGGCAAAACAAGCATCTGAAAACATCCAAATGTGAGTAAGAAGCAGGCAATAACGATTTCTGAACAAACAAAAACTTCTGGGACTGCAGTACTAATGCGCTATCTTACTTCTGGTTAACCAGAGTCGTAATTTGTACTTGACATAGTAAACAATTCAAATCATTTGCATGTGACTTTAAATCTGTAAAACTTAATAAAATAAAATAAAATAAAATAAAATAAAATAAAATAAAATAAAATAAAATAAAATAAAATAAAATAAAATAAAATAAAATAAAATAAAATAAAATATAAAATAAAATAAAATAAAATAAAATAAAATAAAATAAAATAAAATAAAATAAAAATTAACAAAATCATGACACCATTGCCATTGACAAGAGAGTGTTTATAAAAAGGTCTTACTACCAATTCCAGATACCAGCAGAACTTCATTAAAAGTCATGGATTTATACCAGAGTCAACCCCTCCACTCATCAGTGAAGTAGGACAAGAATAAAACGTGTTGGTTTCTTTTTAAATGTCAAAATTGGGAAAAAAAAAAAAATCCCTGACAAAAGAATTAGAAAAACTGTGAAATAGTCAAGTAGCAACTAGAATAAGAAGAGTCCAAGAAAAAGAAGAGTTTGTTTTTCAAGACACAGGGAGGTACACAAGAGAATCTGCTTGGGGAGGAGGAAGAGAGAAGACGGCTATGGTAGTTCTTTCATTTATACCACTCTGAGCACTGCATATGCTCCCAGGAACATTCGGCTCCTCTGCATTCAGAGAGTAGTGCTGAGGAAATCACAGTGGTCGGAACTGCGGTGAGATCGCCAAGTACAGAAACCGCACAGGCACCAGGACTGTGAAAAACACTTCCAGCTCCTGAACAGGATGGTAGTGCAAACCCAAAGCTCCTCATGCTTTTCGGAGCTGTGTCTTAAGAAGCCCAGTAAAAGCTCTAGCAGGATGTGAGCTCCAACTGGTCGAGCAATTGTGAAATATACGTGGAAGCACATTGTACAATGGAGCCAAATCATTCCGATATTTTAAAGCTCAAAGAATTGCCCGATGGGAAATGAAAGCTACTGGAGATGATGTAAAGATGCACATATGTTTGTTAATTATATAGTAGCAACAATACTGAAGTAACAATACACAAAGGGTTATGTTAATTTTTGTGTGTGGTGTCTGAGCACAGCCAGTGTGGACAGTCTGATCCAGGCGGTCACATAATAAGAGTTCTGCTGTCTTCCCTGACACTCCATCCAGCTTAGCACCGTGCTGTATGGGTACGCGTGGGTGAATCATCTGCAGCACCTGAACGGGATGTGTGGAGAGGCTTGGTGAATCAGTGATCCAGCATCAAGGCAAGAGGACATTATTTTCCCAGAGAGATCACTTTTTTTATGAAAGCTTCTAAATGTAGGTAATTTACAAAACCCGTTTTTCTTCTTCCTGCAGTGGAGAATATTAGCTCTGGGTTTTCATTAAAATATCAGTTTTAACAGTTGCTTTTATAATATTAAAAGTGTCCACCTCTTTCCAAATTGCTTAACGTATTCTTTCTTTCTTTATTTTTTCCCTAAGACCACGTAGCTGCAGCTGTGCACAGCTAGACAGTTGCAACATTCCTGCAACCTCACCAGTGATGACAAAACAAGAGATGAAATTGCCACTGGGCAAAGTCTAAATAACAGTTTAAAACTGCAGGGACTCCATGGCATGAAAAGAATTATTTAATCTAGGATACCGTACTCTCTTTACTGCCACAAACCAAATTCTTGGATCATAGTTTCAGGTTCATGCTCCTTCTCCATTTGCATACATAGCTTCATAATGGATAAATATGAACTTGTCACAGCCTAGAGTTGTCACTTTTTTTTTTTTTTTTTTTTTTTTACTTTTCCAATGGTAGTTTGACCACAGATCACACAAGTACCTTGTAAGAGGTGAGGATGAAGAGGCTGGTGAGCAGTAAGAACAGCTGTCATCTCATCATGGTCAGAAGGGTGTATATACTCATAAATGCTATTACCAGTTAGCTCCACCTGTGAAGAGACATGTAACACATGAAGCAGTGCTGCTTCCCCTTTTTCCTTTCCTATCCCCCAAACATTCTGAAGTGACCTGCATATACTGCATCGGGGTAACTACACACCGTTTGTTAAACATAAGTCAAATGTATCAAAAACTTGTTCCAAATTATGCTCCTTAAACTGCATTATTTCCTTCTTCATCAGGAACTAACATTTTGGGGGCTTTTGTGGGAATTTCCGATGATGATGATCTGGACACAGAAGAGCTGCTAGTAGAGAGAGCTAGTGAATGAAGTGATAAACTAGAGCAGCTGTAGAAATGCTAGGTTACCACAAAATGGGATAAAATCATTGAGCTGTATTAATGTCTCTTATAAAGGCAGATATCCAAAAATAAAAAAATGAAAAAATGTTTGACAGGTTCCCAGAAACTATCACCTGCATTCAGCTGACAGTTGAGCCTTTGGAGCCAAACTGCTAGACTTACACATTTCTTTTGTGTCTTTTCAGATCGCCCACAATATTCAATCCACGGCAGTACATAGAGCTCAGAACGGTAGCCAGTGAATTCAAAAGACAGACTTCCACAGATTTTCATGAGCACTGGCTTGAGCCTTTGCTGCTTTAAGTAAACATGCACATTAAAAAGACTAAGAGAGCTATCTTAAATGTCTGTACTCTCTCTTCTCACTTGAACTTTGCTCGCTCAGGAATGTATTTCTATCTTTCCCACTGTTGTACCCATAATAACTGCTGTGCAAAAAATGAGCGGCGTACACCGTATGTCCTTTTTGCTAACTCTATTTGCCACGTATAAAACTCACCAACAAAAGTCTCCAGATAGATGCAGTAATTGATTTAAGGAGTGAACCAATACTTTGAGCCTGTGTTTTAAATTAGTGTCAGGCTGCCCAATTGTTCAGTGTGGCCTGATGTGCCTTGGGCCCCCAAGATCAGAGACAGCTGAGAGGTGAAGTAATTTAACCTATTCTTCTGAGCCAATCCTACTGATTTGCTAAGATGTGTGAGTTGCCTTTTCTTTGGAATAAATGAAATTGTCTACTCCACAAAGAAATCTTTTTCTGAAAATGTTTCTCATAGTTCCATTTTCTGCATTATTCATGGAATGTCTCTTCCCAAGACTATGCAAACTAACCTTTTTTTTCTAGCCATCTATTCCCCACTTCTTCTTTCCAACAACCCCTCCCTGCAAAAACAAAAACACCAACACTGACCTGATAGTCTAACCAGAGTAAAATTTCACTGAATAAGGCAAAAGTGACAGAAAGAGTAAAGATGAAAGAAGAGGAGAGATGGAGAAAGAGACAGATAAAAAGAAGGGAGTAGGAGGGAAAGAGGAAAAGATTAAGAAAAGGAGAGGAAGAAAGGATGAAGGGAAGGGAAGGGAAGGGAAGGGAAGGGAAGGGAAGGGAAGGGAAGGGAAGGGAAGGGAAGGGAAGGGAAGGGAAGGGAAGGGAAGGGAAGGGAAGGGAAGGGAAGGGAAGGGAAGGGAAGGGAAGGGAAGGGAAGGGAAGGGAAGGGAAGGGAAGGCGATTATTTATGTTGATTCATTTATATATATTCTTTTTAATAATATGCAATTAATATAATAAAAAGCAGTAACTGTTCTTTTTCAGGATAATAACAGTGCAAACCTGTTATAGTAACTCCATCTTCAAGCTTTAGTGGTGAGGGAGGGAGACTGTATAATCTCACTGTGACTCATGCTTTTCACTGTTTCTGTTTGTTTTTAATTATATGGGGGAAAACACATTTGCAAGTGTCTATAGCTAAGTCTGTAAATATCATAATCACCTACAGACACATAAAACTAATAATTCTTATGTTGACGGGCATTTCATTGGCCTTTACACTTAGTAAACCAGAACAACAAAAAAACAGAAATTGGAGAAATTCTCAGTTGTAATCAATGTTTGAACTAAAAGGAGCATCATTTATGACCCTGTTCTTTTTCAGCTTCCAAAAAAAAATCATTCACAGGTAGCCATGTGCAAACTATCTATCCCTTCAACTTTCTTACAGAAACAACGCCAACCAACCTGACTGGCAATATCAACTGTAGTAATCAAGATCTTATTGCAACTCTGCCATTACTAAGTATAATCATAACCACATTGACATGTATCTACTCTCTTACAAGTATGACGCATGGGTATCTCTTGCTTTTCCAAAAGTAGCTGCCTATTGCAAAAGAACTACTGACTAAAGTAATCATTGGTTCACAGGATTCACAGGACTGTGTTCAAGGTCATATTTTTATTCAAAATTTCATTTTCATCACATAATTTTCATAAATAAAAATATTTTAGTTTTATATCTAAAGTTGAAAACTAAAGTACTTTGTCAAGCTAATGACTAGCTTTTCTCATTATATATGTAGGAATGTTTTCTACTCTGATGTATGTATTTGCAACTCCAGCAAAGTCAGTGGGAGGTGAATATACAACATTGAAACCAAAATTGATTGTAAAAATGCTAGTGGAAACATAAAGCCGTCAGCAAAGGCAGGGGACTAAATAGGAGTCAAATAACCAAAATATGTATACATAATTTTGAAACTGACCACAGTCTCCTGCTACACATAGTATATGCATGCTATTTTAAAGCCTACAATGAAACACTGAAAACTTTAAAAAAAAATAAATTATATGGTTCAATTCATAAACCTTCTAAAATCCCATGCCTCAGGCTTATTAAACCAGCTTCCTCGATGCAGCTTTTTAATATCTGTAAATACCTGCTTACTACCAAATATCGCTATTTCCTACTAAGAGCTTTTTTATGTGTAACTCAGCTGCACAGTTTTTTCCTGCCAAGAAAAGATTCATAATAAACACAGAGGACTAAGTAGATGGATTCTAGAGCAAATAATTACATATTTTGCCTTTCATATACTTATTTGACGAAAGTAAAATAAACTCTTGGAAAAGTTCAGATGTTTGTGGTTAAATATTTCAAGATTTATCAAAAGTCAAAGATAAGCTTGGCTCCCTCATGGACCCAGAAAATGGCTGGAACAAGGTCCAGACTTTCACAATTAATATATATATATGTATATATATATAAAAAAAATTCACCGTTATTTCCTAAGAGGATTTTCTTTTCCATTCTGTGTCTCTGGACTCAGGGGTGAGGGGATGAGGGGAGGGAGGTGGAAAGGGGGAGAATATTTGGGGAATTTGAACCCATTTACTACCCATGGAAAAAAGAGGCAAGAAATTGGCTCTATCTCAGCTAGCACAAGTCAGTTCAACAATGATCTGAGGCCAATTGAAATTAGATGGAGGAAGGGGTCCTAACCATCAGTATTTACAATATTTACTGTTAAAGTTGAGTGGAAAGGTTGATCAAAATCCAAACCCACAAATTAACCAACAGGTCCACAAATAGAGATGTAGCATTTTCAGAAAAATTGTTTCTGATTCTCTAAAATTGCAGGCAGAAGTGAGTCAAGTATTGCTGAAAAACAATCCTTAATGTTGTTTTTACATTTTTAAACTAGCTTAGCAACATTGTCTATGTAGGCTTTTTCAGAAGGTCTAAATTCTTTCTGCTTAACCTAAATTCAAGATATACTAGAAGATAAAGGCTACTGTAGTAGTTCTCCAAGAATATCCTGCAAAATATTTTTAAATGAACTTTTTATTTAGTTCAAATATACATTTTAAAACAAATTGCACTTTAACTGGAAATTGATGTGTGGACTAGTTAATTGTCAAATTATTTAATAAAAAGGTCTTTCTATGCACTCTCTAAAAGATTTTCTATGATCATCATCACTCTGGTCTCAGCTTGTATTGGCTGGAGCTCTATAAGAGCACTTGTTGAAAATATAGTGTGGGATTATGACTTGGTGAGGGAGACTTGCAAAATTTGCTTCTACAGACCAATCTCATTCTTGTTGATGACAGTGGCAAAACTCCCAGTGATTTCCAGAGTTGTAGGAACAAGAACTCATTTAGAGCCCCGGGAAGCTTACAGGAATATCCCAGTATTAATGTATTAATACGCTAGTATTTAGGAAAAGCCTAGAATTAATTGTAGCATTACTTAAAACAAAATTGTCTCTTGAAAAATGGAACATTGAGCAATATCAAGAACACATTAGATCATAAAACAATATTACAAAAAACAAGGAAAAGTCATTGCATTGCTTAGGTGTTTTATTTTATTTAAAAATAAATAATAAAAATGATAATAATAATAGGAAATAAAAAATGTTGTTAAACTGCTGGAGCATTCAGTGCTTTGAGTCTAAAACATGCCCTTAAGTTTCACGTGCCTCTGTCATCTCTGATCTACACCTGGAAAGTTCAAGGATACAGCCCATTCATTTACAAATCTTTGCTAAAGCGAAATATTTGAGATCTTGCTTAGAAAACTTACTTCAGTAAATAATATGACCAAATACTTTAGTTTCCCTTAGCAGATCTTGCAGTAGGGTTTACAGAGCCACACTCACGTGTACAGCACAGAGGGAATACATTCTGTGCAGAGGGCCATAAGATCATACCAGCTAAAGAAGACTGTCCCTTCTCCTTGACTGTGGCAAAGTTTATTCATTGTCTTAAAGACCCTGTGGGTCTTTAATTTCACCAGATGACTGAATAATACTGAGACCTACAAGAGGACATGGTATTCCTCAAAAGAGAAAGAAAAAAAAAAAACCCTGGACAAAACCTAGACCAGCTAGCACTTAGCAAACAGCAAGCAGGACAGAACAATGAGACTACTTCAAGGGCAGATGGGAACACTCAGTGCTTTGGAACAATCATACCAACTAAATGAATCTATTTAAGTAGTTAGCTACGTTGTGGATCTTTTCAAAACATTACACGGAGAAAAACATTTAATAAGACTGTTGATTCAGAGTAGAAAATATAGCCATTTGGAAGAAAGTTTTTACTAAAAGACAGTAATATTTAAAGTAATTTGAACATGCATTAAATGTTATGAAACAACTAATACTATACTGTAACAGACTCAAATGAACAAACTGCTTGAAATAAGAACATTCCCTGGACACATTTTTAAAAGTTGGCAGACAAAAAGTATCCATGCCATAATTTTGATCCTCAAAATAACTTTTTCTGAAGGAGATTACAAAAACAGGAATCACAGTTGCCTTTGGATTTAGAAGGGGTGTTTATGAGATGATACACTTGCTTTTTCTATCTCTTCAGTGTTCTATTTTTTCTCAGAGTTACTAATTCTAATTCAACTACTAGAACATGCATCCAAAGATCTTCACAGTTTTTCAAACAAAAATATTAATTACTATCAAAGCTAAAGCATGCCTAGAATTTCCACAACTCAGTCCCTTCTCTGCTGTTGGACACAGGCATATTCCTCAGCTGTCTTGCCTGAAACAAAACATCTTACTCTTTCTCACAATCATCTCCATCTTCTCCTCCTTCTCCTTCTTCCCCTCTCTGCTATTTATTTTTTTTTTCCACTTAATTTTATTTAACTCTGAGAGGCATTTCAGCTGTAACTGGTTGTGAGGAAACAGTTCTGTTTCTTGCAAGTCTCATCCAGGGCCCATTGAAATTAATTAGGCGTTTATCTATTGGAGTTCGGCAGGCTTTAGGTCAGGTGCTACCAATGAAATTGTGTAGTTCTTTTATACACAAATGTATGGAAACTTGCACTCTGCAATAAATTCAGGCTATTTGCCCTTGTGCCTATCCTAAGAAGGCAAAAAATTAGAAATGTCCTTCTAAGAAAAAATAAAAAATAAAAACAATAAAAACCCCTTATACTTCTTGTGCAGAACAGTAGTAAACTGAGTTTTATGAGTTCTATCACAACCATATAAAACGCTTTACTGAAAAGACCACTGAGCTGGAAAAACTCAGGAAAAACTACCCTGAATTCCATGTGAACACTCATAAATCTGCCCCCCCTTTCTTTTTTTCCTAAAGCACATTTACCATAAAACTCATGTTCCACATCAGATTTCCTCTCTATTTCATAGCAAGTCTCAATATCTTACACAATCTAAAACATATAGCCTTGAATTCTAAACTTTATTTCAGATGTATAGCATTACCACACAGGCAATAGGTTTGGGTTTCAAGCTCTGCGTATATCTGCAATTTGCAATATCATATTATTTATTACCCTTCTTAAAGGTAATGAGGAGTAAAATACAATGAACAAGAACAGATATAAAGACAGTCATGATGTGGTTGTAAGTATAGGAAACTTGAATATTTAAGGAAGGCCATTTATCAGAAAACAAAGTTGAAGCTTTGATTACCCCTAAAAAACAATGACTCACTATATATATGGCAAGATGCTAGTGCTAGGTCCCAAACATGGTATCTATATCTAACAGATAAAAAAAAAAAAAAAAGTCACTCCTACCTGAGATAAGCCAAGATGTACAGATGCCGTTTCTGAGATGTACATAATTTTGCCGTCTGATGCCACCACGAAAACAAAGCCATCCAAAGTCTGTAGAAGAGAAATATGTAGGGTAAAAAAGAAATAACTCTGTAAAAACCATTTACTGTGGGCAAAAAAAATTTGAAGCCTTTTGGACAAGGATGATTGCTATCCAACTTAAAGAACAGCAAATATAGTATTCAAGAAATAGAAACCTTTATCTGATGGTGTTCCTATAAACTATAACACACACACACACACACATTGTGAAATCCAATTCATTCCCCCTACAGATGCGAGCTTTACTGCTTCACTTTAAGTTAACATTCTCCTGTTGATTCTGGTTATTTTAGTACTTAGTACAAATCCTGAGCTATGTGGTACTTAGGGGAAAATCTAGCACTACGCAAGCCATTTTTTATGGTATAATTGGCAGACACAGCTTACCGCTATTTGCAATATATTTAATGATACCGTAAGCAATGCTTTAAATTTCTTTGACTTTATTTATATTAATGCATTTCTGAACAGAGGACTGTTTGCTATGTACAAGGTGAACTTAGGAGAAAGAAAAAAAAAAAGTAGAATAAACAAATCAGCATTCAAAACTTTATAACACTTGAAGAGAGATATTTATGCTCATTAAGTGATATGCCTAGAGTCTGTGAATCTCAGCTAATGGTACTTTGCAATGCAAATTCTTATTGATGGGAATTCTTAACTGGATGATAAATATTCCTTGTGTGAGTAAAAACTGAAGTCTCATTTTGTCCTGTGTCATCCATACAGGAAAAAATAGGCTTTTGGTTAGGCAAAACTGGCTGAGATTTGGACACGCAGCCTATTGATTTGGGGTACTTTGATTCTTCAGTGCCCAAGGTTAGACAGACTTTCAACGGTACCTTATATTATATAGTCAAAAAGTATCCACTATCTCTAATTGGTTTAGGAAGCCTTGATCAATACACCCATATGAACATCACCAGAAAATGTATTTGGAATAGAGAAGTCATTTTTACAGTACACAGATAAAGCAGGCACCTATTTTTAATTCATATTTTAAATTACTGAACTTAAAACAGGAGAGATGCAATAAAATCCTGTATATTTCATGCTCTTACACTGCTGCCCCAATAAAAGAAAATATTCCAAATTATTCTCTGGCCTACTAACGATTCTACAGCATGTAATTGAAACCAGATTACTCTTTGCCTTCACTTCTTTTCCCTTTTTTTTTGGAACATAAATTTTGTAGCAGTATTAAAATGGGAAGTAAATTATTGCATCCCTAACCATAACTTTTCATCCAAACACTGCCATCCTGCAATTGCTCTACCCACTATCACAACTAAAACTGTGTCAATCCTTTCATTACTCCATTATATGGTGTGGTAGGTCACTAACTTTCCCATCCAGAAAAACACAGAACCATACAGAAAAGTTTAAGAACCCTTAAAATAAGTCTACAGTGGATTTCCTGGCATTATTAAAGCCTTAACATTCACAACTCAGAAATAACTGAACTGTAAAATGAGTATTACAGGTGATTAGCATATATTATTTAAGTTCATCTAATGCCAGACAAAATGTGAAATGGCGAACACGGAGGAGGAGCAAGTGTGCCAGCAGTGATTTGTATGATATAACTAGACAAACATTTTGAAGGTAGACCAATGACTGTGAAACTGCAGCTATCAGCTTCTTAAAAGTCCAAGTGGGTTTTTCCAGGCTGGAAATACCTCCACCAAAGATCATTTTGGACTCGGTCAATCCCATGTACTTTATTCAGTCACCAAAGAATGCTTCAGGACATTCTGCCCAAAGCACTTGCCCTCCTTATTCAAGGAGGCATCTTGCAGGGCCTCCACGACAAACCCACCAACCTTACACCTCATCGCAAATTTTGGGCGACCCCTCACAGCTGTCCCAGCCATGTCTTGGGGACAAAGGTCGCCCAGTCCTGCCGGTGGCGCGGCCAGCGGGGTTTCTGTTCAGCTTTTGTCCCCAGCCAGGCGAGCAGGGAAAACAGCTCCAGCTCTCTGACCAGAAATTAACCTTCTACAATAAAACCGACCGTTAAATGATTACGGTTTACTAGGTCTTTAAAATCGGGAGAGAAAAAAATCCTTGCGGTATTAAAATTGCGTATAAAAAAAAAAAAAAAAAAGGAGCTAAGCGTAATTATTATTATTTTTTTTCCTCCGGCTGGCATCCACGCCCCGGCTACGACTTCCTAAATTCTCCTCCGACCTACACAGGGGGAATTCAGAAGAATTCCAGAGCAGATCAACGGGATTTTGAACAACTGTATTTTCAGGTGCTAACGTCAACAGGAGATCTAATCCAGATGTGCGCCGCCTGCCCGCTGGGTCCGGCAGGGCTGCCCCGGCCCGGCTGCGTTTGAGCACCGTGAGCACGGACCCGACGGTGCGGGGCGAGATGCTGCTTCCACCAGCATCGCAGCCGCCATAAATATATAAATAAATACATAAAATGAAGAGTTTGGGTTCTCGATTTTGCTCCTTTCCCGGCCCATTTGAGGGTCTGGGTGACAGGGAAGGCTCCACACGGGCTCCGCTAACAAGCCGGGGGGAAGGAAGGAGGAGGAGGAAGAGGAGGAGGAGGAGAAGGAGAAGAAGGAGGAGGAGGAGGAGGAGAGGTGGGGAGGTTAATGGCCCCAAAACACAGTATTTCCGATGCGCAGCGCGTACGAGAGGAGGAAGGCGTCCACTACCTGAAGCAAATGGGATCCCAGCTCCTTGGCCACGTTGTCCAAGGGCCCTATCCTGCTCGGCTGTCCCCAGGCGTCGCCTAGACCTGCAAAGGAACCAAGGAGTTGGTTAGACCAGGGCAAGGGGCTCGGAAGGGGCCACGTCCCCCCTCCCTCCCCTCCCCTCCTCTCCCCTCCGAGCGGCCCCGCTTCCCAGCACGGGGCGTCGTGCCCGAGCTTTTTTTTCCTCTTTTTCCTTTCTTTATTTATTCTGGAAATCCCTCCAAGGGTACTCCCACAGGCGCTCTTTCCCCAAAGAGCCGCACGCCCCACGGGATGTGTCAGCCCCCAGCGCTCCCCCTCGCCCGCCATATCGCGGCGCACCCCCACATGTCGCGACAAGGAGCCGGGCACACTTGTCCGAGGGAGGCCGAGAGCCCCGGCGAGGCTCCCGGCCCGTCCTCAGCCCCGCCGGGCTGTGTGTGTGTGTCTGGTCAGGGATTTTGTTTGTTTTCAGTCCCTCCGTGCAAAGAAGGGGTGCCCGGGGGGGCTGGTGCCGGCACCTGGCAGGCTCCACAGGGGCACAGGCGGCAGGAGGAAGGCGCAGCCATTTCGTGCCTCCTTTGGGGAAAGAAAGGAGAAAAGAAGGCTTTAAGCCCTTCGGGTGAAGGGTCGGTGATGGGCGAAAGGTGAGGATGCTCGGTGCTGCCAGCCCCAAAAGCTCCCTGGCTGGCAGCAGCCGAACCCACGGGGTTTGTAGCTTTGCACATCGCCCATACAAGGCACACCGGTGCACAGCCGGGAAACGGTGTTTTTCTCCCGCTGCCTCTCACCGGGGCCAGGTGCTTCTAAAGAAAACTCCCTCGGCGAGCTTTCAGGGAGTTTTCTTGAAAAAAATAAAAAATGATGAAAAAAAAAAAAAAAAAGAGCGTGAGCCCTGCCCGGCTCCCTCGGAAAGTAAGCTGGCACCCCGGCTGGACGGCGCTGCCCCGAGCTTGGGGTTTTACACAAGTTTTTAGGATGTTGTCTTTATAAGGCTCCCCCCAAAGCCCTCCCAGTCCCACGTCTGCCTTGACCGAGTCCCGCAGCTAGCCCCGGTCTGGATGCGCTGGGAGCCCCTCTCCCTGCTCCCCATCCTGGGCACCCACGGCATTCCCCTCCCCAGAGACGGGGGCCTCGTCCTACTGCCCGGTCCCGGCGGGCGAGCACCCAGGAGCCTGCGGCTTCCAGCGCAGGAGAGGCTGGTGTAACAAGGGCAGCGCCAGCAGCCAAGGTCAGCCCCAAAAGCAGCCGCCTGCCTCCCTGCCCCGGCTGCCCGAGCGGGTGTCCCCAAACTGCAGTCCCAAAGCGACGCTTTTTGGGGGGGACACCTTCCCTCCGCTAAAAAACAATAAATACATAATAGCGTTTCAGCACCCATTAGGAAATTTACTCCCAATGGCCAAACGAAAAGGAGCTCTTTCGTACTGCCTTTTCCCAATTTGCACTTTGGAAAAGGCTACCAATCTTCCGATGAGCCGACAAATTTATTATTTATTTATTTGTGTTATTTCTTCTGCCGAAATGCGGCTTCCTCTGCAGTAGGAAGTTTAAAGGATCGCGAAGGCATCCCGCAGCCCCTTGCTCGAGTCGGCAGCAAATGCGAACGACCCAGCCGGTCCTGGTGCTGCGCGGATTGCCCTTATTTCGATTTACCAATTGCACGTGTCGCAAAACCGTATTGCAACCCAAACGAGGGGTTTACGAATAACGACATTAATACTTAAAAGGAAACAAAAACAAAAATTAAAAAGTTTTGATACGCCCTGGGCAGAGCCCTGATTTTCGCAAGGACGAGGCGGGTTTAGGATTTTAGCCGCTCCCTCCCAAAGCCGCGGCTGGGCAGGTAGGATTTCGAGACATCGCCAAAAATCCCCACGATTTCTGAGGTCATTTTCCGACCCAGGCTAAAACATTCGCTTCCGCAGATTTTTTTTTTTTATTTTTTTTTTCCCCTTTGAAATTTTAATTTGGGGTTGCGATTGCGAACTCGCATCAAACGCCAGCGCGCCCGGTGGCTCAGCCCGGCATTCTTCCCAGCTTATTTTAAAGCCGATGATTTTATCATTTAATCCACCGGCGGATCGGAGGTGGAAACGAAACGAAGGAAAACCTTCGGCTGAGATGAAGGACTAAGGCACATTAACTCGTCTTCCCAGAGATTTGCAGACGCGCAGCCTACGCCCTGTAAGCATATGGATGCAATAGACTCCCAAGAGTTCCTCCTGCCCGGCCAGTAAATAAGGCGCATTTTCACTCACTGCACTGGAGCGGGGCCAAAAGAGCTGCCGATACAAAGCGAGCGGCTTGCGAATCGCTCCTCGGAGGAGGTGGAAAGTTGCTTGGCACGGCCCCGGCCGGGCAGAGGGGGCTGCGGTGTGGGCACGGCTGCGGTGCCGAGAGGGTGGATTTCAAGGAAACCCTTCAAATGTCCCCGTTTCGGCACAAGTTACCTGTGACACTGGCCCGGAGAGAGATTTCTCTGCGAGCAGGGGGTTCTGAGGGGGAAATAAGCGGCCCTAATAGCACCAGGGCCCGCCGGGCCCCCCCACCTCCAGCATCGTGAGGTTTTGTGCAGAAATCCCAAAGTATGGGCAACTCTCACCACGGGAAGACCCCAGGGGCTTCTCCTATGAACGGGTCCCCCTTCCTTCGGCCAACCTGGGCGCAATTCCCCCCCGGCATCCCCAGCACCCCACCCCTCGTCTTTTGACACCTTGGACCTCAGCGTTCGCTTTGCACCATTTCTCAGTGTCCGGGTACGGGGGGTGAACCAGGCTGTAATGAGATCTAGAAATATTTGGGAGCAATCCCCGCTTTCGCCCTCCAAACGTCTGAATTGGGACTCGCGGACGTTTGAAAGCCCGGTAGCGTTTCTGTTTGGGATTCTGCTAAAAGAATTACTTAGCGATGTCTTGTGCGAGTATCGGATTGCCCTGTAACTCGGAGTATTTCCTTCGTGCCTACTACCGTATTGTTCCTCGGCTCCCCCGGAGCGTGTGGTCCCCCCGCGTTATTCAATAGCCAGCTTTCCCCAGGAACCTGGGTCAACTACAAACGCCGGCGTTTCCAGTGCTGCCTCTCCCGGGGGATTTTTCCCCAGGCTAGCCCGGCAGAGCAAAGGGGAAACGAAAGGGAGGCGACGAGCTGCCAGCGGCCCCTGACCTCGGCGGCTCTGTCCCTGAACGGGGACGGGGACAGCTCGTGTGCTGGAGGGGTCCCTGGGCTCCGGGGAGGGGGCCGGAGGCGACGGGAAGCCCCCCGCTAGCTCCCAGGGTGGCTTGGGGAAGGAGCAGGGCCGCTGAGAGAGATGGAAAGATCAAGCCTTTGAGAAGACTGAAAGTTTAAAAAGCAGGGATGAAAAAAAAAATTTGAAAAAAAATCAAAAGGGCAAGTCCCAAAGTCCCGGAGGAAACCTACAAAAGTCCTTCCAGGACATGCGGACGAAGCCACAGCCGGCTCTTCCCGGGGTCACGCTAAGAGGGGGGTCCCCTTAGCCCCCCCCAAGGCTCCCGCAGCTCCCACGGCGGTGACCCCCTCCAGCCCCGACGGCGCTTTGGGGCGACAGCCCGACACCTCCGGTGCCGCCGTTAGCCGCTATCGCGACAGCCGCGCGTTTTCGCTTTAATTGTGTGATTCATTAATTCGTTAATAAACCTCTTCCGAGCGCGGACGAAAGAGCTGCAACCGGCCTTAATTTTCTTCAAATATAGGTTCAGAGATTCACGGTCCAGATTTAATAGGGAGCGAAAACTCTGTACGCTCCTCACATTTTCTATTGTCTGCGTCTCAGAATGAGGAACAGGTCTCAGGGCTGCTACTTTGTCATTTTATTCCGATTGTTTCGTCCAGAACACTTGGTACTTCGGATCACTTATTAAATACCCCGTTCCCACCCGGTTTAAATGGCCATAAAAGCGCAGTTTTAAAGGCAGTTTCGGAAACTACGCTGGGGATGGGGCAGGGAGAGGATCCCAATTTTAGCCGGCTGAGGAGAAGCGCGTTTTCTTTAAACGCTGTTTACTCTCGCGTCCCTTTCATTTGCTCATTTTTAGAAGAAAATGCTGACAGCCAAGACAGAAGAAGTCCCGTGGTATATTTTTTCTTCCACAATAATAAGTGCCTTGGCAAAAAACCAAAACGCAGCCGAGGACGAGCTTACAGAGCCGGAGCGCGGGGGAGGCTGGAGGTTGCTGTCTCCTGGACTCTTAATTCATGAATCCGAAGGTCAGAGCAAAACCCCACGGCAAAACGTACGATGTCGGAGCACGAAATTTTTGCCTTCCAGGGCTTGCTCGCCTTTGCGGGGAGAAAGGAGCAGGAAGATAAATCTCCTTTCGCTCGCGCTTCTCAGAGCCCGATCGGGCGTCTCCGTGGGGGGGGGTGGGGGGGGGAGGATGGGGGATTGGGGGGGGCTCGGTCCAAACCGTGAGTCTCGGGGTAAAGGCACGAAGGGGGGAGATGTGGGTCCTGTCTGAGCCCACTTCCCCGCCCTGTCGGGGTGTTGGGACCATCTCGGCCCGGACACCTCGGTGAGGGTCCCAAACTTTGCCCGAAGTGCGCGTCAGCGCGCTCTGGAAATAAATGGGGGGGTTGAGCGGGGGGGGGGGGGAGGTGAGGGAAAGCCATACACCGTTTTTTTTAAAAGCACAGCCCTCTCTCTCTCTTCCCCTCCAGTCTAGACAGAGCTGGAAGCCAGTTTTATAGCTGGACAACATTTCTGATCGCGCTGGCTGCAGCTACCCCGGGCCTAGCACGCATGCCGGAGGCGTCTCAGGCCTCCCCCCGGGGCCGGCTGGAAGAGCTGAAACCCGTTCAAACCTTTTTTCAGCTTTCTGGGGGGATGCTGGGGTGCTGGTGAGGGGCTCTGCCCGTGCCCCGGACCAGCGGCTGCCAGGGGCCCTTCGGCGGCGACCCCCGGAGGGGAAGGGGGGGCTGCTTCGTGTTCGCCTTTGTTCCAAGCCCCAGTAACCTCGGGCATCTCTATGCCCCCCACCCATGGGGCCCAGCGTGCTGGAAGGGGCTTTTTCCCCGGGCCTTGCTACCCCAGAATTTAGGATGCGCTGCTGGGCAGCTCCCTCCGGCCAGTGTGCCCCCCTCTCCTCCAGCAAAACCAACTGGGAGAGACCCCGAGGGAACCCCCGAGGGGAATTCACCCCCTCGGGAGGGGAAGGCAGAGGCAATGGGGCGCCGTGTGCCGTCGGACAGCCCCCCGACCCCCCCCCCCCGACGGCCCGCTGCTCCCGGCTGCCTCCCTCCGGCTTCCCCCGCTCTGCCCTCGGCGGTCCCCCCGGCCTGTCATCCCCGGCCCCAAAGCTTTGGTTGGAAACGCGTTTCCATCCGGACTTAAGACGATGAAAGATGAGGAATTCGCCCTATGCATTTAAAACCTTGCTCTTAATAAGCAGGGTGTGCGGAAGCGCACGCCCGGCCTGTTTAAGGAAGACAGACACATAAAACACCCCCGAGCTGCTGGGTATAAACCTGCTCTCGGGGTCGGCTGCCTGCTCCTGAGGATCAGTAGGGCTGCCAGAGCGGGGACACGCTCAGCAGCATCTCCGCCTGTGCCACTTTGCCTCCCTCCAAAACCAAACCCGTTCCGGGGACACGCTCCCGATTTCAGGCCGGCGACAGAGAGACCCCCCACACCCCACACCCCCCGAAATCACGGCGTCCTGTTTCCTACGGGGACATTTCCCCCCGCGGGGTAATGGCGAGAAATCAGAGCGGAGCACCGCCTCGCTCCCCCCGGCGGGCTGCGGGAGCGCACTCCGAAGGAGCCCGGCCTTGCCGTAGCGCTGCTAGCGCTTGCTCGCGAAATCCCTCAGTTAGATGGCCAGAACGGTAAGCTTTTCCTCGGCTTGGGAGTATTTTTTTTTTCCGACCCCCCTCCCTCCTCCTTATTATTATTTTTTCATTTGTAGCCTTTTAATAAAGCTCCGTAGAAACCGCGGCGGAGAGCCCAGCTTCCACTCCGTAATTTTTTAATTCCCCCCGCCAACCCCCGGGCCGGAGAGGCACAGACAAATAACAAAAGGGGGGAGCCGGGTTTATCCAGCCGCCCCCCGACCCCAAACAGCCTTTCGCCGCACGTCCCCCAGCGCCGGGCTGGGGGAGCAGCGGGGGGCTTCTGCCCAGCCCCCGGGCAAAGAAGGAGCAAGGGGGGGGTCAGGCCTCCGAGAAGGCGCTGTCCCACTCCCGCACGGCCCCGCATGGAGCAGGTTGGGCCAATAACAACAATAACAACACCCACCCTGAGAGCGGGGGGTCTTTTTTTTTTTTTTTTTTGTTTTGTTTTGAGAAGAGAAACTGGGGTCCCCCTCAAGCGCTCCCCACCGGCTCTGCTCCTGGGGGGGCTCCTCTTCCTGGTTTAGGAGGCTCCTCTCCACCCCCGCTCCCCCCTCTTTTCCCACCCGGGGCCGGGATCCCCCATCCCGGCCGGGGCACAGAGGGGTCGGTGTCGGGGTGCGGGGCCCCCCCGGCTCTTTTCGGCTTCCCCGCGGGGAGGAGGCGCAGAGGGTGGTTACCTTCGGGGAAGACGGCTCGCATCTTCAGGTAGCTGGTGGTGAGGCGGATGATGGACGCCTTGTCCAGCTGGGAGGTGATGGCCGAGGGCAGGGGCAGGAGTTTGGCCAGTTCGTAGAATTCTCCATTTTCTTTTTCCCGTCTAGTCTTTGCCGCGTTCTTGGATTTTTCCTTCATCGCGACTACTGCAAGGCGAAGATGACACTGGCATATTAGACCCGATTCTTCCGAATTGCAGGGGGCATGGATTTCGGCTTCAGAGTTAGTATTTTCGTTTAAGAAAGGGAGGGAGGGAATTCACCCAAATCAAATCAACTTAAAAAATAAAAATAAAAAGGGGGAGAAAAAAAAAAAAGGAGAAAAAAAAAACAAAAAACAAAAACAAAAACACCAAACCAACCAAACAAAAACCACCACCAACAGAAGTGGTGCGAGGAGGGGGAAGGCGATCTCTGAGCCGCAAGCCCAGCAGGCAGAGCTGATCGGGAGAAGGCAGTCCTGCTCTGCCCCTGAGCTATCTAGAGCTTCAAAACCGAGACTGAGAGACCTACACGAGCCACGGTCCTCTGCCTGCAGCCGGGATCGGATCTTCTCCTCGCCGGGGAGCAAAGAGCACCGGCTTCCCCTCACCGAGGGATTTCTTCTCCTCGAGCCTTCCCCGTCCAAAACCAATAATAAGAAAATATCAAAAGCAGAGCGGCCGCGCGTGAAATCATAGGGCTAGGCGGGCTGGACCGTTTTCGGACGCTATTTTTGTCTCTTAAAAAAAAAAAAAAAAAAGATAAAATGGAAAAAAAAAAAAAAAAAAAGTAGAGAGAGAGAAAGAAAAGCCTGCGCTGCTCGTTTATAAGAGAAGCTCTGGTCCCGGTGCGGGGGAGCCGGGAGGGCAGCCCCCGGCTAAACGCGAGCCGCAGCGGCCGAAGAGGGAGCCGCTGGCCGCAGCTCTGGCAGATCGCAGGCTCGCATTTCCCTCCCGGCCAGGGCAGCTCTCGGCGGCGGGAGGGCCCCTGCCCCTTCCCCTGCCCCTGCCCGGCCCCGGGGGGTGGCTTCAGCGGCGGGGGGCGGCGGGCTGCCCGCGGGGCTGGGGGCGCGGGGGGCGCCCGGCTCCGAGCGCGGCTCTCATGCGGAGCCGCCCGGGGGGCTCCGTGCTCCTCGGGACCTGCGCCCGCTGCGGCGTCGCCTCTGTCTTCCCAAACAAGTCCGAGCGCTGGCAAAGGCTGCCGGTGGATTTCTTTGCTTAGTTGTCTCGGCTTTTCTCCTCTTTCAAGAAATTTGCAAAATCGGGGTTTGGTTTTCTTTCTGGTTTTGTTTTCTTTCTCTTTTTTTTTTTTTTTTCTTCCTTTTTTTTTTTTTTTTTTTTTTTTCTTTTTAAAAATTGTCACGTTATTTAAAGAGCTGGTGCAAAGCGCTGGCTCTTTCGCACACGCATGCCTTTCCGAGGAAGAAGGAGGGTTCGCTACGGTCACCTCCCGCGAGGAGCAGCGATCCTCACCATGCGGCCAGGCTCCAAGGTAAAACTCCCCTCCTCTCGGAAATCCTGGCCGCCACGCTCCTTGCCTGAAAACACTGATATCTCCGTTTTTTTTTTTTTTTTCCTCCTTGTTTCTTTTTTTTTTTTTTCTTCTCTCTCCTTTTTTTTTTTTTTTTTTTTTTTTTTTTTTTTCCAAGGGGCAGAAGGAGCTCTGAAGTGGACCCCTCGGTTTAATTCTTTCGCAAAGGCTTGAAGAAAGCCAGGAGAGCCTCAAGAGGGGAGGGGATAATGTATCCGTGACGTGTCCTCCCGCGCAGCGCCCTCCGAGGAACCCAAATACAGAGGAGCCAGAAAAGAGCCGCAATTAGCACTTGCGAGGGGACGGGAGGCCGGCCCGGGGGGAGCCGGGGGCGGGGGGCGTTTGCTCGCCCCGACCTCCCCGAGCGGCCCCCTGGCCCCAGACCCTACCGCCGGGGGGGGCCCTCGCCGCCCTCCCCACGCGGGAGCGGGGCCGCGCACGGGCACGCGTGGGGACCGCGACACTCGCGGGGCCTCGTTTACCCAGGCAGTGCTGTTTATCCACCGGGTGAAAGGAGGAAAACGCACGCACCTAAGTGCACATGAATCATATATGTAGCACGTCCGCGACATACATACATCATATACACAGGGCACGCGTTGCACTCTCAGCCCCCGACGTGACTCCCACCCGCTTGCCCGTGCTTAGGGCTTCACCCAGCTGCCGCCTGCCTTTCCCGGGGAGCTGTAGGACCCCCACCCCGATCCCCCCGCGGGGAATGGACCCCTTTGGGTGGCTGTGGGCACGAAACCAACCGCGGGGAGGGACTCAGACGGGCCGCCGACGGGATTCCCCCGGTCCCGGCCAGACGGGAGCCCGGTGACCCCAGCCTCACATCCCTACCCCTCGCAGCTCCCCGGGGAAGCGGCACCCAGGGATCCTTGCAAAATTGAGGGGAAAGCCCCCGGTGCCACCAACCTGGCCGAGTTTGCCCCTTTGGGGATGGGAAATGGGGGGCAAAGCCCGGGCACATCCGCCAGGCCGCCCCGACGCCCTTTGCCCAGCACAGCCCCCTCGCCACGCGTGTACCCCGGGGTTTGGCAGCCGGGGAGAGCTGAGGAGATGGGGGAAAAGTTTTCTGCCCCGCTGCCCCTCCAGGGAGGGAGTAGGCTAGAGCTGGCTTTCGGGCCGAGAAAACTTTAGAAAAAAAAAAAAGAAAAAAAAAAAAAAAGAAAAAAAAAAAAACCGAAAAAGAGAAAACCCTCTGTTTTTCTTCTTACGGTCTCTTGCCCCGGTCGGGACTTTCGCCGAGCAAAACAAAACCGATTAATCTAGGAAAACATCAGTCGAAAAAAGACTTCGGCGTTTCGGGGAAATTCTCAAAATTCAGTACAACCTCCGCCCGCCGCCGAAACTGTACGCGTTAGCAGAGGTAAAAAAAATAAATAAATAAAATAAAGAGTTATCCGGGAAAAAAACAAAATCAGATATAAGCGGAAAAATAGCTGTACTTCAAGGCACGGGACTAATACAATACGCTCCGCGGTCGCTAAACCCGAAGAGAAAACTTTCTGGGACCTTTCTGCGTACTGGGAGCAATGATCGGGGCCAAGCGATTGGGGCTCAAAGGAAGGCGACAGGGGAGCGCGTTGGGTTTCTAGCAAATTATGGTGCTTTGGAGAAAGAGCAGGTTTGGGACCGTTTGAAACATAATCCCGAAAGAAAAAAAGGGGGGAAAAATAAACACCACCAGGAAACCCATATTGCTGCAACGATGGCCCAAATTCGCAACCTGCAGCTCAAGCGAGCGCCGGCACAACTCGGAGGTGGCTACAGGGTCTTTTGGGGAAGGGTTCCCCGTTTGGTTCAGAAATTCAAAGCAGGGGACGAAAATAGAGGAGGAAAATTAATACAACAACTGGTTATTTAAATGTTCAGGTCATATTTGCAATTCTACGTTGTTACCGAATCGTGGACTAGGAGCGCACAAAAAGCCCCGTTATTTAGCAACCTTTTGCCGTGCTTCGAGGGGGAAACTCTTCTCCGTTTGGGAAGGAAAAGGACGGGATTTCGGTCTCAGGTGATTACATTGCAGAGGAATCCTTTGATTTTTTTTTTCTCTCTCTCTCTCTTTCTCTCTCTCTTTCTTTTTTTTTCTTTTTTTTTTTTTTTTTTTCCAAGGCTCTAACCAGAAAACGATGATTATAAAAAAAGGGAGGGAAAATGCGTGGGGGGACAAAAAAAAAAAAAAAAAAAAAAAAAACACAAAAAAACAGCAAACTGAAGCAACGGCTGGTTGTCTCCGAGCCGTCTATTTATTTGGTGCCCGGCTGCGGGGGTTCCGCGGGGGTTCCGCGTGTGCGCGCCCGCCGCGCATTTTCCCACGCGTGTCCGCGCCGCGGCGAGGCTGCTGCTGGAGCTGGGGACAAACCCGAGGGGTTTATTCCACGGAGGGGCACGGAGGTGGGAGCCCGGGGAAAGCTGTCCCGAAGGGGCAGCTCAAAAGGAGAGAGTTTAACGCCTTTTTTTGGTTAATCCGGGAGCAGCCGCAATTAACGTCTCGCAGCCGGAGCGGTGTCGGGAAGCGGGGGCATCTTTCAGGGTTTCTTCGGTCTCGTTTGGTTTTGGTGCCCAGCGCCCGAGTGTTTTCCCCGTGTTTTGGGGCCTCAGGGAAAAGGGGGCGGCTTGCCCCCGCACACGGGGTGGGATGCTGAGCGCCCCTGGCCAGGGGAAAGCAGCGCTGTGGAGCCAAAGGGGGTGCCGGCCCTTGGCCGGTGTGCTCGGGCTTAACTAACGTATTAACTGTGAGAAATCCCAGCGAGTTCCTCAGGAAAGAAAATATCATCAGATATTTTAACATTTACGGGCTGTAACATCAGCGTTGGTATGAGCTCAAGAACTAGCACCGCTTATCATCCCCCCAGGAATCCCCTGTATTTTTTTTCCTGTAACTACTGTTCCCAAGTGTGGATGTATACACACACACGCTCACACACACAAATCCTATAAATGCTAATAAAACAGATTCCTCAGGATTTGTTTAACTTTCCCTGGCACCACAATCTTATATTGATATTCAATGGGGTTACTAGTGTGCATGAGGATTACTAGTTAAGTACAGACTGCGGGATCAACCTTCTAGTATGCCACTTGAACATGTCCTTACAAATAAGTAAGGTAGGAGACGTAAGCATTGACAATACGATTAATTTGCACTGAACACTTGAAAGGAAAAAGGAAGTTAAATCACGGCACTAGAATTATTAAACTATGCAGAATTGAGGCCTCAGGTTGCAGAGGATCGTTTTCAGCTCTTTACTCGAAGCTGTATTACTGCTATTGTCCAACCTTTGCTGGCCACATGGGACAACATTTGGCAATCGGACAGAAAATTATTTCTACTGGGCATGAACTGGAAATATCCAGCTGGGGCGTGGATTCCATTTCCAGGCAGAGTGGAGGGAAGGAAAACTCAGTGCTCTTTCTCCTTACTTGTGCTCCTTACAGATAACATTTTCAGAGTTTGTCAAAAGACTCGCTGCTTAAAAATGAAATAAAGTTTATTATTTCCTTTAGTATTAGTACATTTGTTTATTTTCTGTACATAACGTAGGAAAGGGTACACAGTGCACATACAGTACAGTGTCTGTACATAAAGTATGGTGATAATACAGGCATGCAACAGGGCAGGAGCTGTCAGAGTTGATGGACTGATCCAAATGGATGACATTTGGAAAAAATATGTCTGAGTTAAAAACATCGAATGCTCATGTTTGGGTCAGGTTTTCAATTTCAGTTTTCTAAGGAGAATAAAGTTATTTTGTTAAGGCCAACTTTTTTTTTTCTTTTCTTCTTCTCTCTTCTCTCTCTCTCTTATTTTATTTTATTTTTTTTTTTCCCGTCCCAACTGGACGTGGAACTTGATGAATTTTCTGAAAATATTTTCCCAAAACTCAGATAAATGATATTAATTATGATGCCCAAATATTCATGACCAAATATTTATTTCTGCTAATGTAAGCTGCAAACCATATTTCGTTTAACTATACTATATAGTTTAAAAGGTGAAAGCTGTCCTCAGGAATAGAAGAGGGAATGTATCAATCACAGAAAGGAAGCTTCTAGGCTAAAGAAATAGGAAAAACCTAGTCTAAAAAGCACACAGTGGAGCATTTTTGCTCCATTTGTCTGAAATCCTTTAAACATGATGAAAGTCAATGTGAGTATTTTTATTTACTTTTTTTTTCTTCTTTTTTAAGTTATGTTCAGTGACTTCAAGTAGTTTTCTCAATGGCCCTCAGCCTGTATGAATAGTGTGACTAATCTAGTGGAGATGAGTAATTGATCTGTGAGGAATAGAGGAATTCTGATGCAAAAACATCTCTCTCTTTTTTGTTGGTATTTTATGCTACTTGACATTCAATATATTATATAATGACTGTCAGAAGAACTTTGGTAATGCTTTATGGTAACCTTTATAAATACTTTAGTCATGATTTAGAAATGATGAATGGAAAATGCTATTTATAGATAATTATGTGATGTTTTACTATGTTGTAAGCACATTCATAAACATATGTATGCACTCTTGTTAATTACAGGATGTTAATTTGTTGAACATCCTGATTCAATTTTTCTTGCATTTGTCCATTGACTGCTTTGCAATACAGCTACCAGCTTATCTCTAAATAAGTATTTTGCCATGTATGGGCAAAGAAATTTAAGCCAAGATTAATCGATTCACATGGGACTTGGACATTATTGCAAGGGAGAGGGGATGGAGAGGGGAAGCAAAGGTTCTCGTGAAGGCTGCTTTGGCAAACTTAAGACCTCAGCCCTGCAAATGAACACGTACCAGTGAACTCTTGAAGCCATTAGCTTAACGGAGCTTACAGTCCAGCAGTGCAGGCTCAGAGACGTGAGACAAGGCACTAGAGTGGGTCTTTCTCCTTGTTAGGATGGTCAAGCTCATTGAGAAGGTCTGGCACGGGGATGTGAAGACTGAGGATTCACACCTCAGCTCTTTGGGGACTGGTGTTGTGGTCTCAGTGGCTGTGATCCCTTTTGGATCAAAAGCTGGGGCACAGAACAGTTTCATCCCCTGGCAGCTTGCTTGAAACAGTTTGCAAGTCCCCCAAGCTTCATCCTTGCAAAGGTAAGGCTTTGCAGGTGTGTAATGAACCCACGCGAGCCGACTTCACTGAAGGCAGAATGCAGGCTTCTCATTGTGTTCCTAACCAATGCTCACATCTTCCCAGTTTAAAAACAGAGAGATATTTTCTTCTGGCCACCGTGGACCTCCTCAGTAGCACTGAGACTGAAAAGTCATGACATATGGGTAGCAATAACCACAAAGCAGTTACATTTGACATTGAAACATTTCAAACCATCCTGCACCAGCACACAAAACATTTCCTATAACAGTAACCTGCTCCTCAACAAACACACCACCAAGTTTTGTATTTGAACAGCTAGTCAGTCAGCAAATACATCTGAAAGTGTAGCTGCTCTCAGTATAGCGACTTAGAGCTACAACTCATTACTGTTTCCAGCTCTGGATATAACTTATCGTGCCTCTTCCCCTTTGTCAGAATAGATATAACCGAGGTTTCCATGCTTTTATTGTGGGAATCTGGGATATGTTCATTCTTAACTGAACAAAGGCGACCTAAGCTCAGTCTCTGTTAACATCAGAAAGATACTCAGAAGATACTGCCCTCTAAAATGATCTGTTTGACCTTTAGACACTGATCCTGAAATTTGATCTCTGAGACCCACCAATACCAAAGAATTAGACACTTCAGTCACTGGATGCCATTTGAATGCGCTCTCAGTTTCGGAGTTCAAGGCCAGGTCCAGAAAGGGACTCAGGAAGAATGCAGATGCTGAAGTCTAAAACGGGAGTGCTGAACACTTCCACTCGGTTGCTGACTAATTCTGGATGTGTCTAAAGCTCAATTTTCATCATTTCATCCCCCTCAGGCACACGTTCAGTAGCACCTCAGCCTCGGCAGGGCAGAGCTAGTCTGGTACCCAATGTAGACCTGGGAAGTGAGTGTTTCTCTGCTTTTCTCCTTTGGTCTGGACCCCTCACAGTCAATGAATACACTGTGAAAATGCTCTGCTGCCTTCTTCCTTTCCACGATCAACAGGAGAAGTCGTCTTTGCTTTATACACAAGACAAATCAGTTGCATCTGACAGTGAAGACCCAGGTTCAATTCCCTCCTTTGTCCAAAGGGATTCAAATGCAGTCCTCCTGTCTTTGAAGAGTATGTTTGAGGCACCAGACCATTGTCCAACTGAGCGTGTATGAGGTACTCTCATACTGAATTTCCTTTTTTTTTGTGCATAGAAGAATCAAGATTTACCTGGGAGAAGGGAAAAAGGGTTAAATTCTATTGTCTCTTCCAGTAGTCAAGCACTTGGCTGGTAAGAAAAACATCTGTATTTTAGTGTCTTTTCCATTTTTTTTGTTCTTGTTTGTTTGTTTGCTTGTTTGTTTACACATTTTAATTTCAATGCACACAAATACGTTGAGTGCCTTTGGAGCAGGATGAGAAGCAAGGCTCCCTTCTCCCAGCTGACTGCCTTGCCAGGAATCACAGAATCACAAAATGGTTGAGGTTGGAAGGGACCTCTGGAGATCATCTGGTCCAAATCCCCAGTCAAGCAGGGTCACCTAGAACAAGTTGCATAGGATTGCATCCAGGTGGGTTTTGAAGAATACTAGGGTTATATATATATATATATATATATATATATATATATATATATATAATTATTATTATTACTACTTTTTTTTTTTTTTTTTCTCTTTCCTTTATTTTTTTCTAGGCAGAGCAGCCTCTAGTGAGCTGGAGGGACTGAGAGTCTCAACTCTATTTATATCCTGCTGCTGTGGACTCACTCTTGAAAAGATGAAGATAAAAGTTCAAATTTCCTCAGAAGCCATCAAAGTTTCCTCTGATTTATTGAATGCCGGACCACTGTGTGATATGGCAGGAAGATGAGAAAACCCATTATTCTGCCTCTAGTCTTACAATTTAAACAGTTTGCTTTTTACATTTTTTTTTTCTATTAAAAATCAAACACAAACAAGCAAACAAAAATTGAAAAGTTTAGAAGAATAAAACAACTCCCTACTCATCTTCCTCATGCTAGCTTAGATGTTTCACTTCTCACCTTTTTAATGCATTCTTTATGGAAGATCCCAATCCCACAGCAATTTAGGCAGCCAAAATTGGATTTGGAAATTACGCTAGTACTGGATTATTTAAGAGGAACTGCAATGCCTAGTTCCATGTCTCCAAAATCATGTTTTGGAATATTTTCCAATCTGAAAAATAAACAAACAAACAAAAAGACAAAACAAAGAAAACAAAAAGAACCACCAAACCAACCAACCAACAAACAAATAAAAAAAAAATACTTGCTTTCAGGTTGCTATGAAGGAATATTTGTAATTATTCCACTGTCAGGTGTTTCAGGCTATTCCTGAGAGCACCTGTTCTCATATAACCATATAATCAACTCCTAACAACCAACCTCAGCTAAACAAGCTCATTGGGCTACGACTTAAGTTTCCCAAATAGTGGCCACCACACTGCAATGGAAAGAAAGAGACTCCTCCCATCCCCTGCCCCTTACCCTCAATCCTGTATAGAATGTTCTTACATGTCCAGAAAAGCAATGAATTTCTTCTCTGGGAGAAGAGGAAAACAGTCAAGTCCCTCCATTAGCTGAAAGCTGTACATACTGTTGTCTCCAAACACTCTTTTTATCACTTGAATGGTTTCAGAAAACACTGTATCTGTTCAGCTCCTGTTACGCAGTATGACAGTCAAATTCCAAATGTGCTTTTCTCCTTTTTCCTCCCCTTCAATCTCAAAGCCTTTTCCTTATTATTATTATTATATATTTTTTCAAGCTTTCTCTATGCCAAGGTTTCCCCAGCACTGGGGACATGCTATTAGCTTATCTCGTGAAACCTTACTGCAGTGGGGATTTGCAGACAACTGTTTACCCTGAATAGATTGCAAGTACTGGACAGTGCAAATATTCACAGTGGGATTGATTACGCCAGTATCTCTAACCCTCTGAACACATGCAGCATGGACTAGATAGTTCAAAATACTAGAGAGGGTCTTAGACCAAGCTGAATATTTGTACAATTAATACAAGATAAATATTCTCCCAACTGCCTATCCAGTGCTTTAGTGACCATTGCTGAGGAAGTTTGTACTCCAATTCTATCAAAATATAGGATTTCAGGCAGGTCAGTAGAACAGACTTTAAAGTGAGACATATAAAGCAAAGTGGGAGGAAAAAGGAGCATGAAGAACACAGAGAATAATATTTATCATGAATGCCTGAGAGAATCGGCTAGAGATCTGAAATGAATTTAGAGGCAGATAAAGCTGACAGATAAATCTTAGACAAATCTAGGATGAGAGAGCAGCATGATTGGAGAAATAAAATAGATGTGGTGATGATAGCTGCTAGAAGAAGAGTGAAGCTCTGCAGAAGTTCAAACCCATTTCCAATAAGAAGTTTTATCTTTGGGGATTACTCAAACAGAAACTACAACTCCTCTGAGATTTGCCTCAACACCAGTAAAAATGCATAGATCTGATACTGCAAACAGAGTTCCTGTGAAGAGGCTAAACTCCTCATGAATCAACGTCGTGGTCTTCAGTATTAACGTGGCTTTCAGTCGGTGGAGGCTTTTGCAAATGATGTAATGTTTGTAACTTGATATCCAGCTTCAGAATGCTGGTGAGGACAGAGATGCAGAGGAACCAGGCCACTCTGGAATGATCTTTGCTTCCCTGTGAGCTTTTGGTTAAAGGGTTTAATAATTTCTTCAATTCAGCACCTAGGACACATAATTTATCGCAAGTCTGACATTTGCTATTTAGTGAAATCAGATCTGATGCTTAATTATTAAAAAGGAGAACTTCAACCATACCTGCCTCTGTTCTCATCCAGCTCAAATGTGCACTTCCAGTTTTGATGTCCTCTCTCTCTTTTTTTTTTTTTTTTTTTGGTAAATTAAATGAAGAAAGCTTTGAGACTCTTTGTGCATACCCATCTCTATGAGCAAATGCTTAGTGGAAGGACATTTGATAACTTTCATTTTAACCATAAGGCAAGTTAAGGAAGGAATTCCAGCTCTTAACTCTGAATTTCCTGGGGTTTTACAGATTAAATCAAATCCTTAAGGCCATTTTACCATAGTTTTCTTCTGCGCAAGTGTGTGATTTATGTTCTCTTTTTATTGCGTGAACCTTTGTCTCAGTACTATTTGATTTAGCCTACTAACGGCTGTCAGCTGATTTGATTTTAGTATCTGTAAATTTTTGCAGACAAAGCCAGACAAATGCAATGCGGAGTAAATTAAATTGTGTAATTTAATGAAAAATCAAGTCGCTAAGAGAACAAGATTTTAACTGTTGATCCAAAACAGCTCTGCATGTAAACAATGGATCTTTGGTGTTTACTGTATACTATCTGTCTAAATACAAGGATTACTGTTTCCCCTGGTGTAGCAACTGGCTGGAGGTTCTCACTGGTAGCTGTTATTAGTAGCAATGACACATTAATTGAACTTCACTGCTTCCAGGTGTGTGGCACACTCCGGGGTCACCCAGAGCACTACAGTTTCATGTGTATTCAATTACTGTAGCGTTATGAAGGAATGCAACATGTCATACATTAAAATGTCAATTACCACTTTTTATGGGATAGTGGGTAAAATAAACCAATCAGCTTTCCTACAGTAAGGTTTGTCTTCTTGGTTGCAGTACGCATCTAACTAAGCTTTATCCCCCACTTCACCTTTGAAACAGGAACAGAAAGAGAAATGTGTTTAGAAATTATGGCCCACAGTTAGAAATTGTTAGATTACTTGTGTATAAATGGTTGGATCATGAAATGTTGTTATTAGTGGCACATCCTGTTATGAACAAATCAGTAATGGTCCGCCTCAATGATTTGGTCTGAAACACTCAAGGTCATGGGCACAAATTCTCAAGTGGGCACAAAACATTTGACACTCTGCCCTCTGTCTGAGTGTGTGATAGCATCTTTGCTAAAGCAGGTCTGGTCAAGCTTCATAGGCATTTCCAGCAATTTTCACAGTGCAAATGTTCACTCCATTAGGTATCCTAGGAAATGTTCCCCTCCAAAGACAAACACTGTCTTTTAGCAAGGTGTTTGTTCTCCCCACGAAGGTCTCTTTCCTGCTGCTCCTTCAAATGTGCTGTTGTTGGGAAACCATTTGAAATCCAACCCTTTGGATTGGACAAAAGGTGGAATCTTTGGAAGCAAATTTTAGCTATGGGAGATGGAATAAGATCTATTCTTGCAATATTTGTATTGGGGAATATTCTCACATCTCTCCAAGCTTAGTTGTATTCGATGAATTTTCAATACTCATGGTCTTTCTAGTAAAATAGTTCTAAGATCTCTTTCACAATTACTTGTTGGTTGTGAGGTTGAGATTCGGGAGTGAATGATTACCAAGTTGCATGGGCCATGCCATGGTCAGCTGAATATTTATTGGCAGCATTTTTTTGTGTTGTTGCTTAAGCAGCAAGTTGTTGCTGAAGTCTTACATTAATCAGATTTGTATCTATATCCTCACAAGTATCAAGGCAAGTAAACTGAAAAAAAAAAAAAAAGAAGAAAAAAAAAAGGAAGGTAGAGGCTTATTTCAGAATTTAAGCTAGGGAACTTCTTAGTCTATGTCCATAGATCTTCCTGACCTTACAACCGGTGGGGTAGAAACTTCTGCAGTGCTGGTAAAGATAGTGAGACAACTTCTTACATCAACAATATCCCAAAGAAACATTTTAGCTGTTCTTAGCCAGATCTTTTAAAAGCTATTTCAAACTATGAATTAAAAGGGCAAACCTTTTATATGGAAGCCTGAGAACAGTGGAAGATAATATGGCTTAAAATAGTTATGCATGATACAGTTTGTACACATTAAATTTCACATTAACTTTACAGGAGATTTTAGTTGTGGTTTTGAAAGTCATTATTATGAAGAAAATCATCTGTCTGGGGTCACAAACATACAGTAGACCCAAGGCTAATAAGTAAATCTGTGTGCTTTGGTTTACCCATTTCTTCACTGGAAATGCCCTGTGAGAAAGTATGCCAGGAAGGCTCCTTGTTTGCCATACTGAAGGTACACAGTATCAAAATGCATGATGTAGAGTTCAACCTAGGAATAAGAACATTTTTTTACCAAGCAATATGATAAATAATCCACAACTTCAGAACATTAAAATTAACTTGGGTGTATAGATGCATAGCCTCTTGTTTCCAAAGCCTCTAGTCTTATCTCCAGATCTTCAAATTTCATTCCACTCCCCCTAAGCTGAACAACACATGCAAGTCACTTGGATTGCATCCTGCATCTTGGATCTTGCCAGAGGTGAGAAAATATAATTTTAATGATAATTTATGATCTTTAAATCTACAGAATTGTCCCAGGAAGATGACGGCAAATCCAAAAAGCGTTTTTGTTTCTTAGAACCCTCTTTTAGCCATAATCATATATTGCAACCTGTTGCCTATTGAGAGAAAATATATATAAATGAAATAAGTATATCCTGACTGTTCTAAGCCAAAAATAAAAATTAGAATTAAGAAAGATCCCAAAACACATCCAGTGTTCTGTAAGTACCCTATTGTCAGAAGTAAATTTATTTTAATTCTTCTAAAGAATGCAGAGACCTGTAAAATTATGAAAATCCTTTCTGTTGTGGACATCCTTTTTAAAGATACAAGGATGAATACACATTCATGATACATATAAATATATCTACACATACACACACGTACAAACACACATGAATGACTATGCAGACATTAAGTTATATGTCATCACTTTAAAAATAACATAAGTGGCTTTCTGATCTCTGTGTTTGTGAAAAAAAAATCCCATCAAATTCCCAATCTCACACACAACATTTAGAAATGAAAGTGCAAAATTTGGACTGTGACCTTATTTAAAAGTATGTGCTATAAAAAACAGAATGTACACTTTATTTTAAATTCAGAACACAAGGGGATATTGTTTTAAGTAAATTTTCAAAGTAGCTCTCTTGAAAGATTAATTCTTAAAATGAAGGATAATGCAGATAATTTGAATAGTGCCATTGAAAGGAAAGCAGATCTGAAGTAGCCTTTGGCTTTGCAGAGTTGTGGTGAATTCTTTGATGCAATTGTTTATTTCTGGTCCAGATGGATGATAAGACATACTGCCTTGTCCTGGAAGGTAGCAGAGGACAGAGGACTCTCTGCAAAGTGTTCACGCCTTCCTACTGTAGGTATTTAGCCTAGACAGGGAAGTTTAGTGTGGATACCCCATGTGATCTATGCTTGTGATCTATGATTGCATCCTCAGAGTACCTACATGAAGGATTTTGTTTAAGTTTCTGCCTTAGGTCCTCTAAAACACATGCCTCTCAAAGGATGAGACACTCTCGCTTCTCTTTGAAATCCTGCCATCTCATTTCACTCAGTTTAGCAGAGGAGTTTTTCTGCTCCATTAAATATCAATTCTGTCATTGTGTTTTGGGAGAAGACCATCCATCCATTAAGAACCGGGCAGAGACTATTCGGACAAGAAATGGTAATGCATTTTGTACTCTGTTGACTGAGGCCTCAGTGCAGGCAGAATACGCCTAATTTTAAGCAGTCTCACTGACTGCTGGGACTGCTGACATGATTAAAATTAAGCGTGTGTTTCAGTCCCTTCCTGAATCAAAGTTTAAATGAGATTTGAAATGGCTGCTTGACTTTACATCACATTAACATTAGCAATTTCCTGGCTATTGTTTTTCTTCCCCCGCAGTGGTGACTTTTCCAAAATAGATCCCTCATCTGAATGTAAGGGTAAATGAAAATCAGGCCCATTAAATTTACTGTCTGTAAAACACTAATGCCTAACAAACAGTATCTTTACATTTAGATGGCATTTTTATCCTGAGGAATCTCAAATCACTCTATAAACCCTGACCTTGATCCTAAAGTCATTTACATACATGAACAACTTTATATTGCATATCAAACAGGATTATGCATAAATGTAAATCTACTCATATGCTTATGTGTTTGCATATTGAAGAATTTTGTGTATAAGAGTCACTATGGACAAATGTTATTAAGACTGTAGTTAATGCACAAAAAATTAATAGACTCCAATAAGGATTCAGTCAGGTTTCATAAATGTACACTGTTTACCATATGCCAAATAATGTTTCTTGTCTGCATCCTCACAGCTGTTGCCTTCGTCTTTTTAAAGGAATGTAAATAATTCCAGGATTTATTGGCAACCGTCACAAGAAAAGTGTTAATGAAAATCAGTACTGCACGTCACATAAACTAGGCATCACTTAGCATTTTTCACATTATATTCTCAAATACTGTAAATGCCAGATTAAAATTCACTAAGCATGTGATGACATCTGGCCATTTTGCCAGATTTCATACTGCTATTATGTTGACTAATCTGATGAAAAGGTAAGTTGACCAAGTCCATAACAATATCACTCAGAACTATAATTCCTATAAATTCTCCTTGGCTGCAGACTCTACTTAATATAATTTAGAAAGAAACTTCTCCCACGATGTCCTAAATTATTTTTTTTCTGTAAGTTTCACTGCTTTCATCACCCTCTCGGCAGTTGCTTTTGCTTTTGCCCTTATCTTATATAAACAAACAATTTTTTCCTTTATTTATTTATTTATTAAGGCATCTCCTGGATCAGAAGGTTGAGTCTTTTTTGTTGCAGATGCCTACATCCTTCAGCCTTTCCATGAGCTGACCAAGCTGCAGCTGCAATGCAGTCAAGCAACTTTTTAGCCCATTTGCATTCACCTTTTCCTTTTGCCAGTAAATACCTGTCACCTTCCATGTTACAAGGGACACAGTGCTTCTTACATGCCAGGCTCAGAGGCAATTGCCTTGTAGGCTGCTTCTTAAATAAACCTTTAAGGAACAGATTTCTTAAAAGTTTCTCTTTTTTAAAGAATGGAATTAGCAAAGCATCACAAAATTGCACCCATTAGTTAAAAGTCCTGAACATATTGTAAAATACTTTCTTAGGTATTCAGAAGAATAGTTCTGATGAAGGTCAACTTAATCATTTTAAAGTAAGATATAAAAGGCAGATTCTTCTTTCTCATTTCTTTATTCATCTTGACACTTGATGATCCTGCTTCTGCTAGGGTCAGCAAGAGATTTGCAGTTTTAGTCTTGTTGGACAACATTGCTCATGGTGGGAAAGATTCTGAGATTAGCAGTCTTCTTTGAAAAACAAATACCCTTCCCTCCCTCTCCTTCTCTATATCAGTCAGTCTTTTGTTCACTTCTGCGTATAAGCAAACCAATGTGACAATAGCAGAAAATATTCCACATTGAATGTTTGTTTTATGGAAATTCAGGCGAATAGAATTTGGTCATGATTTAACTTATATAATTTAAGATGCAGCAAACAAGAGCAGACCTACTAGTATTTTACTAAGCACTATTGTTTCAAAAAGCTGTTTTCATTCAAGATAAAATATTTGACACAATTGTATTCCCTCTATCTGCTTCAGCAGAGCAAATTGTGTTTGTCAAAATCAGCCGGTTAAAGTGTCTTCTTCATTGTCTTTATATTGCATATTATTTCACACGCCACAGAAAATACACTCATGTACATGTATCTGAAGGGCTCTGTCTGTATTCAGAACTGATACATGTCCTAGATGCTGATTATTCTACTCAAGCACTTCTCATTATTCTATTTAAGTACTGATCACTCAGCATGGTCTGAAGATAAGATAAAAATCAGCTTTATTTCTTATTCTGAGAAAAGCTGACATCAGGATCAATAAATCCTGACAGAAGCTATTAACATTTTAATGAGTTACTCAATAATATTCTAAAGATGTGCTGGCAAGTCAAGCCTCCTTTGATTAAGGACAAATTTCTTAGACTACTGTAAATATATATTTCAAGGTCCAGAATGCAAAGCTGTCACTTATCAATCAAGAATAAAGGGCAAAAGTCATGAATAAAGACACTAAAGCAGGAGCTGTCCACATGATTATAATGATTACTGTACATGATGTAACTTTTTAAGATGTCATTCATCTTAAACAAACAGAGACAAATATTAGTCATGAGGTTGTGTGTTTGGTTGTCATACAATTGAAGAAGTGTCCCTGACTTCCTCCTGCAATATATAGAAATACAATGATGTTGGGAGCAGTCGGACACGTCTATACATGGTCAAATGGAATGGCAAATATGGGCAGTAAGCCAGGTGAATGGGAAAGAAAGTATCTGTGCAAACTCTGCTGAGCTTCAAGAAAAAGATAAGGGGTCAGGGGTGAAATATACTTGTTTAAGGGTAAATTTTGCCTTTTAGACTGGGCAATTTAATTGCTCTAGAATGAATCCACATTTGACCTAAAGGGGAGATGTTACCTGACACAGTGTTAAACATTGCAATAAATTTGTTGACAGGACTGTGCTATTGAACATAATGCCAATAGGTTACAGGAAAATCCTGGCTGAGTTGCCGTGCTTACAGAATATTGACTTGAGTGCAACATTTTAATGAACAAATATGAGTCTTTGAACACAAGTCACAGACCTGACTTTTCTAATTGAGGCAATCCAATAGAATCAAAAGTACTGCAATAAAGCTGGGGACAGCAAAGGGCTGTAGGGTTTCTCTACCCGGACCATCAAGACATAGGAGAAAGTTGGGTAGGTCATGTCATTAGCAAGGCTTCTCTGTAAGTATGAACACAGGGAAACATGACTCATAAAACCAGACAAAAAAAAAAGACACAACAAACCCCATGTTATTAAACAAGTTACTCTGTGGGTCTGTCTTACTCACAATAAAAGTACTGATTTGTTTCCATTGGTTTAATTTTATGAGTAGAAGGTATTGCCTTGAACATGAGATGATACTCATATCAAAATACAAAAGAAAAAGTCTATAAACACAGAAAAGGGAGCAAGATATTCTCAAATATTTTGTCATCTATGATAAACCTCTTGAAGATTGCTCATGACATTCTAACACCCAAGTTTTCAGCCTGCAGTGTAACAACTATCCATTTGTGTTCAAGACAGGCATAAACCAAGATGCTCCTGCTGCACCTGCGAGGCTGCTGAAAACACGGAATTGAAGCTCTGTTGTTTGATGCCCAGAATACTTACAGTTTCTAAAAAAATAAATTCAGACCAAGACTCAGAACTATCTCACCATTGTGGAGCAGTCCAACAAAGGATAATGCTTAATAACGGAGAATAATCCCTTTCCTGTAAAACAGAAAAAGGAAAAAGGAAGAAAAATGAAAAAAGCAACAACAACAACAAGTAAATAAACTTCCAGATCTGCACAGGCTTCTCCTTTATAGTCATCCACATCTATGGGTTTAAAATGCTACTATGTCAGAATGCTCTATTCATTCATTCCTGGATAAATTCTGATTGATAATCTGCTCAGAGATGAGGAGCACTATGACTTCACATATGGCTCATACAACGGTTGAGAAAATTGAACTCCATCACACTGCAGAGGGAAATATTCCAGGTTTCTCTTCTTCATGCTTTCTCTCTATATTATATATAATGTGTTTGCATGTGCATAAACAAAACAGAAGAGATTCCAGGAGCAAAATGAATAACGTTGGTATTCATAAAAACATTCAACAACTGAGGCTTTGTTACAATCAAGTTGCTGTTGGCACTCAGTAATAGACATGACATTTATTTACCTCTCTGACAGTCTCAGTGCCTCATGACATAAACCAGCATTTACAGGACTAAGCCTTGAAAACAAAAACTCTAGGAGAGTTGTGAATGCTACTTCAGTATATTTGGCAGGTGGCAAAGGCATGGATGTCACCTGAATCTATAGATATGCTCCTGTTTTTAATGTAGTTTTTGAAACTTTGTTCAGGCATTCCTTGTACATAAATACCAAAGTGAGGAATAACTTTGTGCAAAGCTGTATTTTTTTTTAATTACTGTTTTGACTGAAAGGATTGTCTTGCATTCTATTCAGAAAATACTGAAGATTTTCTTTGTGAAGAAGGACATATTTTGTGAAGACTGCTTGTGCTTTTTGTTGCTGTTGTTGAAGTTCTTCCCTTGAATGGGATCATGTAACTCATCCAAAGGAAAGGACCCAGTCCATGTTCTTGTAGAGACTGGGCAATAACTATTTCTTTCTTTGCTGCATAAATCCCCTCTTCTGCAAATGGTCCCAGCAGAGCTGTGCAGGTTGGCTTTTAAGCACTTTTAGGACCCTCAGTTTGCCTGAGACCTGATCCAGTGGGTGACCAGTGAGCTGCCTTCCTCCTCCCTTGCTTCTCAGGGGGAGCACTATGCCAAACACAGTGGTGGTGATAGCTTTGCTCAAGGGACATTGTGAATTCTTTCTGACTTTGCCAGAGGCAACAGCCCATCAGACAATGGTGTCTGGAAGCAAGGACCTTAGGTGTGATGCCTTCTCCAGCTTGAGATGTGGAAATCCACATCTCCCACTTGCCACTTCACATCCTATCTCCACGTTATCACAGCGGTTCCCGGGAGTTGGGCAGGTGGGGCTCATGTCCTTCCTAGGAGCTACCGAATTGTTTTATCCAGGGCAGACATCATGTATAATGTATAAGCAAGCCTAAGAGCTGGGCTAAGTCCCTGTCTCTGTCTTCCCACATGAAGAGCCCATGCACCTGATTAGAGCATCACTGTCCTTCTTAACACATTGACTCTTGAAGGCTTTGTGTGTGTGACCCAGCAAACAGAGCAGTGCCCAGCCTCACCAGTAGCTCAGTCACCCGGGCACCGTCTTGTGAGAGCCTTGTCCTGAGAAGTGCTTTAGCCGCTGAATTAGAGGACAAAAGGATATTGTGACGACTGCAACCTCTTGCTCTTTTTCAGCCTGCATGATAAAAGAGGAGAGTGACCTCTTGCTATGTTGTTGAAAGGAATAACAGCCTGGGTTAAGAGCTGAACCTCCAAAAGACACAAAATTCACAACATGCTGCTCTTTAAATCATTCTCTGCTAGCTGATTTGTGTGTCTCCCTGCTCAGCACACTTGCTGTGGTGTATCCCAGAGCACACGGCCGGCCCTGAACCACAAAGCATCTACTTCCCCCTGTGGGCCTAGTCTCAGCGCCTGGCTCAGAGGCTGAGATAGGAGAGATAGATTCCATTTTGCTGTAAGTGCATTCTAGTGACTTCTGTAGAGTTATATATATATTTATATTATCTTTTTTTCCCTTCACACATCTACAGGTTCTTGAGAAACGGACATTTTCCAAAAACAACACATTCTCTTCTAAGCAACTTTCATAAGAGATCAATCAAAATCTTCCTCTCAAATTTTTCAAAGCTCTCTCAATCAGATAGGTCTAATTTTCCTATTAAAAGTTTTCTTTTTTTTTTTTTTTTTTTAAGTAATTGGAAATAAAACTATTCTTAATGTTATCAAGTCTTGTGTTAAGGACTTTAAAGACCTGAAATATTTAAAATATTATTGCATTTATTTTTATTATTTTTTCCTAGATATTATTTCTATTTCCTTTTCTCCTGAAGGTCTGACCAACCACAGCTCATTCCAAATTTTCATTGCAGATCAGGTTTTCTATATCTGTGGTTATTAATATTTTTGTTTTCTTACTTCTCTTTAATTGACTCCTTCTGTGGTGGGGAGGAAAGTTTACTTCCCCCACTCTGGAGGCTTTGTTCCTGTCCAAACCCTGGATGGAATTCAACCTTAACAGGGCAGATCATGGCTCATTTAATGACCTGCTATAGCAACTAAATCTTTTCTTACAGAGCTCATAGAATCATAGAATCACTGAACATCCTGACTTGGATGGGACCCACAAGGATCTCTGAGTCTAAATCCTGTCTCCAAATCCTGGACAAGAATATCCAAAAATCAGACCATATTTCTGAGAGAGTTGTCCAAATGCTTTTTGAACTCTGTCAGTTTTGGTGCTGTGACCACTTCCCTGAGGAGCCTGTTGCAGTGAACGGGTTGTTCCCCAGGGGACCTGTTCCATCTACCATCTATCAGCTTGTTCCCTGTCTTGTGTCTATATTGTCCCCCACATATCACTTCACCCACATTCTTATTGATTTAAATATTTTAAAATACTGTTTATCAGTTTAATAGCCATCATGAAGAACTTAATATCATTCTTGCACTGTGCAGAGATTTTCCTAAACCGTAGTCACCTGCAAATATGAGTAGCATGTTCCTTATTTTAACACCCAACTCAGTAATGAAAATACTGACTAGTACCTGACCTAAGACACACTGCAGCAGAGCAATGCCTGGGACAGCCTCCCATGCCATGAGGGACAACCACTGCACAAGTACACCACTCCCAACACCTTTGCATGCACCCCATAACAACCCCTAACTCCATTTCCAGTACATCAATGGTCCTTCCCAAATGTTCTCTGTCAATGGCTTTCTCATTCCATCCTGTGGTCTTCCTTTTCCTACTTGTGCGCTCTACACACAACCTCACTGCCCCGTTTGGTGTTAGAAGGGGAAATTGCCTATCAGAGACTGAACTGACCAGGACCATAACACCTCTGTTCTCAACAACATGAAGCATAGCTCTTTTTGTGCAATATTTGAGTTATGAGAAATTTTATGCTATTGTGGTGTCCTGGGGCAGAGGCAGTATGCTTAATCCTCTTCTGCCCTCTTCCTGCAGCACAGAAATAGCCATGAGATTTTGGCAAGATCTAGATTTTTTACAGGATTTTGGGTAGTTTAATGGCTTAGGTAAGTACACTGAAACAATGCTTTATGTAGGCTTACAAACTGGACATCTACCTCAGGATAGGGAGCCAAATAATTCTTTCCTGTCTATGATCTTCTGCCTTAGAGTTTTTGCTATTCTTGTTATTGCCTGAAGTGAACTGCATTCATTATATGCTTTGGTCTTTCTGACTGTCACTGCGTGTTCATGCTATGTTTCTGTGCTCATCTGGATTACCTGATTTAGTTTTTTACTTCTGTTCGCTCCTTTGTTGTGTTTGAGGCCTCTGAAAACAAAAACAAAACTTATTAATTTAGCCAGCTTGGTCTTTTCTACCCCATTTTTATATCCCTCTCACAAAGAGAGAATTTGGTGATGTGTTTGTAACACTATTTCTTTAAGAAACATTTCCAGCTCACCTTTCCCTTCACCAAGTTTCCTGGGAGATCTGTACTATTGTCTATCTGTCTCTAGCTTCACCAAAGCCCACTTTCTTGAATGGATTCATGGTTTCTATTTCGTTGTTCTTCCTTGTCCTTGATTGTAAGCACTGTCATTTCAGTCATCCTTATTCAAGTTACCTTATGCATGAATGAGTTCTTCCCCAGCCTTTAGAACTGCATCAGAAAATAATAATAATAATTAAAAAAAAAAATCCTCTCTAATATCTTTCTTTGCTCTTTGAACATACAAATTAAAAAGAAAAAGGACAACACTGGATTTCCCCAAACATTTCTGGATATTTTTTGTTTGTTTGTTTTTCTCTCCCAGAAGCTGCTTGGAAAATGAAAATTGTTACAGGTGACCAAAAAATCTGTGCCTTGAATGATTGTGTTAGTTATTCAACAACAAATTTATCCACTTGATGTTCCTACTTTGGCAGCCTATGTTGGATCAATCTGTGGATCCTTTACAAAGATCAATCCTTTTCTCCTGTTATAATTACCTCTCTTTTCCTCTGCTCTGCTAGTCACAGTAATTCATACTTTGGACATTCCCTTTCCATTCTTTTGTCCAAGTTCAGACCCTACTTCATTCAAGTAACAAGCTGGTGTAGAGGTGCTCTTCTTTCTCATGACATTAGCTCCGTCCTCATGGGACATCACCCCATCCCTCAGGATGTGAAGGCCCCTGGGTCACTCCTGGTGTTGTCATTAGTGGTCATTAAGGCAGAGGTGCCACAGAGATACCTGGTGTCTTCACAACTTTTGTACAACTGTTTCAGATTTGAGCTCTTTGCATGTGAAGCACGCAACTTTTGAATGTGAAGCATGGCCCACAAGTGTGTATCTCTGTTGCCTCCTTCCTGAGAGCAATGACTGCCTTTGTTTTCTGTTTCTTTTTGGTAGATGTAGCGATGAATTGAATCCTGTGATCTTTCTGGCACATGACTTTCACTTCTCCACTGCCCTGTTCTTTAGGAGGTTAATTTCCCAATGGAACAAGAGAATAACCTCCACATCCAGGGGGTGCTCACCCCCAGATTCTTTCCTTTGGGATCAACCAATGCGTATTAACTATACACTCACACACAAACCCATATGACACACACGCACAAAATCTGCTATGAAATAACACTGCTTGTGTCACTGCAGACCTCACTTACCGCTTTGTTTCAGGAAATAGGTCCCTACCTTGTGCTGTTAATGCTGTCATGATTGTAATTACCTTTCAGCCTGGTTCTTCATCCTACAACTCTCTTATTTTCTGCTGGAGATATTCCACCAGCAAGCATCCCTTATGCCACGTATCTACTTAAACTGAAGCCGTTGTGAACTATCCCTTAAAAACACCATTTTTAAGCCAGCCAAGTAATATGTGATGATTAAAACAATGTGTACAGAGGTGCCAGGACATTGCCCAAAAATGCTTATGAAGACCTGGGGCCAGATACTGTATAAAAATTCACTAAAGCCAACAGCACTTCAGAGTTGCATTGACTGATGATATGATATGATACACATCCCAGAAACCACCACATTTTAGTACACCACCAGCAGCACCACCTGTAATAATAAATAAATAGCTTACACTTGGGAATCAGCAACATGGCTATCAGGGTTTTGAGGATTGGTAACAACCCCAAAATACCCCAATATTTTGCTGCTTCTATGTTGAAGAAAGGCTTTAGTGGACTGCAATTACATTTCACCTATCCTGACCACTGCTGTCTGGGTCTCCCTCCTGCTGGAGAGCAGAGCTCTTTGCTGTTTTTTAATGAAATAGCCTGAACAAACATAAAGCTTGCAGTGAGGCAATGTGCTGCTGGTTACTAAGCAGCCTTTGTAAAGAGCGTGCATTGCTCAGACCCCCTCCCCCTTTTATCACTTAGATGTTATCTGCACAACAGGCCCAGTTGTAAGTAAATGCTGACACTATAATAAGAGCATGCTTTAGCTTTCTGCTCCCACATTATGCTTTTAACATGCTACTTATTTCAAGGGAACTAAATAAAATTATGATGATGATTCTCAGCTAAAAATGCTTGGTGCATACTATCCAAGAAATCTAGCAAAAACATTAAATATGTCCCAGGAAATCAAATTTATAGTGCAGGAAAGGTTTAGTGACTTCATTGCTCAGATTACGACTTGGATATCAGTTTCATCATCAGCAACCTCCCATTTCCTGTTTTGCTTATCATAGAATTTCTGTTTTCTTTTTTTAATGTTTGCACAGCCCATATGGCAACAGCTACCCTGATATTAGATATAGGATTTTTCTGTGATGGATTAAAGACCATGTTTGTTTTATGATATTTTAAGAAATAATAATAATTATAATGTCAGGAACTGAATGCATATAAACCCCAGATAGGGCCTATATGCTTTTGTTTTTTAACATTGGGAAAAAGTATGATTCATGGCAGTATGTGCTTTAGTTCTCCATAATCATGACTGTTTTGTGTCCTGCTTCAGAATTGTTCCTTCTTACTGACTAACAAATGTCATTAGAACTCTGACAGTTAGTAACAACATTATATACTTCTAGCCCTTACAGAAACTTGTTTGCCTCTTCTATCTTTACCTGTATGAATCAGACATTGTGTCATCTCTTTGTGCTTAAAAAACTTTCCTATTAAGTTTACAAGTTGCCTGGTCTTGCAAAAGCCTGACCCACTACATCGTTTCAGTCAGGTATGAACCTCCTTCATTGCAGAACAAACTTTTCCTTAAAAACAAGGAAAGGGGTGTTTCTTTGTTGTTCCCAATCATTCCGTGAAACTGTGTCTTTTTTCTCTAACACAGAGCTTCACACCCAATGGGTAAACCTCCTCTGAACTCCTCCCAAGCTGTCTTTGGCCTTTCTGAAGGCATGGGAGGTTCCTAGGCAAAAGGCTTGGTACTGCCTGGAGATCAACCAGCCAGAGCCACAAACGTTGCTGCCAGGGACATTTTGGCTGAAAAGAAAAGGAGCTTTACCTGTGACTAGTGGATAACTCATAGTTTTAGGTAGGGCCCATGGTTCCTTTTCTAAATTTTAAGCTAACTTTGGAAAAGTGCAGCATGCTGCATGCAGCCTGAATTTGAATACATGTTGCATTCAAATCCAAATAAGAGCTTCCCTCCAAGTGACTAAAATCACGTGTATAAAGCCTTTGTAATGAAGGAAAAAGAGAGGAAAAAAATATTGTGATCAATTTGCAGGTTAGCAGGTGGTAACAGTGTGGAGTTATTAAATAATGCGTATTCACTGAGTGTGCATATTCACCAACATGTTTCCTCTGCCAGGGGAATAAACACATTTTCAAATTTTTTTTTTATTTTTTTTTTTTTGGATTAAAGGTAGGATAATTAAAATAAAACTATTTGATAAAATGGTATGAATGGATTGACTAAGAAATCTAGCTTAGTGAATGGTATTAGACTATTTGGGAAACTGGAGAACACCACCACCAATCTTTAAGTCAGCTTCACCGATTGAGTATCAATATATATATATTTAATGCTGTATTTTGCATTTGAAAAAAACATGCTGTGAGATATGTCAAGATGCAAAAACAATGTTAATGCACAAAATAAATTCATCTTCATTAGTATATTAGGAAGTTATAAAAATGCAGTAAACTTATAAATGCAAAAGCCTACAGAAAATTTCTTTTGTCCTCTTGCAAACACCAGAATCTCCTGGTTGAAAAGTAACTATTAGGCAAGAGATATTCAAACTAAAATAATAATTGCTTGTGCAAGTAGTTATTTTCTATTTTCAAGATCTGACTTGCTGTTTGCATAAGCAGTTACAATACAGTTTTGAGGCTATCTCCTGCTTATTTTCTTTGGAGAACAATGCAGCAGTATTCAGAGAATTTTCCTCTCTTATGTAGCTGAAATTATGCTCACATGGCCAAAGTTACATGTAAAACTTCCACATTCATCAGTTCTGGAAACCAGACTACCCTTTTGGGCACTTAAACTCAGATAGACTGGATCAAGGAATTTGGAGCAAAAGTTTGATTAATATCAGTACAAAACCATCCCTTCTCTTATGTCTCCTTTGCTTTCACAAAACACAGACATCCCAGTGGGACTTTTGCACGTAATTCTGTCACTTGGATTCATAGGAGAAAATAGCCACACTGTTTGAAAATCTGTTGGCTAGGATTCAAAAAATGCCATCTCTTCAGCTTTTATTACCAGCACCAAATAATGCATTGCATGAAAAAGGGAAGAGAAATCACATCCATACACTTGTCTACTGTTTTCCCTATCTTCCCTCACTCAAACTTCTGTACTCTGTCTCTCATCTGCAGGTAGCTGGTAGTTGCATTGATGAAAGTGAGATGAATGCAACTCCCACATCATCCTGATAGGCAAGTAGGTAGCATGTATGAAAGAAAAATCATCTACTCTGCAGAAGAAGGCTCTATATATTTATTTATTTTAGTTAACTGGGCATCAAAACACTAAAGCTTTGTGTTGTATTAATTTCTTGGCCTGGAACTGGTTTAAGAATGGGTAAGAAATAGATTTTGATTGTGGGATTTTGATTTTTTTGGGAGGGTTAGCCTGTTTTGACATCAACAACTGTTGTAAGATATTTTTAATACCACTGCAACTTCAACAATGTTTTATTTGTTTAAGTTAAATAATATTTAATTTATAGAATAAAGTACTCTAAATACATTAAAACTTATAAATACTGAAATAAATATATGGCTTTAAACAGGTACAATAATAAGTTGCTTAAAGTTACAAATGGTGGCCTCAAGAATCAGTTCTCTGAAGCTTTCTTCAGAAAGAGTAAAAGTTCAGGGACAAGAAATGGCTAGCAAGATTTGGCTCTTCTGTACTGGTTCTTTTGTTTTAGTACTTAAGATTACTGAAGAGAAATCAAATGGCATGGTAAGCATTACATTTCTGATGTGCTGCTCAAAAATATTGCCCCCAAACTACAGTGTAGAGCCCAGTGGATGCGTGCCACCTTCACTAACATGCAAGGTGCATGGGCTGTGCATCTCTTTTCAGCCTCAGTCATTCATCAAGGGTGTGATCAATGCTAAGACATTAAAAACTTGCACTCACAACCTGGCTCCCTCTTCTTTTGTATTCTCTTGTTGCTGTCACTAAATGGCACCAGGTAATTTTTTTTTTATTTTTATTTTTTTCCTGAATCTTTTGTTGAGTTTGAAGTACCCAGCACTAACTCACAGCCAGTAGGGGAAGAAGGAAAGGTGGTTCTGGTGCTAACCCCAAGCCTGCAGTGGTTACAGGGCAGTGAAATTTGGGTTCTGCGCAAGTGACCAGTGGGAGGCTCTTCTTTTTAAGCAGTGCTGAGTTATCCTCAGAAGCTTACCTTCTACTTATTAAGCAAAGAGGAACAAGATCATATTCCCCTCTACTGTGTAACTGCACCACAAGCATGCAGGTCTTTCACAGGCTCTGCCAATTTTCTGGCTATGGCCAGAAGAGGACGTGCCAAAATGACCACGTTGAAGCTCCCATGAGGTACTGAATACCTCATGCAAAAACCTTCTTCCCTGTTCAAATCATTTGAAATGAGATCAATGCAGCAAAACACTGCTTTTGATACACATGAGCCCACCCAGTGATTCAGGCTCTGTAAAATCTGCATATTGCACAGGACACCCTACCCTTTGGCCCTGGGCTCTCAAAGGGGACCTAGCAGCCCTGTCTGCTTGCATGGAAAAAAAATGATTCCTCTTTTCACGCGACAAGCACATGTGCTCTCTCGGACATGCATGTGGTCTTACCTCCACAGCACTAAAGCTCGCCACTGCAGCAGAGCCTCTTTTGCTCTTTAACTGTATTTTATTTCAACAGGTGCCTTTTCAGTGGAGCAGCAATTCAGCTAGCACTCACCTCACATCATGGCACACGTCTGCGGACCTGCAGCTGCTTATGCCAAGCCACATTTGTCCTACTCACTGCATATTCAGATTGCATTTCTGGTAGGACTTACTACTGAAGAAACAGGTCAAGCACGCAGGAATTTTTGACAAAGACTTCTTTAAAACAGCCCTATCAATCTATTGTGTACTGTATTTCACTCACACGTTATGAAATAAGACTGGGGAAAATGTTCATCTGTGAAAAATTCCCCAAAGAGAGGCATGTCAAGACCACTAGTCTTTCTGTATTGTTATGAATGAAACTCAGCGTTTCAAGTATCAACCCCTGAGAGAATTCACTAGGGATTTCCACTGATTTCCACCCCCGCTCAATTTTAAAGTAACTGCATTAAAAGTATGCGTATTTATACATTAAGGCATAATGCACGCACGCACACACAGAACAGCAACTGCTGTTCCTGGTGCAGTGAATGATAAAGAAATTGGCTGCGGTTCAGAGAATACTCCATGTTTGGGAGACTGTCATGACAGGCAGGGATTAGATTTTACATGAGTGGCGATGAGGATACTTCTACTGACATGTGGGGGCTGTATGTTTTCTTGCCAGCGGGGCTGAGCCACGTAATTCATCTTTCTCACTGAGGAAGGAGCACATCAGCTACAGAGACCCCAGATTTGCACAGGGAGGACTACGAGGTACACAAATGGAGCTGGGCTATGCGCTGAATCCAGCACAACAGATTACTGAGGCTGTTTTTCTACCTGTTAATTATTTAGAATTTCTCACCTTTTGCAGCTTGGACTGGTATCACTATGGAATAACTGGGACAGTTTCTCACTAAACACAGACAGCAGAAAATCAGCCTCTTCAGATTTAGAAATGCACTGTTTTGAGATAGTGTGAATACATGTTTTATTTCAAAAGTCATCATCAATTTTTTATTTTTTAATTATTGCCTATGTATTGAAAGTTTATTTAGTTTTTCTATAATCACTCTAAAATATTTTTTTTTTTGTTCTTATTTCTTTTCTTCATACTTTGAGTATGTATTCTTGTGGCAAAAGAGTCACAGCAAGTGGCTCTAGCACAGAAAGGAGCTGCAGCATCAAATGTCCCAAAAGAAGTTCATTATCAGTGGTCAGTAAGTACAGCTTTTTGGTGAATGGTTACTTGTAGATACCTGGTCTTTAGAACAGTAAAAATCTGAAAAGTTAAATGTTTCTATTCTTCATTATATTGGGCATATTGCTTTACCATTAATATTTTAACAGAGTTTAAAGGCAGTTACTGGAAATATGTTGGTCTTGCAGAGTGTAGATTGTGTGGACTAGGCAGCTTACTTATTTATTTAAATCAAAACATTTTTTTAACTGATCAATGCTTTTTTGTTGTTCTTACAGGCATAGCACAATACTTAATGACATGGGCAAGCACAAAAATATGCAGTAAGTGTGTTTCAGCTTCTGTCAGAGTTGCTGTATGAGCAAGCAGTTTTGTGTTTTGGAACCTCCCCCCGAGCCATACAAGCCATGGTGGGACTTCTGGTCTGTGGAGCATGTATATATGCACACGAGCAATTTCCATTCCACCCTCCTTTTTAAAGCCAGCTCAAATAAAATAAGGCTGAACCTAGACGCTTATGGCAAACAATAAAAACTTGAGATTAGCAGGCTTTAAAAATGTTGTCTGCCATTCCAGCCTGGCAGTTTTGCATTTCCAGGTTTGAATAAGATCAGGAGTGATAAAACAGATACAATACAAGAGACTGTTCTCATGCTGTTTCCAGAAAGGCCAGACAGTAAATCTCACTAGGCAAATAGATTTCCAGCATACCTCTAATGTCTAGAGGTCTGAATAAGCAGAAATAATTTATTAGGATTCACTCATCACTTGGGCTGAGTGTGACCCAGTGCTTGAGTTGCTGATGCAGGCATGGCTTGTCAATGATCTTGTAATCTTCAGTTTTGAGTTTGTGGTTCAAATGAAACCAAAAGCTAAAAACCAGAGACTCATCTATTCTCTTGTTTTGTTCCAGCTTCCACCCCAGGTAATGATTTAGCTCATGCTTGTTTCAATCTTAGCCTATGTTTACCAAAAACATGCCAAAGCTAGCTCAAATTTGGGGTTCATCAGCAGCATCATGGTGGCAACCAGGGTCAGGGCGCAGTGCCATGTCATAAAACACCACAAACTAAACAATCCCTTTTCAAATGCTACTAAGCCTTTTCTATTAGAAACAGCACAAAGATCAGCAACAGGAGGAAGACTGAGTTCTGCTCAGGAAGTCCAGGAGACCTGAAATATCTTCAAGGAGAGCAAGAGCATGTTTTGGGAAAATGGTCCTTGCACACTGCTCGTGTGGAACATTTTCCTCTGGTCTGGTAGCCAGGCTTTAAAAGGAGCGGGATTCATTTAATATACCCTTGAAAGTATCAAAAGGGAAGACTGAACTGTAGCAATAATGGCATGTCTGCACTGAAAACTTGTGGATTTGGTGCATTAAAGGATCCGCAGCAGCTGTTGTGAAGGCATACACCAGCACACCAGGCACTCCCATCCTTATGGGAACAGTGCTCCTTGCACTGGGTCTCTGCACATCTCAGCAGAGAGAGGAGTGTTTCTTCACAGTGCCACAAAGTCTTGTTAACCACCATGGGAAATGTCCCCAGGCAGAGTTTTGGGGGATATATGGCATCCTTAGAAGGCTGCATTGCTTTCTGCCATGAGATACATATCTGCTATTTCTCCGGTCCTGCAGATGAATCCTGTTTAACTTTTCCTGTGGTGGCCTGAGGAGCTCTTTGTTGGTCTATCAGGCAGAAGAAAGGAGGGAACAGTACCCTGAGCAGCTGCATGTTTCCCATGGGATGTGCTTTTGAGATCCTAAAAGTATTGCCTGAGGTGTGAGTTGGAGGCCAATAAATCTCTGCCTGTTAGAGCAGCTGTTTCAAAAGGTATAAAAAAAGTGTGGTAATCAACAGGAAAAAAAGAGATTTTGGTATGTAAATTGATAGAGAAGAGAGACCCTGAGAACTGCTGCCATCAGCTTAGGACCCAGGACACTGCAGGAATATAGCTTGATAGGTGTGCAGCCTGAAAACAAAAGTTGCCTATTCTGTGAGATCAACAACTGCTGATCTTGCTGAGGGCACAGAACTGCTGGTCACAATGCTGTTGACGATAGTAGAGATGGTTAGTGAGAGATGGTTTCTCTCTCTTGAGGACAACAAACAAAGGCAAAAGATGATAAAAAAAAAAAAAAAAAAAAAAAAAAAAAAAAAAAGCAAGCGTAATGGCTGCCCCCATTTTACAGCTGAAGCAGAGAAAGTTTGGTGTGACCCATGTCACCTACAGAATCTGCTGCAGACCTGAGAACCAAGTCTGGTATCCAGACTGTGGGCCAAGCCCTTTAATATAACCCCACAACCCTGCCTCCTGCTTCATTAAAGCTGCTTGCTGGAAGTCTGAAGTATCTCTGCCAAAACAGCTGCCTCATTATGTATTTTCTAGTCATTCGTACTTCATCCCTGGTTTTCACTAGAAACCACAGCTTCTCCAGACTGGGGACTCCTCTTGACACTGCAATAACAGAACACATTTTGCTCATCACATACTCCCAAAGGGAGTATCTCGTGCCTTACTTGCATCTTCTACGTGCTAGAAACACTCTGCTTGCGATTCAGGACTCACAGATCCGAAGTGCATTTCTTATCTGTATCAGGCTGGATAGACAGGGGCTTACAAGGAAGAGATGCAATCTTTTTTCATTCCCCTCCCCCCCCCCCCCCCCCCCATCTTCTCTGTCTCCAGATCTCACCTCCCTATTCTTACAGTCCATGTAGAATAGTAGCAGTAGAAAAGAGAGGCAGAGAGACTTAGGATGGCTGTTGTGCTAAAAATGAGGTGTCTCTAAAGGAAGCACTTTTCCCTCCATAGTATTTGCTGGCTTTCTCCACCAAGTGTACCGATGACACTGAGAAAAATGCCAAAACGTACTAGAGCAGCCACAGACATCAGACTGTAAGGAACACTAACTGGCAGTAAGGATCCCATTGAGTTCAACGAGTCTTTTGTGATTTCCAATGCACTATGAAAAAATGCCTTCAAATTACCCAAGAAGTATGTTAATAGCTGACTAATGCACAAGCTGGCAGGAATCATTGCTGTTTGAGCATGGCTCATTAATCTTACCTTTCATTAAAAAAAATATCCAAACTTCTTAATAAACAATTTTTATTTAGGAAGTAAAAACAGCAGAGTGTACTTTTTTTCTAGGAAAATGAGCTCCCTGTGAAAACAAAACATTTCTTTACATTTTTTTGCACGTAAAGCCAACTTTCTTCAGTCACTATATTTGGAAACACCCAGAGTACTTTCCATGTTTGTAAACTCTCACAGCTAATTCTTTAATTTGCCTTTTCACCTTTGAAAATTTGTCTTTCCTGAGCTGAAAATTCCTTGCCACTGGTACTCAGTCTGTTTCTGCATGAGACAGGCAATGTTTCGCTCCAACAAGGAGCTGGGGGCTGCTGGGGACCAGAAAAAAGAGGAGAAGGCTTCCCTCTGACAGCTGGGCGAGATGCTGTGAGCAAACCTGCACTGCTCAAAGCACCATTTCACATCAGTTTGGATCCAGCTGTGATCCTCTTTCCATGCAGGAAGAGACCTCAGGGCCTCCTGTTTCCCCAACTCTTGGGAAATATTGCACTTGGACTCTGTGGCATGGATACCTGGTGCAATTGTTTATGCTGGGGAACTTCCCTTTATGTTCTCTTTTGCCCGTGGTTGTGGTCTAAGTGCTGTGGTTGAGTAGATAGCCCTGTCCAGGCTTACTGTGTGGCACCCTTTCATCTGCACAGTATTACTTACTTGATGTAGCGGTGAAAATGAAAGATAAACTGCATTATCACTAGTTGTTAAAAAAGCACTACTGCTTTCAGTGATGTTTTGTTGCCAAATGCTAGGGCAGAACAACTTAAAATCAGACTTTGCTAAGTCCTCACGGCACAGAGCAGAGAAGTAAAAAAAACAAGGAAAAACATCTAATCAGTGCTATCACTGATATTTTACATTCACACATCTCAGCCCTGACATATGCTAACTTTTCAATGTAAATGCTCCTCAAGGTTTCTACAATAATTTTATTTGCCTTTCAAAACAACCCAGGCTTCAGGATTTATTAATGCAGCAATTAGTATGCTGATCATGCCCAGCATGCTTAAATCTTTATTGGCTGTATGCACCACCGAAAGTTTTAGTTTTATTAAACCTGAGCCTCCTACATACTGCTGTTTAGTGTGTGTTACAAAACTAAGATCAGTTCTGAATGTAATGTAACCCACATGTTGGATTGCTTGCTTCAGTGACTTACAGAAATATTTCAGGTAGCAAGTATTTTCTTAGTACTCTGTTATAAAAATATGTCAGGCACACAATGTTTGTATTATATGTTCCTTCTCCGTTATAGAAAAGGAACTATGCACCAAAACCCTACCCTACACTCCTTTCTGCTCCTCATAGAAGAGTCATTTGCATTAACTGTGTTTCAAATGACTATGAATCATCATATTTCAGTAAAGATTTTGTGGGGAGATAGACAATGGGTTAAATGAGAGTACGGTGATCTTTGTCATATTTAGATAGATAGATATCTGCAAAGCAAAAACTAGACATAGGCTGTGGGTTTTATTCATGTGAAAGAAGGGGCAAGTGCAGCTGAGATATATAAATATATTTTTTTCCCAGGGAGTGCCAGAGCCTGTAGAAAATCTGCCAGGCATATTGACCTTTGCAGAATGGTCTTTCTTTCATGCCCTGAGGAGAAAAATGTCGGCCCCCTGCTCTGAGCCCTTCAAAGCAGCCTTGTCCTGTCTGCTGACCTGTAAGCACCAAGGTGACCCAATCCACACACACAGTTCTTCCCCCTAACAACATCCAGCTGCAACACTTGTGTCTCCACCATCCCTAGGAAAGAAAAGACAGGTCTGATATGATCTGTAAAAATAATTTTAACAGGTGATGCAGAGGTTTAGCCAGGTGGTCAAAAAGGTTTATCCCCTTACACCATACAAAAATACAAGCTGCCAAGTTTGCTTCAGATTCAATCTGTGGCAATTTATACAATTAATCTGACTAATGGAGCTAGTTTAGAGGGACTTCTAACAACCTATGACTTTCACCCTGTAGCATCCAGTTTATTTTTGGTCCATACAGAAGAGCTTTTGAACTCTAGCTGTAGGTGACAGCGTTTGAGCTCCAGCATTTGCCCCGCTTCCAACACAGGTTATCACCTTCTGTACAAACAGAAGAGGGAAAAGGGTTGCCCTTGTGCTCTCACTGATGGCTGCCTGGCATCCTGATCTGATATGCCATGCAAGCACTCTACTCTCTTCTGCCACCTCTGCTATGGCAAGAGCCTGCCACCTGCGTCTCGTCAGCACTGACACCCATGGGGCCCTGGTGGGTACCTTCAGCTGCTGTGGCTGGATTTGCCACAGCCCCTCTGTCAGGGTTCCCTCAAGTGCAGGGCTGAGGACTCAGGGCAGATAGAGAGCTCTGTGTTTGCAAAGCAAGAGCAGCGCAGACAGACCTGGATTTGCCAAATCACACCGGCTAAAGGAACCTGAAGCCCGTCAGAGGGATCCCACTGCCCCTGTTGTTCCTGGCTCAAAAATCGGTGTTCAAGCCTATTGTACTTCTGTTATTCTGAGATGGCTGACAAAGATGTTCTCCAGGTTAAAAAAAAAAAAAAAAAGCAACAATAGATAAATCTTGAAGCTAGCCAACAAATTTCTGCTCCATCAGCCGAATACATTTGAAAGTCAACACACTCCCTCTTTGTTGGAGCTAATTCCAGCACTTAGGATTTAAGTGTGAATCCCCTTCCTTCGCCCATAAATACACACATTTAAATGTGTTCATTTGAGTGTTTCAAGTCATCTCAAATTCCACAGCATCCACAGAAAAAAAGCCAGTCTAAAGTCAACAAAGCCCACAATGATGTTGTAAAAAGGGGTGCTATTGGGAATTCATTTCACTTTTCTATGTTCTACCCAGCACTGTTTGCACAATTGCTAGCCTTGGAAACACAGTCTTCGAGTTAAATTGGTTTTGTCTTCTTTGTTAATCATCATAAGCAGAAATGCAGTTTTTCAGATTTAGTAGAGCTCTCGCTGGCTGAGACAGATTATGAAAACCCTACATTAGTTAAATTTGATGTAAAACAGATGTTTCAGGGATTGAAGTATGGGTTATTCTCAAAATTCACAATTATTGAGATCCAGATAGTAGCAGCAGACAACATGAATGAAACCCCAGAATTGCTAAAACCAGTAGTAAGCTGGCCATTGACCGGAGCAGGATTTTATGTGTTGTACCTGCTCCTGCTTCTATATCTTCTCCCCAAACTTCTAGATTCACTTTAGCCATAACAGTATTGAATCAGAGACAGACAGTCTGCCTCTTTTTCTCTTATAAAGCACATGTACAACCTTCACTACCTCAGAAAAAGTAATGCACAGATCAGGGCTATGTTGCCACCTCCCTTCCAACCAGCCTTCACATGGCGCAGCAGGGCTCCAAATGGCCTGGTGAGTTTCCACAAGCTACAGAGGGCAACTGAATGGGGAAGAAGCTAAACCTAAGTTCCTCCAAAACACATGCTAATGCCTGAAACCCCTTTCTAGCTGGTTCAGTCCTTCATGGTGGCTGCACAAAGAAGACATGCATTGGATAATGTTGGGCTGGTGGCCAGCCTCGAGCCAGATGATAGCCACTTGGAGGTGTGGTGACCAAGCACAGGTGCCCCAGGGGGTGGGGACATGCTGCAGAGCCTCAGAATGGCCCTCATGAGAAGCTGAAGATGACTGAGCTGAAGCAAGGAGACCAACATGGGTAGGAGGAGGATGGTTACAGCTGGAAACAATAAAGAGAACTCAAAACATGAACCTGACACAGTCACATTGGTGTTATTGGTAACATTTATTACCTGAGGACCAAGGGGTCCAGCAAAACGGACTAGAAAGGGTACACTGGCTGCTACACTCCCTATAGTAGAGGTTATGAGATTCTTCAGGTCGATGTTTCAAGTACTCTGACAATCACACATGCATTTTATGTAGAAAATAGCCCTCTTCCCTTTTTGCCCCTGCATAGTTAAACAGCTGTCAGACTCAGACAACTTCCTCTCCATCTACCCTTTCCTTCCCCATTCGCCTCCTCACCTTAATACAAGGGAGTTCAGCTCCACCTGTGTACAAAATTGTATAATTTTTCACAGGTTAAATATATCAGTTTTACATCTACTCCTCTCAGACCCAGGACTGGGCACTGGCAGAGAGAATACTGGGACTGCTGTTGATGGTTCCCCCCTCCATTTTATTAGATCCTTTAGAGTGCAATGCTGAGATGTTACTTTCAAGCCTAGTACTCCACTGCTTTTAATAGCTCACCTCACATAGTACAAATAAATTTATTATTAGAATAAAATATGTTAAAAAAAAATGTAGAGGTGTTGCCACAAAACCATCTGTTCAAACACTATCAAGAGGAGAAATGCTGCATTTAATATAATACTTTCTACAGGCTGGCATTACTGATCAGTCAGGCTTGCCTGCTGAAGCAGGCAGGGCTATTGTTAGAGAATTTTCTTTAAACAAATAAAGATTTTTTTTGCAGCTTGCATGAATGAGCTGAGTCATATTTAGTGGCTTATCCAGTCTATGCATGAGCTCTTTTAGGACTCAGGTAGAGGCCAAAAGAGAAACAGGGTTATACTACACTCTTATTTTGTTCATCATGGCTTTTGTCTAAGAAAAACAATTCTCCACCCTTCTCGGCAAGCACTGGAACTTTAAATGGTTGTCTTTGCGTATCTCTCATCAAACTTTCATCATATACTTGTATGAATGCTGAGCTGAAAGAGCACTTCACATTTCAAAGAGATGCTACTCTTCAGCCTGAATAGAGTCCAATGTTGTCTGTAGTCTATGTTAAAACCAGAACCCTCATTTCATTTTGTTACCTTGTAGAATCATGCATGCTCTTCCCCTTTTCTTCCCTTCACAGCTGAAGAAGAAAAAAGATGAAAATCTGTTGGCAGCCATAGGATGCCCAAAATGCTTTGGTAGCTTTGAGATGTTATTTGGACCTTACAGAGCCTCCTGCAGAGCTCGACCTCCTTAATCAGGTAAGGAATGAAATTGTGGTGGTGGATGTCTCCTGATGGTGCCTGTCGTGGGGCAGAAAGTCATCAGCAATCTTTGTATCACTCAGTAACAGGCATTAATCACTTTGGTTTTAACCAGTTTGCCACTCCCCAAAACATCAACCATATGATAAGCATCAACACCCCTTAATATTTTTTTTTTTCAAAGAAAATTAAAGTGTTTTTACCTAATGTATGGGATATGTTTTTCCTCCTACTGAAGAGGTCCAAGATTTAAAATCACAAAAGTACTTAAACATGCTTCAAGCTTTAAATACCACAGGGGATTTATTCAGCACTCAAACATGTGTTAATGGATGAATTTAAGTACGTGCTTAAGCACATTGCTGAATTGGGGCCTAAAACAGCATATTCTCATTTTATTTATATTTTTATGAAATTTCTTTAAATACCCATGCAAATAAATTGGTGAAACTTGACTTCACTGGAAAAGCATTTACTGGAAATTATTTCTTAATTAAAATCTGAAACCATACATTTTCATCTACAGATTATGTGCAGGATTTTTCTAGCGTGAATTTGACATGGAACAGAATTTCAAGCATAGAGAAGAGGAAGAGGGGAGAAAGGTGGACATTCATCTGGTAACCATAGGGGAATATGATAGAGGCGTGGGAATGTATAACAAACACTATAAGGATATATCCAAAGTATTTAATCAACAATTTCTGTGCTAAAGATGATTCCTGAGAAAAATAATTTTTGGTTGCTTCACACTGAAACTCCTGTACAAGTGCAATTCATCGTGGGGGGTTTAATGTCAATTGTCCTTACAAATAAGATTTTTGAAATAGATACAGCACAGTGAGCAGCTGGGAAGAAAATAAGTGGGTTTTTGTGAGGTGCAGAGCTTGAAATGCCAACCATGCTTCAATGCTGTGCAGAGCACAGCCAGAGCAGTCCCTGGCTGGTTCTCTCCCATTTGAATTGGAGTACAGAAAGTACACCATAATAACAACAGTGACTCAAAACCTGCACAGTTATTGAAAATATGTTGCACACATCCAAGTTAGCAGCTTCTGCACTGAAGCTCAACTGCAAATGCTGAGGCAGGCATGATAGTATAATTTGATCACCATTCTGTGTTGGGGAGGTGCAGCTTTCCATGCGTCCTTAACAAGGCTCAGAGCAAAGAGCGCTCATCTGCACGCTACAAAAACATGAGTCAAAGCTGGGGAAAAAAAAACTGCCACAGAATGAAATCTCCTGGTGTGCAGACTGTCTGACATACCCACAAGTGAACATTTTGCAGCATGTGAAGGTATGTGGTTTTAGGAGCAACAGCCAAAGTTCCCATTACAAGCAAGATGTTATTTGGGGAAAGTATTCAACCTTCCTCTCAGGCGCTCACCTTCAATGATGCTGAAGGAAAACATGACTGGCTGAACCTTCTGTCTGTGAGGATTTTAGTTCTGTAAGTGCCTTAACATCTGCCAGAAGACATTAACAGCTACACAAGGACATGCCCATGCATGTGATCTTCCTTCACTCAGGAAACTTTGGGGGGAATCTGAGGAAATCTGGGACTGGCATCCCAGAGCCTCCAATTTTGTTGAGTCTTTCCTGATGGCAAAGGTGATGTACCCTGAGGAATGGTCTGTGAGAGAGAGCTCCTGGCCTGGGGGGGTGCCAGGACAGGTAATGGAGACAAACATGAGGATGGGAGAGTGGAGGCAGGAGGTGATGGACAGAAAAACACAGGTATCAGGATGTCTTCATGCTGAATAGTTGACCAGTGCTCCACTAGGTTTGGTCAGCCAACATAAAAGGCATAGGAACTCTGTGCAATAAGAGCAAAATTCATTAAGCTCAATACAAGAAGTCAGAGATGCATGCTAATAAAAGAAAATAACATTTAAAGATGAAAAGGCAGCTTTTATTTTGAATATATATATATTTCCAAAGCAGTATGTGTGTGTATATATATATACTATATATACATGTATGTACTCTCTATATATATTTATATAAACACACATTTCCTTTAGAAAACACCAGGAACTCTACCCTTCTCTACCCTAATGGGGGAGCAGAAACCTCTTTCTCCATCTCTGAGTGTGCAGATAGCTCTCCTTTTTCTTTCTGGACAGCATGTGTCCTGGGGACAAGCCAGGCCAAAGAAGAAATTGGCCCCTTCACATGGAACTGTGGCCCAGCAGCAACACACCACAGACTTTTTCCAGCAGAAAGTATCAACAGGGGTCGGCACACAATTGCCAGTGCCCACAGCATTTAGGGGAGCCAAGGAATCACATAGCAAGGAGGAATGTAGGATTATGGAAGATGGGTTACAAAGCAGCCTGACAGGGCACATCCTCTGAGGGGATTTCTCCATGAATCCCTGTGCTCCATGTGGCTGGAGGGGCAGATCCAAGCCCTACACAGTCTACTTCTGGTCTGTGCAGAGGGAGCTGTTAACAGAGAAACTGAGTGTTGAAACGGGCAGAAGTCACTTACAAAGTATTTTGTGAGAGACAGCAGTGGGTTCAAGTAGCTGAGAGATTTGTTAGTTAAAATAATATAATTGTTCCCTTTCTTCTTTCATTCTACCACTTATTAATCTTTCCTTTCATCACTCCCACAGGCTGGGTCTCATGTAGGAGAAGAGAGGCAGGAAGGGCACCATTGAATTCAGTGATTCATCTGTTTAGCAAAAAAAAAAAAAAAAAAAAAAGGAATTGGACTCCATACAGTAAATGTCACATTTGATAACTTCCCATACTATGAAATTCTGTACAGGAGAAAGTAGTAATATCCTCCACCTTCTGAAAAAGTACTTGAATAAATTGTTCATTTATCTTAATTTTTATTTTTTTAAAAAAAAACTTTCCAGAAGAGAGTTTACTTAGAAAAATATTTCTTTTACTTCCTACCTGTGATCATTACTTAAGTTTAACGCCATAGCTAACCCCCAAGGCAGATAATTTATGTTCAGTGCAGTTCCCTTTATGTTCATAGGAAAGATTTCCATTGAGTCCAGTGAGAAAAGGCATTGGGCCCCGCATCTGCCATCAGGGATCCTGTGCACACTGCTGCACCCTCTGCAAAGACCAGAAATAGAGTGAAAAAGATGGAACACAAAGAAAAAGAGGGAGAGTGAGAAAGAGAGCAAGGGAAGGAGGAGTGGAGAGGTTTCCAGCGTCAACAACAATTCTCAAACCGGCTCTGCCAGCAGGAACATGCCTTGAAGCAATCGCGCTGCGTCCTGCCTTGGCGCCGGACCAAGCCTGACAGACCCCATCCAAACCTTCCCTCCTCTCCTGTGCTAAGCCCGGTCTGACAGCAGGTGAGAGCCTGGTGTTAACAGCCCACTTCCCGTGCCCTTTCTATCTCTGTGGCCAGTGACTCATAAGCTCTCCCAGTGGTCCTTGCAAGCAGAATAAATGAAGTTTTCTTTTCTTTCTTTCTTTCTTTTTCTTTCTTTCTTTCTTTCTTTCTTTCTTTCTTTCTTTCTTTCTTTCTTTCTTTCTTTCTTTCTTTCTTTCTTTCTTTCTTTCTTTCTTTCTTTCTTTCTTTCTTTCTTTCTTTCTTTCCTTCCTTCCTTCCTTCCTTCCTTCCTTCCTTCCTTCCTTCCTTCCTTCCTTCCTTCCTTCCTTCCTTCCTTCCTTCCTTCCTTCCTTCCTTCCTTCCTTCTTTTCTTTCCTTCTGTCCTTCTTTTTTTTTTTTTTTTTTTCCTTAAAGGAATAATTTTAAAATAACAGGTGCTTAAAACAAATCAAAGGCTATGGCTGTATATAAAACTGCTACTTGTAAGCATTTTTGTTCACTGTCATGGAACTATGTGGAGCTGTTAAAACACTTTCCTCTTTTGCTTTGTGCACTAGGTGGGATTTCAGCTTTGAAACAAACAGGAATTTTTCACAGTTGTGAGATGGGAGGAAGGAAGAAGAGAGGCGAGAAAAGGGGGGGAAAAAAAAAAAAAGCCAGAATCCTTGACCACTTAACTAAACTGCTCAAATCACACTCACTTCTAATAACTTCACAGAGGTGCCCCTGGGTGGTCTCACTTCCAAGGACACAGCGAGACCTCTGTCTGATGTATTTTACCACATTAAGCTTGGGGAAATGAAATGTATCTGGAGGTGAGAAGTTGCTTCGCTTGCAGCCATATCCACTGGGCTTTAGAAGTGCTTGGGACCAGCAGTTGGGAGTTTTCAGCCTTAAGCTGTGAAGGCAAAGGCCCACCACTAATGCCAGGGGGTTAACTTCATGATTTCACACATTAGGCCAGTCTCCATAAAAGCAAATTCCCTTGCATGGGGGGGCTATATGAGCTTGCGTGTTGCAAGTCTTTTACAGGAGGGTTGGGTTGCATATCTTGCACATAATTCAAGAAGAAACAGAATCTAACTGATACAGGCATGCAATTTCTGCTGCCTAAGGCCTACTGAAGTGCAAAACTGGAGCACGGAAATCCCCAGGGGAAGGTGCACACTAACCTATGGTCCCCACTAATATCGTAAGTGCTGCTGTTTTCCTTCTCACCAGAGACTGGCTTCTGAAACAAAAAACACGGTTCTGGAAACCATCCGTCACTGCCTCAGGTGTAGAGCTTTGCATAGGGAAACCCCATAGTTTGGGATCAGCTCTTCTACACACACACGTACACACAAAGTGTTTTGAAAGAAAAACAGGACCCTTAACATGCTATTCACTTATTAGAAATGTAGATAGCTATGTCTCTAGTACGCTTGATTCCAGATATGCAAAACTGCTTTCAAAATAGCAGGTGGCAGGATGAGCCACAGACTTGTTTTTACAGGTTTATCACAGGCTTTTGAGTACTTCACCTCCGTTTTGCCCTCTTACACTCCAGATCTCAGAGCACAAGTGAAATAGTATTTTAAACCAAGAAACAGCTACGTGAGCTTGTCTGGAGCAATGTTACACTTTGTAATTCTAGCTTCCCAAGAACCAGAAGGACAGACAAGAGTCTGTTTGAATATGCCAATAGATTTTTTGCCCAGTGCTGAGTGCTGCCTGGAGCTCATTGATCATACAGTTATTTTTTTTTCTTCCCAGGTTGAGGAAAATTTTGTAGTGATGGTAAAGCAAAAGGATCTGATTTACTTTATCAGAAAATTTCTGGTACATTTTGCACAAAAAATCTATGGTTAACTTGGTTCTGTAGCTTTTTACATTTTACGTGAACTTGAGATACCAAAAAACCTCGGTTGTCGTATCTCTGAAAATTAGTTTAGGGTTTAGAGAAGGTTCTGCTCTTTTATCACCATTGGAGGGGCCAAGCAGGTTGGACTACAAGCCAAGAGCAATGTGTGAGGGAATAACTCTGTGCTCTCACAAGTCTCACAGAAAGAAAAAACAAAACAAAACAAACAAACAAACAAACAAACAAAAAACCCAACGTATTTATTTCTGTGAAAGTTCATTAAAATAAAAGCCAGAAGTTGTTGGTCTCTGCGGAATGTCACCTTTGTGTTACATGTTTGTGATGTTTGTGTGAGCAGGCTGCCCCCTTTCACAGTACCCTCTTACCCACCTTTTCTTTATGTTCTCACCCCCTGTTGGTTTCGACTCATCTCTTACTGCTCTCTGTTGGGGCATGGGGTAGCACTGGCCAGTGTGAGATGGGCGAGCTCTGTGCTTCCCAGACCAGCGCTGGTCTGCAAGATGTCCTAATCCATCAGATACTGGCCACCCCTCCCTCCTGCCACAGCACAGACAACCCATGCTGGCAAGTGACACAGGGCTGAGAAACACCAAAAGAGGTGCTCTGCTGGCGTCTTCTCCAGTGTTGTATTTGGCCAGCTGGTCAAAATAATAATTCAAAAACTGGAAGTTAATGAAATGTTGCCTACAGAGGTTAGGATATATTCAAGACCACGTCTTTGTTTCCTATTATGTTGAAGCAAATGTGCATTTGGTGACACAGCTCCTTCTCTGAAGGAAGAGGCAAGGAAGGAAAGAGGCAGCAAACCATGCCCTGGCTGCTAGACTCCCAGCCCCTTCAGACTTCTGGCATTGCACTGCCTCTTCATGGTGAAAACTTTCACACTGAAGCCAGGAACCTTTTATCTGGAAAGCTAACTTCTTTTGTTTGAAATGCCCAGGAAGCCTTGCGGCCCAGCGTTTTCACAGGGTTGCCTGAAAGTTTTCACTTTGGTCTTAAGAAGATTTCACCTACAAGTGCTTTCCTTTTCTGATAGATCCAAACAAGGCTCCCCACTCTCTATGAAGATTAATTTAGATTTTCTATTGCAGAAGCATCCACCCCCCAACCACGTGACTCCCCTCCTTTTGAAAAGTGGGTAAAGCCTGTAAAGAGGCAGCTGTGTTTCAGGCTCTTTGAACAGTGTCTCTCATAGAAGAGGAGAATAGATAAGCCGTCTTGCAAACACTGTTAGCAGGGACCAGTAATCAGTGTGGAAGAAGTCTGCACTGGGGATGAATGTATCAATTTACCTCAGGCTGTGCACTTCAGAGATGGGCTCTGCCCTAGATGGGGTACATTTGAAACCTGGCCTGTAACTAAAATTAAACCATTTTGTTATTCCAAGCGTTTGTTTCTAAATTGCAGATTTTTCCCTTTGTATGGAGAGGCACGCAGATGATATCCTAAACCTGCTTCTTAGGGGGCTCGCATCATGAATATATAGATTATGCACATGAGCACTCACTGTTATATACGTGTGCGCGTGTAAATATATCTATCTATATAAATATAGATGAAAGGCAATGCATTTCAAAACTTCCCTTGTCATCTTGCTGGCTATAAATCAGTCATTAAACATCACACAGTGTACAATAAATAGATTTCTTAATTTGAACATGTTGTTTCCTACCAGCACTAAGGAAGGATTCCTGGGAGCTGTAAAGAATCATGATTTGCATTACACCAATGTTTTCTTTTTCTTTTTTTCTTTTTTTTTTTTTTTAATTTCTTCTTCTTCTTCTTCTTCTTCTTCTTCTTCTTTTTTTTTTTTTTACTCTTTTTCTCTTTGTCTTTCTCTTTCTCATTCTTTTTATTTTTTTTCTTTTTCTTTTTCTTTTTCTTTTTCTTTTTCTTTTTCTTTTTCTTTTTCTTTTTCTTTTTCTTTTTCTTTTTCTTTTTCTTTTTCTTTTTCTTTTTCTTTCTTTCTTGGTCTTGTTCTTGTTCTTCTTGTTCTTGTTCTTGTTCTTCTTGTTCTTGTTGTTGTTGTTGTTGTTGTTGTTCTTCTTCTTCTTCTTCTTCTTCTTCTTCTTCTTCTTCTTCTTCTTCTTCTCTTCTGAGGTTTAGTATGTTTGTTGTCCATAAAGCTCAAAACAGAAGATTGAAAAGTACTCTGCTACTCTAGCTCTGTGCAGACTAAGGTGAGATAACCACTCTAAAAAATCAACTGAAAATATTAAATTCATACAGAACACCCAGGGGAAAAAAAATCACAGATCTAACCAAACATTCTCACTGGAAAGTGAGAATAAGTCAGGCATTAAAGACCACTTTTTTAAAGAACATTCATTTGAGATTCAGGTGAACTGGTATTTTGCCAAATTTTCTGAAAAATATGTTATTGTTGAAAATGAGAGGCTACACAGGAAGGTGACCATAGTTGTGGAAATGACCATGACATTGAAAATGAAATCGCAGTTCCAGTGGAAGAAGTTTTAGCAGTTCTATTAAGTAAAGAACTGAGATTTAGAAAATCTGAAATATTCTTTGCTCCTAGTAATTTCTACATGCCAGAAAAGTCAGTAATTGCAACAATACAGGAGGCATATGTGCAAATCAGGCTAGTGAGTATAAGAAGGATCACCAGGGTCTTCCAGAATCAACCCTTCCCTGCTTCTGGCACCTTAAAATGAAATTTACCACTGGTTTAAAGAAAAACATTTAGGCTACTGCTTTTGCTTCTGAGAAATCTATTTTTTCCTCTATGTATTAGACCTGATTACAGTGTATTATTATAGACTGGGAAAGAGTTTCATGGCAGATAGCCTAAATTTCCTGTAGGTTTAGTCTATGAAGCCCTACCAATGCATATCAGTGTTCTGTCAATGCTTATTCATGAGTTAATAACACATCTTGATAGGGATTATTTAACTCATGCAAGAGTGATTACTTATATGTATAAAATTCCGAGTTATTAGAAGATTACACGTTTATTTTAAATTATCATTTGAGAGAACTCTTTCTAATGGTTATACATGATACAAGGATCATTTGTATTTATGTGGCTGAAAATAGTATCTTAAAAGGGGCAGCACTTCATTTAAACGCTTAATTTCAGTAACAGAAATAACAAAGCCAGAAAACTGTTCTCTCTCTCTCATCCCTTTTATCACAAAATTAACTAGAATGGGGAAGGTAAAGTAGGCAGACTTCTCACACAAGTTCAAGTAGAAAATACACACTATATGAGGCTACAGATATGACCCTAAAGAAAACAATGTAATAGCTTTTCCCAGAAATTTCCGCTTGCCATATCCACATTAAGCCCTCAGCTTTCCATGCCTGATCTGGAAAGGTTCAAAAACACAGAAAAAATCCATAATTTACTGAAATAATACAAAATTATAAAAGTGAATGATGAGTAGATTTATTGCAAGACAAGAAATACTGAAAATATTTGGTGTGCTTTTCAAGTCAATTGAAAATTGAGGTGTTTTTGATAAACCTGACATTTACCCCTTTCACATTTACATCCTTTAATGCAAAGTTCCAAAACAGACAAAAACATAGATTTTCTTCCAGAAGTCATGTAACCTGAACTAAATGAAAATGGAAGGTAGTGGCAACCACAAATAATTAACAAGTGGTTTGGAAATATGCTAAAAAGGCATGTTGTTAGTGAAATAAAGGAGGATTTGAACCAGAAGAGACTAGCATAGACATGGGTGGAGAAAATATTTTTAAATGCTATCCCGCTGATAGAAGTCTATGGATACAGTGACCATCTTTATTCAATGGAGTTTTCCCATTTCTTCAACATTTAATGCTAAAAAGTGAGGTTCTTAGCTTGGTTACTTGAAATTAATACCAGAGCATAACAGAATTTCTCCTAAACACTTTATCTGTTGTTTTTTGTTTGTTTGTTTGTTTGTTTTGAAAGTGCAGTCTCCCAGCTGAAGTTGAAACATCCCTCTTTCTAGCCTTGGTGATCAGCTGTAGTTATAGGGCAAAAACATTGAAATATATTTAAAAAATCCAATTTCCTTTTTTACAAATATTTGTTTAAGATTTTTAACATATCAACAAAGAAATCATCTAGAACACTTCATGATTTTTTGTCATCTTCAAAATACTTGGAAGGGCTTTTGACTTGCAGGTTACATACTTTCAAGGTCTTGCCTGCATGCTTGTACTTCAAATCACCTTTAATATCATACTGGTGACTAGCAACAACTTCAGACCCCAAGGCCTTTACAAGTTATTTTATATTCCATTTGCTCAATGCTTTTATCAAGCATTGTTGATGAACAACTGTTTACTACTCATTCCTACCAGATTTGGTTTATAAACATGAATATGGTATGATTGATATGATATGATATGATTGATATGATATGAAACGATATGAAATTAAATGAAATGATATATGATATGATATATCTATATATCATACCTGCTCTAGTTAGCCTAGCTGAAGAAGTGGGGATGAACCAGATGACCTTCTGGTGTTGTTTCCAACCTCAATCATTCTTTGATTGGGTGATTTGGTGACGTGATAAGATATGATATGATATAACTCTGGTAGAGCCAACTTGAATCGCAAATGCTGAATTGACACTGGTGAAGCAAAGCTGAACTCACACAGTCGCTGCCTGTACCATGTTTCTTGACATATTGTGCAGCACCTGTACTGTCAAGGATCTCCATTATTGGAGGGGAACTCACTGCTACCATCATTGCTGCAGAAAAATGATAACAGACTATGAATAATCACCTTGTTGCACTGATCAGGACCCCAGACTCTGGCTGTGGAAAATAATTCCTCATTTTCCTTTCTTTCTCCACCTTCTACCAAGTACCCTTTTTGCACAGTGAAGAGGAGAGGAGAGGAGAGGAGAGGAGAGGAGAGGAGAGGAGAGGAGAGGAGAGGAGAGGAGAGGAGAGGAGAGGAGAGGAGAGGAGAGGAGAGGAGAGGAGAGGAGAGGAGAGGAGAGGAGAGGAGAGGAGAGGAGAGGAGAGGAGAGGAGAGGAGAGGAGAGGAGAGGAGAGGAGAGGAGAGGAGAGGAGAGGAGAGGAGAGGAGAGGAGAGGAGAGGAGAGGAGAGGAGAGGAGAGGAGAGGAGAGGAGAGGAGAGGAGAGGAGAGGAGAGGAGAGGGTGGGATGGGATGGGACGGGACGGGATAGGGAAGAAGTAGAATAGAATAGAATAGTTCAGTTGAAACACACCATCAAAATCATTTAGTCCAACTTCCTGACCATTTCAGGGTTAACCAAAAGTTAGGGCATATTATTGGGGGCATTATACAAATTCCTTCTGAACACTGACAGGCTTGGGGCTTGGTCTTTTCTGCCTGAAGAAATACAATCCCACAATCAAAACCAATAAAACAACTGAATCATAAAAGTATGGCTATTGAACATATTACTGCTTAGATGTTAAAATGGGAAGGAAATTTCATGTAGTCAAATACAAATAACATTTTGATTTAATTTCTTAAGGCTAGTTCAGCAATACATGTTTGATTTCTAGCCTAGATATACTCAGTGGAACAGGAAATATTTCCAGCACTCCTTTGATTTTACCTTCTTTTTTTTTTTTTCCACATACATACCTCAGTGTAGCATCAACAGAGAAGGATGACTGATGTTTTCAATTGGTCATGTAAATTCTTATTAGAGGTATATTAGACAGAGCCCATCTGAAATGTAATTCGTGTTTCTTCTTCAGTTTACAGACATTAAGAGTTACAGTGAGAAATAGAAGATGATAAAAATCTTGCAAAATTTTGGTCACGAATGGGAGAAAAGTAGTCAAGGTTGCTATCAACTCTGCATCAAAACATTAAACTAAAAGAAAATAATTAATGGATTCATGCATAAATTGTCAAATGGATAACTGATTTCTTAGGAAAAAATCAACATATTTTTCAGAGAGATGTGTAATTCAAATCTTTTAGAATGATACATTACAAATGTGGACAAGTGAGATCCAGTTGCTATAGACTGCCTGGACTTTCAGATTTTCAACAAGATTTTTCCCCAGGTATTCTCAGGAAAAGTCAGATTGCCATCGGATGGGAAGGGAAGTCATGACATGTTTAAAGTACTAATGAAAAGGCAAGAAGCAAAGAGAAAAAACGAGTTACTATTTTATTTTATTTTATTTTATTTTATTTTATTTTATTTTATTTTATTTTATTTTATTTTATTTATTGCAGGAGGAGGGTCAAGTTTCTTTGATTTCTGTGATGGGGCCAATTCTTTTCAGAAATCAGCTGAAAGAGGGGACAAAAAACAAGGTGACAAAGTGGGCATCAAAGCTAAATTATTCAGGATAGTTACAAGTAAATTCAGCTCCAGAAAGACCTCATGATATTGAGTAGCTGGGCAATAAAATGGCAGATTAAATTTGATACGCAGAAATGTAAAGTAATACTCTTGGGAAAAAAGCCAAGCAAGTTTTGCATACAAAGTAATATTTTCCAGACTATTTACTACCACTCAGGAAAGAGGTTTCAGGGCCTTAATAGATGGTCAGCTCAGTGCTTGGTAATGGTCAAAAAACAAGAAATAGAAGAAAGGAATAATATGACTGAATGTTCTTATATAGACCCATCTGCATCTTGATTACAGGGGTAATTCTGGTTTCTTAGCCTCTGTTTCTAGGCTAGAACAAGGGAAGGCTCAGCAAAGGTTGGAACAATATAACATGGCTTCCACATGAGGAGTAACCGTGATCTAGTTTTAATGAGTGAGCAATGGAGAGTAGGGGAGAAAAAAACAACATTACATGAACAGTATATAATATTCTAGGTGACATGGAGATAATGAATATGGAACATTATTCTTTGCTAATGTAATATGAGGGCCAGGACTAGAGTCATGCTGAAGGAGATATTTCTTCACACAATACACCAACAAGCTGTGAAATGTGCTGCTGCAGCTGAGACAGATTTCTGGTCTGCAGTGGATCTTATGTACACATAAATAGATTTCCTTGTCAGGAGGTATGCACATTTGATAAACATCTCCTCCAGGTTACAAGGACACTTGGTCAAATCCACAAGAGAAGAATCTGATTTTCAGAACTGGATTGGAATTGTTCTTTCTCTCCATCTTGGTTTTCATCTACAATAATATTTTCCCCATTTCTTACAAATTTATTAACTAAATGAGCTGTATTGATAATGTCCACAAAGTTTCTTTGATGTGTACTGTGAATTTAAAATAACAGGAATGTCATCTATTTTACTGAAAATTAGAATGATACCATGGTTCAATATTAAAGCCTATATCAGACTTAATAGGAAGAAAAAAAAACCTACATTATTTTCATGGAAATATTACTCATTAAATAACATCACATTATTTCAAATATACATGCCTTTCTGTGCAGATGTGCAAATATGCACTATATATATATAAAGTTGCCAAATTTACATGTGTGAATGACAAGAAAATAAGGCAAAACATCTATCAGTGGATTATAACTGGCCTCTAACTCCATTATGATTTTGGAGTTATAATTAGATAACTTATCCTTAACACCTGGAAATAAAAGAATTACCATTCCTGTACTTTGAAGCACATTTAAAAAACAAAAACAAAAACAAACAACCAAACAACCATTAACTCGGCACTGTTGTCTCTCAAAAGTACAGGATTACATAAGGGATTCTATACATCACCAAAACTGTGTGTCATGGGGAATTATTGTTAAAAGGGGATTCAAGAGAAGAGTGATTCTTCCTTTGTTTCAGAACTAAGATTCTCTTGCAATGTGGATGTGTTTGAATGCAACTCAGATTTGTAATACACAGTTACTACCGAATCAGAGCCATTCCCTGGGTTTAGTGGAGAGCAACTGCTTCAGGCTGTCTCCCCTACTCCCCCATTCCTTTTTGTGAGCATGCTGAAGATGAGACATTATACTTGAAGAAATCCAGGACCACAGATCAATACACCATGGAATCAAGATATGCTCTGGAAAATGTACTTCCTGCATCTTTAATACTATCAATTTCCTTTTATCCCAGCCTTCACACTCCCAGGAGTTTAATAGCTCTTAGTCTGCCTGGTGGTTCCTGTACCCCTCTTCTTCCTGCTGGCAGACATGACTTCCGGCTGGAGATGCCGACAAATGTCAGACAATTCAATTTATAATTCTAAATCTTCTGGAAAAGGCTGCAGAGGCCAGGCCATACAGGGCCTTCCAAATTAATCTGAAAGTAAAACAGTATATGCAGCAGGCGGGTAACTTTATCTAGATTTCAGAGATTTAGTTACATGAAAGTGAGAATATAAAAACACTTTCACATGTAGCAGAATACTGTTGAACACATTTGGAAAGGATCAAGTCAAGAGTACCTAAATCATTCAATAAAATCTGCTACATAAAACATCTAATAAATTGTAATGGCAAGGACTTGTGCAGAGAGGCTGAAATTCCAGCTATGCACCGAAAATAAAAGTTTGGTCACATAGTCACTTTCTTTTCTTTTCGTTTCTGACTTTACTAGCCATTGGGCTGGAAGTGTCCAGTTTCACTGGAACACCACAGAAAATGTTTGGCACCAGTCTCAAAGGAGAAATGATTTGGTATGCTGTGATTTGCTTTATGATTTTGGGGATACTTTATTAATCCCTGAAGTTTCAAATCTCTTAAGACCATGATTAAATAAAATAAATAAATAAAAAGGTCTCTTGGTGCAAAGGCAACTCCTATCACTAAGAAAAACGATCATAAAACTCCTGTGACAAAGCAATAAGGATTTCATAGTAAATTACAGGGCTAAATAATGATAGTATCTCACATGAAAATAAAACTTACTAATTCAGTTAAGCACTTTGTAAGTAGAACTGGAATGCTGCTAATACAATACGATTTTTGTAATCATGTTAGTAAGAATGATAGCCTTATGTTCCATATCCTGTTCCTCAAGTTTGGTACCTATAAGATGCAGTACAAGAAAAAAGACCCATAGAATACATGCAAAGGATCTAGAAGCATCTGTTTCTGTTAGCAAAATAGGTACATTGATTAAATTGCATTTACCTGCATTTTGGTGCCATACTGACATAAACACACACACAAAAAAGAAAACAACAACAACAACAAACAAACAAAAACAACAAAACAAAACAAAACAAAAAACAAGCAAACAAAAACTAGGAAGCTAGTCAACATATGTAATAGGCCATATTATTAATTGCCTAAACCAAGCTGTCTTATAGACAGAGTATATGACCCTTGTTATTAGTTTCTAGTTTTCATCACCCAGGAGTAAATGTTCAGTTTGTGTGGGTCTGAGAAATTTTGCTTGTGTTCTCACTGCATATTTAAAAACAAAAACAACAAGAAGGGAATATACCACATGAAAAGAAACATCTCCCTTCCAAAACCTCTACGCTTTATGCTTTCATTTAAGTCAGAGAAAGCTATAAGTAATACTAACCTGTTGGTAACGGCAGTGTATAGTGAAAGAGAAGCCTGGATTAATATAATAATCAGGACTCTCTAAAGGACAAGGACAACCTTTACGATCAACAGCCAGCAGTGGTAGAGGATACTGTGCTCATTTTTGTCTTGTTTACAATGACAATATTCTGCAGAGGCATTCAGATGTTAAAGCTGGTATGGCCCGTGAAAAAGGTGGTACACACATTCTGTTCACATGTTTTAAGGAAGCTAACTCTTGGGCATCCTAGGTATGGCTGCAGTGCCATCCATTTCTTTTCTATGCAGCCTCCCTCCTTGTGGGTCAGGCCAAGGATTTAGCTTAAAAATAAAAGTTGGGTTATAGCTGTACAGTGGAAGAAAATATATGCTGTAAAAGGACTACACACTCCATCTCCATCTTGTTGTTTACACTAGCTTCTCACAGAATCACAGAATTTCTAGGTTGGAAGAGACCTCAAGATCATCGAGTCCAACCTCTGATCTAACACTAACAGTCCCCACTAAACCATATCCCTAAGCTCTACATCTAAACGTCTTTTAAAGACTTCCAGGGATGGTGACTCCACCACTTCCCTGGGCAGCCTGTTCCAATGTCTAACAACCCTTTCGGTAAAGAAGTTCTTCCTAAGATCCAACCTAAAACTCTCCTGGCGCAACTTAAGCCCATTCCCCTCGTCCTATCACCAGGCATGTGGGAGAACAGACCAACCCCCACCTCTCTACAGCCTCCTTTAAGGTATCTGTAGAGAGCGATAAGGTCGCCCCTGAGCCTCCTCCAGGCTGAACAAGCCCAGCTCCCTCAGCCGCTCCTCGTAGGACTTGTTCTCCAGGCCCCTCACCAGCTTCGTCGCCCTTCTCTGGACCCGCTCAAGCACCTCCATGTCCTTCTTGTAGCGAGGGGCCCAAAACTGAACACAGTACTCGAGGTGCGGCCTCACCAGAGCCGAGTACAGGGGGACGATCACCTCCCTAGCCCTGCTGGCCACACTGTTTCTGATACAAGCCAGGATGCTGTTGGCCTTCTTGGCCACCTGAGCACACTGCTAGCTCATATTCAGCCAACTAAAATACATAAATAAAATGAGAGGAGTAGGAAGGTATGACCACAACTGAGCGAAGTTTCAAGTGGAAACCAGCTGCCCAATATAGAGGGGAAAGTAAAACATATTAAAAAACAACAAACAAACAAAACCCAACTGAACAGCAACAAGAAAAAAAAAAAAAAAAACACACAAAGAACCCCACCACACACACAAAGAAAAACAAAATCCAAAACAAACAAAAAAAACAGTTGATATGCCTACTGCAGCACAAAAATCTAAGAAAGCTACAGACCCATTCCTTTCTGGGTTGTTTCTACAGTGAGACTGCGACTTCCATGATCCAATGTTTGACATATTTTTTAGCTCACTAATGTCTGCTTCTCTTCTTGATTGGGGCTTATGTCCAAGCATTCTGATATAACTGAAAATACTTACTGGGCTGTAATGGGGATTTGATTGGAACCAGAAGTACAAGATAACAAGTAGGGGACTGGAGAGCCCTTTAATGTTGTAGTAGTACCTGAGTGAAAGGGAACAAAACAAAAAGTGATAATAAATTACCACAGGTAATTGAATAACATTGAATAACATATTGAATAACATCTGTCTCATATAGTCCAACCTAAAGAAGACGGAAATTGACAAAGTCTTTCCTTGAGCTTTAAAAAGTACAGCTGATGAAGAAAATTATATAAAATAAAATCTGTAACACATGTAACAAAAGTTGAGCCATAATTACCAGGAGACAACTGCATGTGCAAATCCACATATTTCCAATACACAGATGATCTTCTGCACATTACGTGAAACGTTCTTTACTAATTTAATTGTGAAGTATGTCCTAAGTCTACTCCCACCCTCTTGGATTAGAAATGGCAGCTTACTTTTCTGACAAGACAGAATGGAAGGGTGCAACTTAAAAAGTATGCTTCCTCCACTGAAGCAGAACAGACAGAAAACAGCAACATCCCAGACCTCACTGTCCAAATGTTGCAATGAGACATACACAGGGCTGTCAGCCAGGAGGTTGGCTTGCTATTTCCATCCCTAGTGGCAATGAGGCAGGGCACAGGTGACTGTCAAGAAGAAAAAAGCACTTATGGTATGGAGTGTGGATGGGAATCTGGTGTTCTTGTAAAAGCAAAAGTGAGAGGAAGGAAAGAGAAGGAAGGTGTAATAGAGTGGGGAAAGGGATGAGTGATGTCCACCGTGTTGGGTGGCAAACTTTTTTAAGAAGCCAGAACATGAGTCACAAAAAAAGGAAAGAAAGGTGGAAGAAAAATGGCTTTGACTTGAAGACCACCATTGGTGAAGACTCTTACAGTAAACCCCGACTGACTCTTTTCTCTCCTAGGACAAGCCTTCAGGTTCTGACACCTCATTCTCATGATGAATATTCCAACAGGTGCAGGAAGAGATGCAAACTGAATACAGCTTAACAGCAGTGAGTAGACAATAAAATAGGAAACGGTGCGTATATAAATTATATTTAATATGGTCTTAGACTTTGTAACTTTGCAGTCTTCCTTGGATGGTTTATAATTAGTCAAAACCTATTCCCATGCTTCTGTCCTGTTATTGTTACTATTATTTTTACAACAACTAAGTACTTTTCTCAGCTCTTTTCAGAAGTACCCTCTAGTTTTCCTATATTTGGCACAATAAAGCTAGTTGCTTACAAGGAACCTCACAACTCCCAGACAAGTTTTGAAATATATAATCAGTTGCAAATGTTTTGGGGTGGTTGACTGATGAATGCAGTAACTTTACCATTTATCCCATTTTTTACCATTAGCAAATCTTAAATATTTTAAGGACAGCAGCACTTTCCCCTTTTCAGAATAAAAAACCTCAAAAACTTTTGAAAATTATTATAACAGCTGTTTAACACATTGATTGGTCTGCTCCTAGTAATAATAAATACAGTAGTGGTAGTACAGTAATGAACTTTTATAAGAACTGACGTAATAGGATAATTTCTGCCATAATAAAACACAGTGTCAAAATATAGTTACCTGCCATTCTTCATACTTTATAAAAAACTCTTTCTTTCCTGTATTCTCATTTCAGCTCCTTCCCCTCATAATGATACACTTCATCGTTTCAGGAAAAAATCAGCGACTTGCAGAACTGTCCCCTGGGCTAGAAGGCTTTTCATTCATTCACTCTCTTTTCAGGTTCCCAACTTGTTTATCATTTAGAGGTTTTTTTTTTTTTTTTCTCTCTCTACTCAATATGTCACTTGTGATTTACATGATTAATAAAAACATTCAGAGGGGCATTAGTGAGGACTTCCACATTTTGGAAGGTACATAAAGCCTTGCATTTCAGGACATAAACCAAGCTCCAAGTAATAAGAAGCTTGCTGTTAAATCAATAGCTTGAGCCAGGATATTTTGTGACTTCTCTGTGCTGTTGGTGTCTGACCACTCTCAGAAAAGTATGGACAAGGAGGACCTCTGATCTGGTCTGACATAGAAACTCCACAAGAGAGTATTCAGTCAGATGCAATATATTTAGGAGTGTAGAGTGTGTTTGTGTGTGTGTACAAGGTTTTCTTTCTTGGCTTACCAGCAAGGAATGAAAACAAAAATGGCTCTGAAGAGCAAACAAAATCAAATTCACATTGTCACATCAATGACTCTGGCAAATGTATTGTGAAAATTCCACAAAGGGAGAGAAACCTCTCACAGAGCACCTGCAGAAATGGTTTACTAGGGACTAACTCCTCCAGTTACTCAAATTATCTCACCTTGCTATAAGGACTGGAGGCCAGAGATTTATCTCCTCTGTGCATGTTTCAATAACAGATGTTTCTTTATAATTTTTCAGTGTTTAAAATACATTTCTACCACTTCGAGTTCTGAGCCTGTGTTTTCAGAATCATCAAATTCAGCAGTAATAAAGCAAAACAAAACTATCTTTCAGACAAATAATTTCCACTTTCTATTCCTTCATGTTCCCAGATAATGTCATTTTAATGACATGAGGGATGTAAAATATAACTCTCTAGGAGTTTTTTTACCTGAATCACAATGGGCTTTGAATATGGCATTGGCAGTCCATAGTCCATATGACACTCCACTGCACCAGCAGTCTGAAGACTGGGTTCCACTTTTGGCTCTGACACCAACCTGATGCAAAAATGGGAAAATCATCATGTCTCACTATGTCTCTGTATCTTTTCCCATCTTTTATATTGTTTTATATTTAGTCTGCAGACTCTATGAGGCAAAGGCTGTCTCTTTGAGAAACTGCAGATACTGGGAAGGAACAGGGACCCTTGTCTGTTTGGGCTTTCTGGTACTACCATAATTTAAAAATAGAAAGCATCTATTTCTGAGCCTGGATGATTTTTGCAACAAGTTGCTGTAAATACATTCCATCATCCTCCTGACTTATGCTCTTTGGCACTCCAAAATTTTACAACTCAAGATAGGGGCTCAAACTCAGCTAATGCAAGCTGTCAAAACTTTATTTATTTCACTGGCACCATGACAGTTCACGCCAGCTGAAAATCTGCTTTACACATTCAAGCTTCCACCCTGTAGATGGTGTTCCATAACTTGCATAGCCAAGACAGGATTTTCAAAGCTATGCGTCTCAACCATGGTAGAGACAAGCCAGAAACAATGTGATTACACTTATCACACTCTGTTTCCCTGTAAATGTGCTGAAACTCCATGTTTTTAGCCAACAAATCTTACAGTGACTTTTGTAACTGTAGCTCTGAAAAATGCAGAGGAAAATGACTTGTGCTTTTCTTTTTAAATACAGATGAATACATGCCTATTAGTTTTTGGTGGTGGTTGTGATTTTTTTTCTATTTATTCTCTAAAAATGGTGGGAAAAAAAACCAAAACATTTCTTTACTCAGAAAAAATCCACCCTCAGAGGTTTCAAATTCTTCATTTCCTAACCAGAATTAAAAAGCTGTATTTGCTTAGTGATGTAACAGAGAACACACATTAATACATCTTCTAAGTCATAACTGTTCCACAGACTTCAGATTTTGAACATGAAGTACTGAAAATCTATAGCAAAGTCTTCAACAAATCCCACGACTGCAAGAAACACTAAAATATTTGTTGAGTAAATTAGAACAAGTAAGTGTCAAGCAATTACAAATTACTAATAGGCATTCAGGAGCTAGGAAAGCTAATAAACTGAATACATTTGTTCATACAGTTTTATTTGGTTGTTTCTAATAAAGACTTAAGAAATCACTACTCCTGTTGAGTACAGCACTGCATGTCCAGTAGCATTCATAGTTTTTTACTGTCCACAGTACTTCACCAGTGTTCAGAGAAAAAAAAAAAAAAAAAGATTTAAGTAGTCTAAGCCCCTAAATAAAAGCGATTGTGTGTATGTGAAGAGCTGATAAAACACATATCTCAGAGAGCCCCTGCAAGAAAATGTCAAACTGGCATTTCATCTACTTCCATACCAAGGCTCTCTGTGCATTATAAAGTTGTAGAGAAAACTCTTACTGCTGTGCTTTAAAATAATGGTCTCTCCCTACAGACTGAAATATACATGTACAGTTAGCGAGAAAGGCTACAGCAGTACGACTCAAGAGAACTCTTGTTTGGGTGAATGCTACTACTCCAAGATGCCACTGGCATCACAGGGAGGATCTGCTGGCCTGCATGGCCTCATTTCCACTCCCTCAGATACTCTTCATGCTGATGCACCATTTTAGAGATGTTCTCTTTTCCTCTTCCTCCAGTCTTCACCCATCTCCCTTGGCCACATCCAGGGGCTCACCCTTCCGGCTTCATCTCCACAGCCTCCCCATTCCCCCACCTCGCACAGTGCTTGGTAGCTGCATCCAGTGCCTGGACTTCCCTCCTTGGGGTACAGCTCAGATCTCCATGGGGGAGCAGTTAAAATGACTGTCCATTACTGCAAAATCCCTGAATACCATCTGGGAAACCAAACTTTCCATCTGCTCTCTCACATGGAGAAGATGCTTTGTAGTTGAGATGGTTGAATTTTCTTCAACTGACAAAAACAAAAACCAAGCCCTAAACATTTTTATTAAAACCAGAAGCATGTTCAGGTCCTGGTATTTAACCAAGACACAAAACATATTTCCACAGGAAATTAATTTTTTTTCAAAGTTTCCAGTGCTCCCCCCCGCCCCTCCCACCCCCATTAAATCAGCCCTGAACTTCTTTAGCAGCTACATGAACTCTCTGATAACCTCACTGTGCTGTCACTGTGGAAAATGCAGATGGAAAAAATTCTGACCAACACAAAGAGGAAAGGATGCCTCTCTACCAGGGGCGTCCAGCAGCGATTGTCTGCTTAATCCCCCTCTGTGCCTCTGGAAACCTCCTCCCTGCTCACCGCAGAGCTCAACAGAGGCTCCACAGCCATCCTGCTTTGCTTGGAGCTATAGTAAAAAGTGGGTAAAGACAGCCAAGACACTGGGAGTCTCCAAATGATGGCTATCAACCCCTTGCAATTTTCTCAAGTAGAAATAATTTTTTACCACTGCTTCTCCATGGGGGCAATGGGATATTTTCTGAAGCTTTTATGAGCATGGCAAAGTTGGACTTGCAAAGTAACTAGAAGTCAGGAGTGTTTTGTGTAGCTGTGGCTCTCCACCTCTTTTTACAGCCTAAAATGCACTTGAAAGAGTTGGAACCACTCTGAGCCTCACCGAGCCCAGTTTTTTCCATTCTCTGCCATCTCTCTCAGTTTCCATTGCCCTGTTTTCTCTCCCACTGCTTCTGCAAAAACTGGTTTCCATACAGGGACAACTCTCAGCACCAGCACATATCAACCACCACCTCTCATCTATACTTTATCCTGCTTTACTCGTTTGGAGCTACAGTTACGTTTTAAAAAGTCTGTTAGTTTCTTTTTTTTTCCTCTTTTTTCTTTTTTCTTTTCTTTTTTTCCCCATGGCTTAGATCATTATAACTAATGTTTGTAATGTCTATTTGGAAAGTTAGGTTCAGGCTTTGATCTTCTTTAAGCATATAACTTAGACAAAGTTGTTCTATTGAACTGAATGAGACTTACATTCCTGAAGTCAAGCATATGCACAAGCGTTTTAAGAATTATGGCTTCAACCTAAGTCAATCCTAAACCTTACATGAATTTTGGATATTAAAAAGAAAAATGTTTTTAAACCCAAGTCTCTAAGGAAAGAAATAAATACTTATATATGTCCACTATATTATGAAAACTACTGTACTTGAATAAGACAGTCATGGATGTTTTTTAGATTTAAGAAAATAATTTTGAAATAAAATATATCCATACATACATGATTAATGTGGCTTCTCTGTTCTCTTCTGCTCAAATTATTTATATTCCTAGTGAGAGGGGAAAAATTCTTTCCATCTAAAGAAGCAGCCTCTTTTATGAATAAAAATGAACTTTTTTTTTTTTTTTTTTTAAACAGAAAAGGGGGGAAAAGGTCTCCTTAAAAAGGTCTCCTTTCAGTTTTATTTTCTGGCATCAAAATAATATGGTTCAACTCTGAATGTGATCTTCTCTCTTTGCTTTCTACCATGTCCAATTTCATAGCAGGCTCCAACAGCATTTAGAGACTCCAGCTAGGCATTCAATAAAGTACACACAATAAGAAAATAGTCATGGACCAAAGAGCCCACAAGAAGACGGGTAGAGATAACACAGACGGAAACAGCAAAGTAGCACAATTCAAATAATAAGCAGCAGTCATCTCACACCCATTTTCTTGCCATCATAACAGGATGATTTCCCAGCATATATATTTAGCATAAAGACCCCTACAGATAGCTGTGTTCACTAAGATCCCAAAGATTCAAGTCAATAAAACTCTAAGAGGCCAGGCACTTAATGGGCAAAGAAAGAAAACTGGATAGAAGTGTAATCCACATGTCAAGTAGCCACATTGCAAAGCAGACATTATCCAGGAAAGAAATGTTAGAACAAAAGGTAGGATCAGGTTACTAAAAAGTGGAGAGCTCTTGAGACAACCCAGCAATCTGGGCAAGCTCCAGAAAATAAGAAAGGCTTCCTCCAGTAGGGTTTCCTTCCTTGCCAGCATGATACATGGTCCACTTCTTTGGATCATGAACCTTTTTTTTTCACTTAAAACAGTGTCTTGAACCATTGGTGTTATCCTCATTATCTTCTTGGGACCCACTATAAAACCTGAAGTTGATATAGGTCTCTTGCATTCACATTTGAAGTTTGCCAAAGCATTCTGGGGCTCTCCAAACAAAATGTTATATGCCTGTTTGTAGCTGTGGAAGACTGGACTCTGTGATGCCAGGGGTCTAGTCCAGGCGTCTTTCTACTAGCCAGTTCTCTGAGCAGTTACCAACACATCAAAGGCTATTGACTGCTGCCATAGCATCTTCCTTCACTTTGCCAATGGATGGGGGTCAAATAGAAAAGACAACAGTTGGCAATTCTAGTCTAGTATCTAGAGCAAATATATGTGTGGGAACCTTCAACCAAGGGGAATAGTCCAGAGATAAGAAAACAAGTCTGAGCTGGAAATGACAGAATCAGAAAAGGAAGAAGATAGTGGAATGTTGACTGAAAGAAAAATGTCAACAATCCTCATGAGATCCACCTGGAGTACTGTGTTTGGATCTGGTACCTGCAACGTAAGGACATACAGCTGTTGGAGCAAGTCCAGAGGAGGGCCACGAGGATGATAAAGGGGCTGGAGCACTTCTCCTGTGAAGATGGGCTGAGGGCGTTGGGGTTGTTCAGCCTAGAGAAGAGAAGGCTCAGGGGAGACTGTATAGAGGCCTTCCAGTACGGAAGGGGGCCTGCAGAAAAGCTGTGGAGGGACTCAAACCAGGAATTGTAGTTATAGGACAAGGGGTAATGGTTTTAAACTGGAAAAAAAAATAGATTTAGTTTAGATATTAGGAAGAAATTCTTCACTCAGAGAGGAGTTGAGGCACTTGAACAGGTTGCCCAGAGAAGCTGTGGGTACCCCAGTTCTGGAAGTCCAGGTTTAAGACCAAGTTGGATGGGGCTTTGGGCAATCTGATCTAGTGGGAGTTGTCCCTGCCCATGGCAAGGGGTTAGAACTGGATGGTCTTTAAGGTCCCCTCTAACCCAAACTATTCTATCGATCTATGATTCTATGAAGAACAGAAAAGAGTCTTTCTGTCTGCCTGCAAATCCAGCTCCTTGTGTGCAACTTCTGACAGCAAGACTGTGATTTGAAGCAGTAGTTTTCTGATTGTGTTCTCAAATGTGGCCTTTCCCCACAGCTCTCTCCATACTGAAGATTGCTGGTGACAATGAAAATACTGAAAATATCAGATATAAGGACTCTGTGTATCTAAAAGCTCAATTTTAAAAAGTAGTATAATGAAAATGTTTGGAAAAAATAAACTATTAAAAAAACGCCTAAATTCTTTCGTCAATGGAGACAACCATCAGTTTGTATTATGTCTTGTACTCACTCCCCTCTGCCCAAAAAGCACCAAAGTGAGGACAGCCTCTTTTCAGGGGTGTCTTCTGGCAGCTGATGAGACAGACAGCAGAGATGTGCTCCCATTGTGTACAATACCCACCCTGCAGGACCTTCAGTTAGGTGGTTCTTGGTTTGCAGAAGGCTGCTTTGTGGTGACTGAAACAAAAACAAATGCAATTAGGGAAGCCAATGGAGATGGGAGGGAGTTGCTCTGACATTTAGGAATTGAACAAACAATACACTTCTCAGAAATTAAGTTTGTCTATTCAAGGTCTCCCAGTTAAACTACTACTTTTTGTCCCACTTCTGTCTGCAGAATTACAGATTTATATGTGTTTTCAAATCATAATGGGTTCTTCATGAATTTTTTAAAAATCACTATCTGGGTAGCCATCCAACTGTCTTGTTTGCCAAATCATCTCAGCAAAACCCCAATAAAGCTCATTTTGTTTTCCAGGATTTATTCTTAAAACAAAATAAGACAAAAAGAGAGCAAGTTATTTGCTTCAATATTGTAGATGTCAGTTCTGATTCTACTCAAGGTAACAGCAAACTCCCTTTCAATTTAAACTTGCTGGCCTTGATCCTTTAGTACAGGTACACAAGTGAAGCAGTCATAAGTTATGCCTAATAGTGAATCAAATTGTATCATTTTCCATTGGTGAGCAGTAGACAGGAAATATGAAATGTCATTACAGGGCTGGTTAACCATCTGGTAAAAGCTCCTGTATGAGCAGTGCAGACGAACTACATTGAAATATTAAGGAAACATCAACTGAAGCTATTTAGCCTCTCCAGAGACCTATAGTTCACGCATGGTGGAAAGGCAATAATGTCCAATTATTCTGGAAACAACTAAACAAGTCACTGTAAAATTATCTCATTTGCACTGGATCCAACATTAAGTATTTTTTAAAAATATTCATCATTCATTCCAGGTAACAAAACAAAACAACTAATCAATCTCTGAGGAACTACCCATAAATCAAAAAGCCATACTGAGGAGCTGGCAATTTTTCATTATTGCAGGAGTAATATTTTAAAACTGACAAGCTGACGGGGTGGTCCAGGTTTGTGACATTATCACATCTGTGATGAACAACCAAGCTTTGCACAATTACAGTAGTATGATTTACTCTAACCAGTTACCACAGAACTTGTGGAAAAACAGACTTAAAAAAAAATCTACATTGAATTTACTTAGCAGACAAGTTACTGAAACCAAATCTTTGCCAAATTCATCCTTTCATTACCACACGGAGAAAAAGATTTGGTTTTTCAGCCCTCTATAGCAATTAAACCAAGTCTTTCACAAAGACTCATCTTGTGAACAGAAGTGTACGTTCATCTTCAATTTATTTCAGAGCAAGTTGATTTGAAAAAGTTAAAAATCCCTCAGTGAATGGCAAATCAGACAGGAAATCTGAGGTTATCCTGATTGCAAGTGGTGTACATTGACTGACTACCCAATGACACTTCAGAGATAGCACATAAAAATGAAGTTTTTCATTGCTTTGCATCTCTGACTGCTGAGGACATGGTTCAGGCCTTTACCAATGCCACCTAACTGCCTATTGAAACAGGTAAAACTAGGGTAGGTGGAACTTCTAGGAATCATGTTGGATGCTCATTTCACATTTAAGCCATTCCTAACTGTTGTCATGACTTCAGGGATGAGTTAGCAATGTCTAAATGCTCTTTACTTATAGGGCCCAATTCTGCACAGCCTAAGTATGATCTGTTACATATGCATGAAGAAAATTTGAATGAGAGAATGCAAAGCAAAAAACACAGAGCCTTAAAAAAATAGTTTAGTAGAGCAATGATATTGACATGTATGGGTCTTCTAGTTAACATTGTAACTTACCCCATCATTATTATTTTTTTTTCTTCCAATTCAGAGCAAGTACCAGCTACATACACCTTAGGTTTGGGATCAGATTCTATTTTCGATAATTCATTTTGGGAGAAATCTCCATCCAGGCTTGTGCTGCAGACTAATTTGCTCAAGCATAGCAGAGGGAAGAACTGTAGGAAGGAGACTTTGAACATGTACCCTGAGCACCTATAGCATCACACACATGCAAGACCATCCCATGAGACAAGCTAGCTCCCAGAAGGTGTATGGTGTTTGTGTGGAGCATATACTAACCAAGGTGTATTCAAAATACCTTGACTATAGTTAAGAATGGGATGGAAGGAACACAGAAATTTGGTGTGGTATGAAGTAAAGGACTGAATATCTGAACGACCCTTTATTTTACACAGTTTACTTTGTTCATAAACCAGGAAACTGAACAAGTATAACAGCTTAAGATGATGTCTAGTCACGTGGTCTGAAAGAGTTTGACAGACTGATTTGTCCTAAAGCATCTGTAGCCAGTGTCATGCTTAGATTTGACTCTTAGCTAGCTCAAATATTTGCTAAGAAAAACTGTGGACAGGACAAGGAGTATTACTTCTGTTTGCATTTAGAAGTACTCAAAAAAGCAGCAAAGTTCTGCTTTTGCCTCACTTTTTTTTCTTTTTTTTTTTTAGCCCCCATTCTTTTCACTTTAGCAAGCTTAGCATAAGATACATATATTTATTACCCTCATTTTTGTCCACCTTCTTTCCATGCTTTTTTCCCCCATCTTCTTTTCCCATCCGCTCTAATACAAACCATTTGTAAGTTTTTACAAATTATTTCTTTTAAAATTTTGGTGATAAAAGAATACCAGGATTTCCAGAAATCAACTTGCTATATATTCAAATGTGGCCACTGGAACAACACGGCCTCAATATTTAGATGCTTATCCTCTCTATCCAAGTTTTTAAGCTTTGTTCACATACTCAGATCCTGTTGTGGTCCTCAGGAGTCAATGGCAAATCATTAGGCTGTCATCTATTATCAGTTATGGAAAGAGACAAGTTGCAGACTGACACACTCAGACTGGTTCTTATTCCTTCGATCTTCAGCAAATTCTAAGAACAAACTCCACAGTACAATTCTCAGGATTTTGGAGAGCTTCTAAATTACAAAATGTTTCCAAAGGCATACAGCTCTATAGCTAGCAGCCTGATACTGTTGAATCCGAGGATCTCACAGAACTATTCTCCAAGCTATTTTTATTAAACTCTCAAACTGCAAATCTAAGGCTACATCTACATTAGCAAGCATGTTTCCTGATAAGAGTGGATTTATAGAGTGAAAAGAAATGGTGTTGATTATCTGACATGCAGATGATACATGCTTCCAGGGAATTTACTTCAGCCTAGTTTTAGTCTGGTCCTGTGGACTGAATATGTAGAAATAATTGGAAAGCATTAAGAGCAACACTGGAACACATTGTCTGGTTTAATTTAATCCAAAAGGAAACCAGTTTGCACACTCAGGAACTGCTCTGCATTGTGGGCCAAATCGCAATAAGTGACAATGATCGGGAGAACACTAATGGGAGAACACTAATGGAGCTGTGACCTAATTAAACGTCAGCTTGATCTTACACAAAGGTTCATATTCACATTTCCTGAGATGATTATTAGCAATTTAGTTGGAATATTTATATTTATGGCCCTGAAGAAATCTCGGTGATAACAGAATTTGTCTCTAATTGCCGAAACCTTCCTGTCCCATTCTGTGGATACTTTGATCAAAAATAAATTGGAAATTCCAAAGTGTCCTTGCAAAATTCCTGTATATATCAAACCTAATGACTGAAGACTAGGGAGAGAATTTGAGCCAAGTCATGGTTCATAACTTGATTTTGAACCTGCTCCAGTAACACCGCCCTGCCTCACGCCAGTTTGATTTAGAGATAGGCTTTGTGCCCAGCATCTAATTTTGTATGTAATTACAGATCTAATGTTTGTAATATGGTCTTTGTGAAAGAAGGAATCCCCTGAGGAATGCTCAAACTACACCAATATTCTGAGTGGCTGCTTAGGTTGAGGCTCCAACACTTAAAACAACACAGGAGAAGTAGAGGTAACAGATTAATACAGCTCAAGCACATGTACACTCTTCATTTGTGGCAATACTGGCCCCAGGTCAGTGTGGGAAGCCCTCCTTTTTACAGACGTGCCCACAGTGCACAACGTCAAGAAGAGGAAGTGGTAGACCCAGATTAGGATCACAATAAAACAGGTTTGGTTTCAGCATGTAACGTGAGGATTATTGACTATACCTCCTAGAAGATGTGCTTTCTTTTTGTGATTTCTCCTCCATCAACATATGGATGGCTAAAAGCAAGAGTTGGATTCTGCTAGTCAACAAGATTAATTCGAGAGCTTCTCTTGCTCCCTTGCTTACATCCTCATCAGTATACCTTCACCATTCTGCATAGGCTTACATACTGATATGACTGCAAGCTTTTGTACATGATCCACAGAAAGCAGACAAATGACTATCAGTTTTGGACACACTGATACAGTGATTATATCATTAGATTTTCACAGGTGCCTCTATCCATTTGTGGAAGATTGTTCTGATGATAAAGTTGCCATACTACATTTCAAAATTATTCAATAAACTTTGAGAATAACCCAAACAAGAGCTGATTTTTTTTTTTTTTGGCCTTAAAATTATTCACACAGGAGACTTCTGCATAATCCTCATCATAAACTGTAACAAGATCCATATCTGTTAAGAAAATATAGAAGACTACAGTGCTTCATTTCTTAGAACTGAAATCGAGAGCAGTGCCAGCTTTATTCTAACATGTTTCTGTATGATATAGCTTTACTAGTTGTGTATTTAACAAACACTGCCAACCTTAACAAATGCTTTGACATCTGACACTGGTAATATAACATATGATTGACCAGGTACTGTTCAGAAAGTAAATCAGAAACTGGCTTTAGTTTTCAACTAACCTGTGAAGAAATAAAATTAATAAAGAAAAAAAGATTAAAAAAAAAAAAAAAAAAAAGAAAAAAGAAAAAAGAAAATGAAAAAGAAAAAAAGAAAGAGCACAAGCACAGGGAGTCAGGCCACACAGCTGAGAACAGATTTTGAACTGATTCATGTCAGCTCTTTCTCAGCTGCAGGACTTAGGAGTTCTTCTACGTCCTAAGTCCAAGGAGCTCCTTGGCTAGTCTTTTACACTGCCCAGACAAAGTGAGACCAAGGTGTACATCAGCCTGACCCACACCCCATTTCTAGGAAAAGCAAACCAGGATGTGTAAGCTAGAGGAGACCTGCAGTGCAGTCAGCTGGATCACTGGTATAAGCAGGGTTCCAGGCAATCCATGACAGCACATGGTCTAGACACAATGTGAAAACCATTTTAGGAGTTAAACCTAAGAGGAATGTGGTAACTGAATGGGGAGATGTCTGTGTACAGCCCTAACCTTTCCTAACAGGAAAAGAGCCTGTGCAAAACAAACACAGGAAGGTAAAAACAGGAGAAATATCAAACACTATTTACCTCCCAGAGTAGTAAATGCCTGAAGCATGCAAGATGGGGCACAAGGTCTCATGTTGTGCAGATTAAGGCAAAGGAGAATGAAGCAGAGATGCCACAAGCTAGTAGCCTCCCAAACGAAAAGCCATCTCTTCATGCTGCTGATCACCCTCCTCCCACCCACATTCTCTCCCAGCTGCGGTACAGCTACTGTCCACACTCCCCAGCAGATGCTTCGCAGGAGCCTCTGCAGGACTTGAACACTGCTGAAGCCCAGCAGCTGCTTTGCCCCACTCCCTCCTGATGCTTTTTCCAGCCCCCAAACCACAAAGAAGCACTTTACACAAACCACAAGCAAAGAGAAGACTAACTGCAGAGATGGTGCTCCTTGTGCTGCAAGAGTAAGAGCAGAAGAAATGTCAGAATCGGTGCTTTTGGCATTCCATATCTGACAAAGAAACCTCCTACCACCCTCTCATTTTCTGAAAATGTTTATTGAAGAGTTTTGTTTTCAAAAGACTTCTTCCTCTTAATCTCTGTTACCAATAAATAAATAAATAAATGTCATAGGGGAAACCTGGGCAAAGTTTTCCTCTTCTTATTCTGAAAGCTAGAAGAGTTCATCCTTTTCTGTTTTAGAAATTTATTTCAAGTATCTGACTACCTTCAGCTAGTAGGACTGCTGTCCCCCATATGGCTGTGACAATACAGCAGGGCCAAGGACAGATGCGGTCACAGACCACTAATAGTATGTTATAAAATCCTTTTTTTTTGCAATGAAATACATCTGGTAACAAAATGTTGAGAGCTTGTTACATGTAGGTGGAATATAAAGGCTTAAGCAATACCCCAAAGGGGTTCTACAAAAAGTTAAGTACTGTTTGGTGGGGAAGGTGATCCAGTCTGCAACATACCGGGGGTCTGAAAGGACATACAAAGATGAGACATTAGCACGTATCACAGAAAAATAGATTAATTAATCTAATTAGCAGAATGATATCTTTCCTTTTGTTTCATGTTACAAAGCCCTTCACTTTTACTTACCTACTTAAAAGTAGGTGTGTATTAATAGCAAACTAATTAATCAAACACATATCAGAGGTGAAATTAAGAGCTTATTTACAAGTAATGCTTGGAGCTAATAGAAAAAAAAATGGTTTTGGAAGGAGTTTTAGAAAAATTACCTTGATCAACAGACATCAGTGAAGATTATTTGGATATGTTAAAGTTGCTGTCTCAAAGTGAATGGATCTGCTTCCATTCCCTGTTATCTGAAGGTTCAACCCATGTTAGCTATGTGCTAGAAACCTCACTGAGCTTGCCTGCCTTATAGCTGGCTACAATACTAAACAAAAAACAAACAAACAAACAAAAAAAGAAACAAACCCAACTCCCTGTCTTTGAGTTCTGTGCATGCATCAAAGATCAGCGCTCTTTACCTGGTACTCATTTAAGCAAAGATTTTTGAAATCTTCTTGAACTAACCAAAATTGTGTTTGACAAGAGCAGACTAAAACAGGGTGCTGAACAAGGCTTGTCAAATATGTCCTTTCTAATATAGTGTAATATGGTCATTTCAAGGAGCATTTTGGTGGAGCATGAAGTGAGGTTAGTTGTGATGCATTGGCTTTCCTTTTCAAAGTAAGGAGCTCTAAATCAGAGTGGAAAAGCCATGGAGAAATGAAAATCTCTTGGCTCCTCACTGGGAGTTAGGTACTGGGTGAACACCTAAGAACAGAGCTCACAGGTAAGATCTCACCTCCTCACTTCTGATGACATTCAACACATCATATGTCTCTCCCATACACAGTTGCTTCAGAGATTTTTAAGAGCTGTTGTTTCCACGTGCATGTGCCCTCTCCCTTCCCAAATTCCACAGGCACAGGTGGCACAGTGGCTCAGCTGGCATTCAACCTGAGCACTTCTGAAAAGGTGCAACCCAGTTAGGAGGAACAGCCCTCTCTTCCAGCTATGGTCCTCAGGCAACAAATCCCACTGCAAACCACTTGGTTTCCTCTGATTTCCACTTTCATAGGCCACCATCAAAATTAAAAACAGAAAAACCGAATGCACAATGGGAAACTACTGCTCTCGTGCAATGTCTATGTTCCTTCAGAAGACTGCTTCCTCAAAGAGGTCCTCCAACCAAAGATGCAGACCAAAGACTTTTGAATAAAATTTCTTCAGACATAGAATCCACATTTTTCGGGGTTTCAGCCATTGTGACAGCCACTGCCCTCCAGTAGCTTTCCTGAGCAGCCTCATCACTGGCTGACTTCGCACTCCACAGGGCCGTGAATCTTCACCATTTTCCATTTCCACCTCCATTCTTGGCAGTGGTGGTAATTGGTGTTCAGAAACAGAAAATCTAATTTTGGCAGCATACCCAGGGCAATTCATGAGAAGTCAACCGAGCTTGGGCCTCAATGGTATCACCGTTTACCAACATTTACTGAGTCTGAGCAGACCGTTTGCCCTGGGTCACAAAAGCATCAATCCTTTCACACAACTGAGAATGCTACTGCGCTTTCTCCTGCATGAGTTGGTTGATTCTTGCTAACGATTATGATGTATTGTTATAATTACTCATTATGTACTAATATCTACTGTTTCACAGATACTTTAAGACAACATCTATACCCTATATAGTTGATAGGATCTCCCTGTATGAAAATCCTCATCTTCAATCCTCAATGGCTGTGCATTGCTGTGGCTAATACACAGATGTACAAAGGATTTCAGAATTAAAAAAAAAAAAAAAAAAAAGAACATACCAGACTCATGACAAGCAGAAGAAGGTTTCCATGCCTCATGAAAGGAAAAGGAAAATGAGAAGTTAAGGAATTATTTCCTAATGTCTCATATGCTTTAGAGTACAGTAAATTGTATGTTTCTAGAAACAGTTCTTCATATACCTCTGCTGTAGCTGAAATACAAAGCTTTTCAATTCAGATTTAGAGCTATAAAAACAGTAAAAATCATCTAGATCATCTGGTCTATCCTCTGCCAACTGAGAACCGCTCCCCAAGTTTGCTAGTGATTTGTGTGTTGCATTACTCTGTGAGTCAAGCAGTGGGGCCTCTTGTATCACCGTGGGGAGACTCTTCCACAGCTCAGTAAGACTAGTCAGCTAGGAATTCTTGTTCTTAATATTGTTTTACGTAATGATGAGATCAATAGGGAGGATATCTGGCTTTGCCTCATAAAAGCTCTAGTTGTGTTCCCTGCTGCATTTCAGCTTTAATTTATGTTCTCTAATCTGCTTTACATTGAACAGCACTGCACTTGCCTTAAATGAATAAATAAATGAATAAGTAAATAATCTCATGTTAGCCCTGTACATCCAACACAGAATAAATAAAATAGGTAAATGCTCCAATACCTGACCTACTTGTTCAGGCTTTGTGAAGGCTCTGCCAAACTTAAGGTTCAGATGTAAATCAAACATCTGAAAGAGGATTCTGTTGCCTCATCACCTACAATGGTTTGTTCCAGATTTTTTTCTTAAACACTAAACCTCAGGAATATTAATATTCTTTGCAAGAGACAGTCCCTTGAAACAATATGACAAGCATATTTTTATAGATCTGCCAAGATGTGATGATATAGCGGCAGTGGGATTTTTATTTTTTATTTTTTAAATAAATCAAGAGTGAAATGCCTGAGATTGAGATGGGCCCAGAACATGGGCTCAGGAAAGCCCCAACAGCTGTGAGCACAGAGGGAGAGGCTGGATGACTCTGAACCCACATCTGGATTCAATGCTGGGCCGGCTCCTCTCTCTGGAATGATGTGAACCAAACACATCAGGCCAAAACCTTTCCAAGGAGGCATGGACAAGGAGCTTAGAGCCTAATACACAGATCTGCCTTTGGCAGACTTGGCGCTTCCTAAAGGACCTGGACTGGTGATGGCATCCACAAAACAGATAATTTATAGCTTCGTATTCGAGAATATTGGATAAGTTATTTAATACGCGCCTGATGATGATTGGCAGCAAACTAACATGTTCCCAGCACAGAGGACACCGAGGCACCCTATGACTTCAGCCCCATTTCCCCCAGGGTGACCGACAAGCCCCCCCCGCCCCACGCACCCACCCCGCAGCCCCGGCCGCTGCCTCCTGAACCCGCAGAGCACACTGACATCTAGTGGGTGTTTCAGGAAGCACCGGGCCGCCTTCCCTGCTTGCTACCACCCCAAAAAAGCAAAGAAGCGCCTCATAGGCCACTCGTTTTCAACCACAAGTTGTCCAGAAGGGGGTCTTGAAGTCTGCCCCCAGACACTCGGCAGTACTGCCTGACAGCAGAGCATCCATCGCCGTCTTCACATCATTTTGAGGCCAGATGAAATTCTCATTGTGCTTCCCTCCTCACCCACTGACCTTTCAAGCCTCCATAAGAAATTGCCAGGTATTCCATATGGGAAGGGAAAGTGCAGTTCTCCTTTTGTAAAGGAGAAAAAGTGATAGCCGAGGAGGGAAGCGCTACAAGTCTATAAGCAACCACAGCTCCTGGGAGCTTTCCACCTCTTCTGGGACTGCGAGCTGTTGTGCTCACCAGGGTCTGATCCTACAACACAGGCCATTTTGCCTTCTCCCACTAAAAAGTGTATAAGTAAAAGTATATATAAAATTATATATTTAATAAAATTAGGAGTTAGAAGAACAGAAAACCAATATTCCTCAAGGACCATCATTACTATACCCATAGTGTTTTGTAAGCACTGACGTGGGATTGACCTCCACCACAGTTTTCAGCAGAAGCAGCTCCCCAGGCAAGGAAGATTCCCCTGTACCAAATTATTTTGCAGCTTTTCTTCTCCTCCCGCTCCATCCCCATCACATCCAGCTCCCAAAAACACCAAGACAGATGGAGAAGAATATTTAGACTTGCCCATGGTATACTGCTTCTGAAAGAGCTCTGGCATTAGAAGAGGGAAGGATGCTCCTCTTCCTTGCCCCAGATATACTCTGTCTGCAGATCCCACCTCCTTTCTAGGTGTAGATGACAAGTCCCCTTTCGGGGTCTAAGAGGGAAAAGATATCTCCAGGGGCTGGAGCCAAATCAACATACATTCCTGCGAAGGGAAGTGGCTTCTGTAGAAGAATGTAGGAAGAGAAAGATATGAGGAAAAAACAGAGGCAAAATACTTTCACTTCCAGACTCTTAATATGACTTTATTCCTTAGCTTAGCTTCTTCCCTCCAAGTTTATATTACAATAAATAAATAAATAAAATAAAATAAAAAATCAAGCAAACAAACAAAAACCCTCCAAATCTATCAATCAATTAAACAACAACAACAACAAAAAATAAAAAAATAAGAGCTTTGGTGTTGGATTTGAGGGGGAGCAGGATAGAAAAACCAATTACCCACCCTGACACTGAAGGCCAAGCTCTCACACTGTAAAGCATACTGCTGTACATAAAAAATAGGGAGTTAATGCGGTATATTACACTGAAGGGACCCCGTATTAGCCAGGCTTGGCCAGCTGCACTGCTGATTCCATCTCTGTCACCACCACCAAAACTCACAGGCTCCTTGTCTCTAGGAGACTGTAAATAGTCAGCTGGACTCGACGCTCCCATCCCAGCACCGCGTCCTCCACTGAACAGCGAGGCACGCTCTGTTTTCTGACACCTCTCCTCCCATGACAGATTTAGGCAGCTCGGGTCATGTACTACCAGCTGGTTACTGACACAAGACTCCTCCTAGGCAAAAGATCTGCCTGCAGCATTTAGATGTGGGAAGATGTGTTTCTAATTCCTCCTTTCAAGGTCTCCTTGAACACTGCCCTCTGCTAGTTATTGGGCTTGTCCTCCACAGCATCTCCCGGCGATCCACGTCAGGATGAAAGTGAAATGAAAGAGCATTGTAGGAAGCCACCCGACCGGCAGCAGATCAGCTTGTCACTTAGCATAGAGCAGGACAGCCCTGCTGGGCGAGCAGCGTGTCACTCGCTGCGCCTGGCTTTGTGGAGGGGCTATGCTGCTTCCCCACGCTACTCAGTACGTGTCAGCGCTAATCAAGTGTGTGATGGTATTACCCTTTAGCACTTGTAGCCCACCAGGGATTATCACCATGAGCTTCTGCACTGAGGTTTCTGAAGAGTGCAGGAGCAAGTTGCCGGGATGTCAGAGAGCCGTACAGAGAGCGTAAGTCACTGCGGTGGGAAACAGGCACCTCTTGTCTTTCCTATTGAACGTGTGTATGAGAGAGAGAATGAGTAACAAACCTGCTTGTTGTGCTTTCCTAAGCAAGACATACAAAGCTGAATATAGGATAAAATATATAAGCTTAACCTATGTATCTCTCAGTTCTTTGTTCTGTTTTTGTTTTTGTATCAGTCAGGAATTAAAAAAACATCTGCCTCCTACACCAGCTGAGTTTATACAAATAATATGTTCATTTAGTGATGTTCCAAATGAAGATTGCTCCCCCTTTCCAAGCTATTAGTAAAAGGAAACAAAATTCGGGCAACATCATATTTTTAGAAGGTATGAGATTTCAAGGAGGAAGGGAGAGGGATTTTAGGACATTTTATTTACACTTAAGGAAAGAGGGTTCTATTCCAGCTTGCTCTGAACATGGAGGCTGTTTTAACTGTTTGCTGTTGTTCCTGTTGTTTGTAACCAAATACCACTACAGATGAAATCTTTTGATACCTTACTGTTGCTTCCAAACAGCTTATGTTTGATGTTGACTTCTGCAGCTCCCTGGCTGCAGAAGTCAACATCAAAAGTTTATGAAGAATTCTAGGTCCAGCTGTGAAAGGCTCAGATTTTTGTTAAGGAGGAAAAAAGGAAAAAAAAGGAAAAAAAAAAAAAAAAAAAAAGAAATATCATCCCCTACATCAAAATGAAAATCAGGATGCAGATGCACAGAAGTGCAACATTTCATTTTGCAGCAGTTGTCACATAATATTTATATTATTTATTTATAAACTACAGTTTTTGGAGCACATGTTCTTGTTCACTTCATATCATATGTTGCCAAATGTCCATAGAGCCTCCTTGAGTTTTGGACGTGTGCAGGCAGTTCTAGCTAGCAAAAGCTATTTGAAAGGAGCCAGAAAACCGATTCACACACTCCTGAATATATATATTGAACACTTCTTTGCCAAGCACTAGCCTAAATAGAGCCATACTGTAATAAAGCCCAAGAACTTATTAATTCTCAGAGTGCAGAAGCAGGTGCTGTAAGTCTGCTACTTCTGCAGATTTGGTTTGTGCTTCTCTTGTGATAGTTTTTCCTACTCTTTTTTAACTCTTAGGGCAAAACATTTCCAATACAGAGTGATGAAGTGAGCTGTAATTAGCAAGGGAACTCAAGAAGTGAGGATATTAAATTCACACCCCAAGCCACCAAAAAAAATGCCTACTTTTCTACAGTTAGTACATAAGCCTGTGAAGGGGAGCAGGGACATCTGCATGATTAAGATCCAGTGGCCTACATTTTTGCTGAAGGGAAGAGCTGGTGCAGTAACTTGAACCCCATCCTATTTTCCTAGCTCTGTGCCAGTGCAGTCTGCTCTGTCTGACACCTTGGTGGTGCACATTGCTCAGCTCCCTACCTGCATTTGTGCAGCAATGCAGCTCAGAGTGGCGGTGGCACAGCGAGAGGTGCACAAGCTCTTCTCTGTGAGAAGTTTCCATTTTTCCTGGCCAGAAGAAAATCCATGCACAGGTGTGGGGTGCTTGTTTGTGAGAGAGCGCTAGAGAGTTATAATGTGTACAGTGTAAAAGGTCAAGCAAAAAGTCTCATATAAGAAGCAAGCAGGATGAGGGAGGATTTAGATACAGGATGAAAATTGTAAAACTGGCTTTTACAATGCTATTTTGTTTCCATGGGAGGGGGAGACTACTCTAATGATTTTGTATCAGAGGCAAATGAAATATAAGTAAGTAAGCATTACTACATTTATTTTTTGAAAAATAGCTGAACTGTCTTCACAACAACAGTCCTCAATCCTTAAAGAAAGTCAGTACACAAAGGCATCTCAGTTTCTGACTCATATACGTAATTATTTCATTGAAATAGCATATGTCATCAATAAGGCTGCATTTGCCTACTACAATATTGGTCTGCTAGACTACTTTTTAGTGTAAAGGTATGACCTGTATGTTACTTCTCCTATAACAGCATTGCAGAGACCGTGTTTGAAATCTGCCAATTTCAAACAGGTTTGAGAGAGCAGAACCTTCTGAGATATTAGGTTGCTAAGTATGTTACGAAAGTAGGCAGCTAGGCAGAGAAAAACTCTCCCTGTGAGCACTTTCAATGCAAGAAAGGCAGCAGCAACACTGCATTTATTAAACATCACAGAGATATCACAGGGATGCTCTCTCCTCCACAGGAAACAAGTCTTTTGGGCCCACTTCTTACAAAAATATAGGTAACCTCTGCTCACCTGTTACATCCCAGATGCCCTCTGTAATGTGAGGACTGGGACCATCCTGGGAAACAGGGAGTCCCAAGATGTGCAGAAACCCACCTTCACAGGAACCCACCTGGAGTCACACAGGAAAGTCAAAAGGAGATGGGAGCTGAACACAGGTGTCAACTTGTTACACCAGTCACTCAAAAGGCCCTCAGCATCCTAAGAAACAGGACCACCACATGGTACTATTCATAAAACAAACAAAGAAGCAAAATAAACAAAACAACAACAAAACACTAAATCCATTTCAGGTTCTTCTGGGAAGAAAAAAACACAAACCTTGCCCAGCATAAAAGGACCTGAGAACCAAACCCATACTCACATAAGCTTTCCCTCCAGCTACAAAGCAGCTTGGCTATGCTCAGTTAAGGAAGGCACAGCTGGCAGACCAGGGAACTTCTGTACTCCCAGTTTAAGCAAGTCCTCACAAGGATAAGTGAATAAAATTGTATAATTTTTCATGCAGCACTATACTCTCCCTCTGCTAGCCCTCCCTCCCCCAGTTATAGACAAATGAGTCTCACCCAGCTTCTTGCCACTCTTCTTTGCATTTAGATTCCTAATTAGGCAGAGCTGGGGCTCTCCTCTCCAGTGGAACAGCCCAAGCAGGTTCAGCACTGCTCTTCCCTGCTTGTACCCTGGTCTCTAACCCTTCCAAAGGTGTGAGGTCTGTAACAAAGTTTGCAGCATTTGAACTTCATTTCTGGTGTCCCTTGTATTGCCTCTAATCTTCCTGCAATTTTTAACTATTGAAATTCCTAGTGTGGGAAAAAAAAAAAAAAAAAAAAAAAAAAAAGCCTGTTGCAAATCTTGATGTTTTCTGTTTGGTAACAAATTTTAAACATTGCATTAAATTTTGAAGAAAAGGAACATTTGTTCTTCAGCATACTTATTCATGCACATGCATAAAATCAATGTATTGATGCGAAGAGTATGTGGCTAATGTTATTCACAAAAACAATGAAAATGGAAGTGTTCAACCGGCTATCATTACATAAAGGATAAAAGATCCAAGAGGAAAAAGACTTGAACAAGTTATATCCTGTACGGAAATCTTTTACTTTTTTAATATATTTTTATATTAAAAAGTAAGGGGAAATAAAACAAAAACCACTATTTCTATTCATCCCACAAAATATAACACACCATGAGCTTGAGTGAAAGCTATTATTCCCAACCCCTCCTTTTGCAGGCACTAGGTGTTGCCATAAATCCCTGTGTCTGACTGATGGGGTAAAGACATCTCTTCAACCTTCATTCCATTTTGCTTGACTTTTACAGCTTTAAAAATTATGTCAATATTGCCTTTGCAGTATAATATTTTTGTAGTTCTCCTTGGGTCTATTCTAAGTTTGCTTAAAGATAAAGGAGCTGATAATTAATTTGCGCAAAAGAAAAGGCAGATCCCTAAATCCTTTCCTGTTAGAAAGCAAACTGAAGTGTGTGCTTAGTAGTGGTGGTAGTTAAGGGGTTTCTCATATTCCTCCTTTTCCCATGAGGAAGAAGGTGATTTGTAAAAGCCCTTATTATATAGGAGGATCCACTTACAGTGTTTGAGGACATGAATTCAATCCCAGGCTATGAGTTTTAACATTCTTGTCAAGATTCCCTTGTTAGCACTGCTTATGAGCTGCTAGAATAAGCTGTTTATGAAATAAAGCCTAGAAGCCTCCACTTGAGATGCTCAACAACAAACAACGCATTTCTATTAATCACATTTAACCCAGAATTATGGTACATTATCCTTTAGCTATCCATTAAGCCAGCCAGAGAGGTAGGCATCCTCGCAAATTGGCCACTACTCTTTCCTATGGCTTGTTTTGGATGCAATACAAATGCCAGTCATTGAGAGGCAGAGCTTTCCAAAATTGTTCTGAACAAGAAATTTAGATGTTGAAGGCAACACTACCTTTTTGACTGCCTTCAGAAACAGCTGCTGCTGGAGCCTCACTCAGCACAGACAACTTCTATTGCCCACTACTGGCCTGTGTTCATCAGACTCCAGTTCCTGCTACAGTCCTTAAATATATGCAATGGCATGATACGGCTATTGCAGACTTAAGCTTGTTTTTTTGTTTTGTTTTGTTTAGTTGTTTTGTGTTTTTTTTTTGTTTTGTTTGTTTGTTTTGTTTTGTTTTGTTTGTTGTTTGTTTGTTTGTTGTTGTTGTTGTTTTTGGTATGAGGCATTTCTTACAACTCTAATAATCTCTCCTGGTCATTGCAATCAAGGCGATGTTCATTATGAAGTGACATGATTCCCACCTTTTTCCAGCAGGTGGGATTCTGAGATTCATCCTCATTGAGTGAGTAGCATTTATAGGAGAGAATTCACCATATGCTGCTGTTTCAATTAATTTTGTAAGTTCTTCTTGCTGCACCAGCTCTGTACAGTGTTCAAAGAAAAACTCTTCAGTTGTTAGTTTTGTGATGTGGTTGTTCTTTGGGGAAGCTCTTTTAAAAAGCAAGAGGACGTACTCTGCCTCAGTCTCTGTGTGAAAACTTGGGCATGTCTACACAGACCTAACTGCTGGTATTTGGGCTGATCTTCCTACAGCAGAATTGTACAATCTATTTAATTTCTGTCCATAAACTAAATCTTACAGCTTATATGAAACAAGCTGTAGGAAGTTAAAAATAAATTGCTTAAATCCAAAGCACTTCCTGGAAGATTCTTGAAATATTTTTTTTTTTGTACACATTACTGAGAAAGGTAAAGTGTCAAATCAGAAGACATTAGTTAAACAACAGGAAAAATTATGCTGTGTTTGGTATTTTCTACCACACTATCTTTATTTATGCGAGGTCAGCATTTTCTATTTTTTTTTCTCAACACATTTGGCGATGGTAAATTCTTATTTTTTGAGTTCATAGAAGTGACTAATCAAAACACCTTTCTGAAGGGACCTCGGAAACATTTCCTATTAATTTTGAAGTCTGAATATATCTCGTTCGAGTCATGGCAACAGTGATACTTGTGTCTCCATTGGTTTTCAAGATGCTTCAAATTTAGCATGCTATATGGTGAAAAGACCCCTAGGGAGAGAAAGAAAGAGACATGTCCTAATGAACAACTACAAGAAGGAATGGGGGAGAGATGTCTAACTTTGCAGGTCAAATGCATTTCACACATCCTGAGCTTTTGCATTGCGTTGCTGTGCATCCTTTTCCCTGACTCTACTTCAGGAACATCAGACCAGCCTCCACCCTTGTGACAAGGGCTCTGTATGTCTGTCACATTTCCTTTTCACTCCCATACAGCAGCTTTCGTTATTCCTTATCCCAGTGACTCTCTCTCTATGTGCTTTGTATCTCAGTTCTACAATCCCCACCTACAAGGAGTTTTATTTTCTCTTCATCAATTCCTCTATCAGGAGCTGAGTGCCTATGTATATTCACCCACAACTTCTTCTGCAATCCAATATCCAGAAAAAATGAAAGAAAAAAAAAGAAGTTCAAATTTAAGAATAGTATTTGTTGTGTTTATGAGAGTTTTTATGCCGTATTTGCTGCTTAAGTTTACAGTGAGACATGCACTGTGAATATTTCTGTTTAATTTTGTGGTACGGACTATTATGGAGAGGATGTAGCTCTTAGAGTACTAAACTGTTTTGGAAAAAGTTACCATCTGTTTTCTGGGATACTTCCACACACAAAGGACTTTTTTTTTTTTTTTTTCCTCAGCATGAAGCAAAGAAGCCAAATAAACTAGTGAACCCTCCTTAATAGGACTGTGAGTCAGCTCCAGGGAAAATCTAATCAACAACCTGTCACCTTGCCTTAACTTTAGGAAAGTGGGGAAGGCTTCACTTACTGTAGCTCTTCTCAGGGAAAGTGCCTATCACCTGGCTTCTGCTGCCAAGTATATCATGGGGCGATGGGATTCTTGCTTCTTGCTTTTTGATCAAACCACATCCCTTTTTGAAGCTGGACTTAGCAATTGGCTCAGCCATTCCCATGCACATAAGATCTGTGTACTTTAGACCCTTGGACTCCTTGCACGTATAAAATTTTCAAAAATGCACAGGACATGTAGGAGCTCAAGCCACAGCTATGTAAAAAGATAAAGGCTGCTAAATGTCTTTTGGTGCTTCAGAAAATGTTAACTGCTGTCCCTACTGATCATAGTGAGAGGAAGAAGGAAGAAAGATGGGCTGTGAGGCATGCCTGTGCCATTTCAAGATTTTACAGCTGAAAGACAAGATCTCTGAAGCCAGTTGTTTAACTGGACTGGGAGCCCAGAGGGAGTGCAGAGCACTGGTGTGAAGTGCTTTCTTTGGCATGTCTGACTCAGGAGACAAGTCTTACGAACCAGCTACAGGTTCTGAGTACCTTTTTGTGGTTAACTCCAGCTCGAGAATGTATTGCTTGCAATAGTCTAACTTGAAGGTGATGAAAGCATAGTTTGCTCAGCCAAGTTCCACATCCAAATCTAAGGGGCACAATTTCCTGGCTAGTTTCAGAAGAAATTAGGTGTTCTTGTTGTTATTTTGGTTTCCTGAAACAGAAAGAACAATGGGAACATTAGGACTACATCCATCTTAGCCACAGGAGGGCCAGTCCTTCCAGCAGAGATGAGACCACAGCTCCAACAACCCTCTTGGTCTCTCTCAGTCAAGTGTTTTCTCCAAGTTATTCCCCAAATGAGATTTTCTTATATCTGGTTTTCAACTTTCTTCAGACTACAAACACCAAGAAAAAGTGTTGCTAGGGTGTGGAGGAGAGGGGAGACTAAGGCTGCTGGGACATTGGTGGTCCATAACTCATGGGGGTATGGTTCTCCCACCTCATGGTTTGACACAGCCAACAAAACAGGAGGAGAGCACTGAGGCTCTGCAGAATTTCACAGCTAAAGGTCCTTGCGAGACAAGATCAAGAGGCACAGGAACTCCTTTGAGACCCTTATTGCAAGACCCCTGGGATGGTTTATATGATCAGCAGCTCATGACAGATTGTCCCATACTGGAAAGGACATCTGTTCCTCTGGGTCGTGTCACTCCTGTCAGCCAGCTTCCTTCTGGTACTGATGTAGAATTCCCACTTGTGGCGAAGGTCCTACCAGCTCTGATATAGGCTGCATGTCACTATTCCTTGGTAATGCATCACATTTAAGCAGCTTTTCACATTGCTGATTGCCAATTGCTGTTGGCAGTTTTTCTCCGAAATGAGCCTTATATGGCTTTTGACACTTATGGGAACAGTCATGACTCAGACAGCTAAGAGCTGCTGCAAGGCAGTACTAATGGATTTGAAATCTGGCCTTTTGCTCAGACCATACTAAATATGGAATATCTCATCATCAACACACTGATGATCAACAGCTGAGCGCTTGTGCTAGCAGAGGGAGATTCAAACCACATCCTTTCCTGGGTTCAGAAGACCTGCTGCAGTGAAAACACAGATGATGTAGAGTAAATGTAAATGAACGGGGTAATTAATACATGGCTGTGTTGTGTATATTAGAAGAGAATGCAATTTGAAGGTGTTAGTCCAAGTATTTTTGACTTGGTTATTTTTGATTCTGAGCTCTTGGTGGAAAGACATATAATAAAGGTGTCACAAGAGGAGTTTTGTTTTCCTTTATATATACATATATATCAGTAAAATTTGTACACACCCTTATTGACTTTGCAGTCATCCTTTAAGAGCAATGATTGCTGTCTGGCCACATTTTTCTGTTCCTGCAGTTCTTTTTCAGTAGGCTTTCCACATAGTGAAAGACACAGCTATGAGTTCTCAAAATGCACTGGGCAGCCTCCATCTCAGTACAAAGACTTTCTGACACCTAACTTTGCTGATGTTTGAGACCACATCACGGGAACCTGCCCTGCAGATTTATTGGTAGGGTATGTCTAAGAAGATCTGGGATTAAATAAATGTTCCCAGAAGAGATCTAAGCTCAGTCTGGAGATATTGGCTCAGGAGGAGACGGGAAATGTGGAAATCTGCTACACACACTCTTCCTAATCTTTTTTGTGACCAAACATTTCTGTACCTCAGTTTATCTTTTTGCATAGAATAGGTTATACTGCCAACCTTCTTCTGTGAATCTCTTTCAGATCGAGAACTGGCTGTAGGCATGTAGTAAGTATATATCATTGTGTTGTCTGAGGTGAATACAAAAGGATCCCCCTACAGTAAATATGCATCAGTTCTCATTGACCTGGAGGAGCAGATCCATGCCCTGTAGCTCACTCACCCTGTGTGCCTAGCCTGACTTACACAGGCTCTACCTTTTCGTTGTGGGGCAGAGAGCCCCCCAGACATGTCAGGTATCATCCATTTAGTATGCTGCTTTCCACACGGCAGCTATTGAAACCTATTTCTACTCATCTGACAATATAATTTTAAAATGAAGAAGATTAAAGATTTTATATTCCAAAACAAACAACGGTAAAAGCTTTTGCTGACCTATTGCCACTTGCCTGAGGACTTGGAAGCAAGCTACAAATTGCATGTCACTCAGCGAGCTATTATAAATTCAATGTGCTTCTCCTTTCCAAATCAAGTTGTTGATACAAGTTCAATGCTCTGACAGAGCCCTCTTGCTGCACCTGAGAAGGAAAAGGCCCAACAAGGTATAATCAATGTGCTGGGGGACCACTCTCAATTGCAAGCTTGTGGGACCAGGGGGCTTCCTGGAGTTTTGCAGTTCCTAGGAGTTGATAGGAGTTGTTCCTATCTGTGCAGAGAAGGAAGGAGAGCGGTCTCTTCTTGAAGACCAAGAAGCCACAAAGTGTCAAGTGCCCTATGCTCCCAGCAACTTCAGCAGGCACTCAACAGTTTAGGAGTGATGGTACCTGTTAGGCAGTGAGCCTAAGGCTTGCTTACATTTTGTTTAGCAGGTAAAAATTGGCACCATTTTGTTGATGTATTCTGATATACAGTGGCTGAGAATATAACACTTTCTCTGTTGGACTCTCTTTGGGTTTGTGACAGATATCTGTGTCCTGAAGACATCCAGGGGCAACAAGAAGTTTGTTTTACTCTCTCACAGATATGCCTCTCTCTATAGCTTCTCTCTGAGAATGACCTCCATGGTAATGAAAACCCACTCAAGTAAAGTCATCCTTGGGTTTTGCTTTTAGCATATTTTTGGTGTATTTTTTCCCCAAAAGTGCTTTCTGCATCTTATACCCCCAGGGCCAACATGGATGAAATAGAGCAATATAGTAACAGAGCTCTGAAATACATATTACTTTCATGGTGTGTCCAGAAGCAAGTCTTACAACCATAACTAATGTCAGATCATTTTTTAATTCTATTGATTTAATTTTTTTCCAGTATCACTGATTGTCAATAAGGACTTTTTTTTTCTTTCTTTTTTTCTTTCTTTATTTTTTTCTTTCTCTTTTTTTTTTTTTTTTTTTCCTGAAGACCATCAGGTGTACATGTAAGAGTGTATTAAAACTGCAGTTTAAAAGAACAGTAATAATTTCATAGTGATATATACAGATGTGCCCAGTGAGGTTTCGGTGGAAGTACCACAATTCCAGAAGTCTGAATTTGTCATTTACCTTTTGTTTCAGAAGCTGCAGTATCCAGTCTAAGAATACATAGTTTTTACAAACAGTATGTAATAGAAATAGCATACGTCTTTTTTAAAACAATGTTTGGTAATAAACCCAGACCTCCAGTATTTTAAAGATGTATGTAAAGCCCTGGTGCCAGCTACTCAAAAATCACTTAGAGACCAGCAACACAGGATCAGATTCTGCTGCTGTTCTACAGCATGAGTTGTATTTTGCTTTGACTCAAGTCTTTTGAGGCTAATTTGCGATCAGATAAAACTCAGTATGAGAAAGAGCAGTGGAGCTGGACCCCGAGTCACCTGGTACTTAGCAAAAATTGAAAAATACCAGAGGCACCTGAAATTTTCACTGAAGACTGGTGGTCACCAGCAAATATTTATTATTACAGTGGTAACAGCAAGTCTTGGCTTCACTGGCCTTTTACTACTTTGAGTAAACAGTTACTTGCCAGATTATTATTATCTTGGCACTTGATGCAAAAAACTGTAGTTTCCATGTTTCTTAAAGCTGAGCATACATTTATTGAATGAAAGCATTTATTAAACATACGGGGACAGATTCTCAACAGGCATTAAATAACTTGCCTCCACTTGCCAAGAACTCTTGCTTGTTATGTTTTATTATGCTGAGAACTGCAGGTTGCATAGGTGGAAAATGGTAGAAAATGGAAATAGGTGGAAATGTGGCTTTACTATGAAGAATCAAGCCATTTTATATCTTCTGGTATCATGTAGATCTGAACTGTGTGGATTTGGATTGCCCTCACAGTTGCATTATGTTACAAAATCATGAGTGGCATGGAAAAGTTAAATAGGGAATAACTGTTCTAGTATAGGAAGAAAGGGACATTCAACAAAACAAGAGTATAGCAGGTTTAAAACATTAAAATTTAAAATTGTAAATAATAATAATAATAATATTCTTTATCTTCTGCCATGAGACACTTAATATTAAACCCCTGTACACATTGAAAAAGTAATTGGATGAAACAGTGAAAGAAAAAGTCATTAAGGTGAAACACTAAGATAGCATTTCAGGGTCAAGAGGTCTGTGATCATCAGCTTGTTGGGAACAAGGGAGAGTATTCTGGAAAAGAAATGTTACATGTTTTTCCAGTTCTTACTCTCCTTCCTAAACCTCAGCGATTTGCACTTTTGGGATAGTCTACAGGGTTGGATGGATCTTTGATCTAACTTAATGCAATTTTTTCTATATTGATATGTAAAATACATTTTGTGAGTCAAAGAATGAGAAAAACTTGCACAAACAGGCTTCTGTATATTGAGATAAACACTTAAACTGTAACCTGGATTTAAACCATAGCCTTTGTCACTGGACGTGTTGATGGCACACAGAATTACTAGGTGAAGGGATACCTTGATTTCAAAGTCCAGGTTGATTAAAATTAAGTAGTGTTTTTGCAGTTTTCTAAGTTTGCTAAAACTTTGTCCATCTCACAGATATCTCTTTTGATCTCTGGGAGAATGAGGCAAATCCTGTAGCCCTCCTCAGCTTTCCTTAACGTGGCTCAACTTCCACTGAAGCAAGTCAGACTTTCATTCACATAAAATCACTAGGACTTTTTCCAGCGATGATAAAGACCAGCAGATAGACTATCCTTCTGGCTGAATATAGGGTACTATAAAGGAGAAAAATAAGATGGTGCAATGACTCTGTGGTAGGTGTTCAATGGCATGAGTTATGTGCACTGCTGGAGTCACATACCTTCCTCTGCTCAGGTAGACATCACCTAAAAAAAAAAAAAAAAAGCTGTAGATTAATGTTGCTTAACAGTAACTTGAATTAAAATCATCTGCAACCCATTTTTTGTCTTTCATTTTTTCCTCTCTGAGCTTATCACCAGCTGAGTGATCACCCAGTATATCACCCTTGCAGTCATGTCCTCTGAAAGCTTATTGTTGTGAACAGTGACAAGGAGATAATTTCCCAGCATCCAGAACTAAAGTCTTGGTCCAGGACTCATTCAAGTGAATAGTAACTTCAATGGGTGCTGAATACAAAACAAAGAGTTTTCTACCTCCATCCATTTGTCCCATTTGTAAAGTGGAAAACAAACAAACAAACAAAACCTAACAAAAACAGGTAGGTAAGTCAGAAAACATCTAGGGACAACTTGCGATGTTAGTCACAGAGAAGCTACTCAGATGTCACTGAGAGGCCTGCAGGCTTTAATTTCCTCCTCTTTTGTGCTTTGCAAAATGATTCACCAGCCATACAGCACAACACGCTGCACTGCTTTATCTATCAATGTTCAGATGAACTATTGCTACTGGCCAAATCTAGGGGATGATTATTCCACAGCATGCATTAAGCCTCAGGAAAAGGAAGACATTTTGGTGCATGTGGAAACAGGCTCATATCCATATCCTCAAAAAGGCTTTAAAGCAGTTCTAGAGAGCAAACGAGTTCTCATGGAGAATCTGATACATAACATAAAGAGAGCTTGACCCCGTCACTGTACCTTGAGTCCTGGGACCAAGCAGCTGTTGTGATCTTCACAGGATGCATGATATTCCAGTGATATGTGATAGAACAGAGGACAAATAAAACAGAAAGGGTAGGGATTAGATAGTTTAGGTCCAAAAAGCATTAAACAGCCCTTGGTAACTCCTGGGAACTATTTATTGATTCCTTCTACGCACTGCACATTCCCATTAAGTGATTTCATTTCCTTATTTTTCCTAATCACATAGCTTGGTTTAGCAGCCTTTTGCTCTCTGAAACCTGGGGGTACATAGATAAGTTCAATTTCTCATGTGGCTATACTTTTTATTACACATGAAAAGTTGATATAGTAAAAGTAACTCCTTGGAGCCGGCAGGTCTGGAGCTTTCATCATCACGAACCACTGCATCAAGGAAGCACCAGCGAGTTAATTGCTGTGTTAGGCTCTGGCAGACTATCGTGTGGCTTTTCCCATCTCTGTAGCGGGCACTAACAAAGACCCTGGAAGATGTGGCTGCCTCTGAAAAGCATATTGGAAGTATGTGACATGGGAAATAGTAATAAGAGACCAGAAATAGTAATAGCAAGGCAATATTGGCGCCATTGCTGGAATGGTCAAATCCTTCAGTTGTTATTCAAGGATTCGGTTTGCCATTGTGATAGTAGTAGTAATAGCAGGGCAACCACATTGCAATAGCCCCAGGTGTGTGGCTAGCCAGCCCCAGGGCACCTGGAGCACCACAGCAGGTTTCTCTTCCTCCTTTGGGAGCAGCTTCCTGAAGTAAGGCCAGCTGTGAGGGAGAGCAGGGACAGGACAATCCTGGACACTGCCATTCCCTTTGCAGATTTTGCAGTCAGCTCAGGGCAGGGCTCACTCAGCCCGGCTGCTTGGCAGCACTTACCTCTAAGCCAGGAAGAAAAATCCACAGCTACACTGGAACAAGAAAGAAATGAAAACAGAGATCCAGGACATTGGGTATGTTTCTATTGGCTCTGGCTGCTGGGTGCAGTGTATCAGTAGCTGCTAGTTCCCGAAAGGTCCCTCCTTCGCAGATATTTACAGAGGCATCTGCAGTGGGCAACCGGACGGCACCTAAATGAATAAAAAATAAACCCACGAAACCATATTTCCCATTCTTTGGAACATAGTAAAAGTGTCTCCTGTTCCTTTCAGCACCTAAATTCGATACATTCATCAGCTCATGAAAAGACACTGGCACATGATCCAGGGAGACACGCATTCAAAGGAAACAAACCTGTGCCACCCAGTACTTTCCAAATTAAATAAATACCCCCGTCATTGTGCCTAGTTTTGAAAACCCAGCTACTAGTAGCGTGAATCACTTTCTCCTGTGTGGTGCTGAGCCCTTTGGAAGACCTTTGCTTCCACAAGGTTTTGTGCTCTTTGTAGCACAAATGATTTGCTCTTGCTTAAAAGGTAATTGTTTTTCCTCTGCAACTCTCAGTCGTATTCATTTGGTGACGTCCTGCAGTAAACACATGCTCTAGGAAGAGAGTCACGCGCCATTTAGCATTAGCAATAAAACAGTTCATCGCAGATGGGTGTAGGGTGTCCGTTCCTGTCCTGCTGCACAGGGAAGAGGATGACGTGCTCTTGGCAAAGCCTGAACCTGCCAGCACTGCACCTTAGTGCTGTCCCTCAGAGCTGGGCCGATGGGCATTGCCCTCCCTTTGCTTACAGTGTTCACATTCAGCCCATGAGGGGTGTGGAGAGCCAGCATCAGACTTGAGACAACATTTAATCTTGTTTAAGGGGTTTTAAATATTGCTTGTGTCTGCTACTCCCCCTCACAAGGGGCAAATTTTCACTTAAAGAGGCTGGCTAGTAGAAGAGCTCCTGACATCTGCTCACCCCTAGAAAAAGAGCATTGGGCCCAGAAACAAATCTGTAACTTGAGTTGCAAAACAGTCTGGACACAAACCCAGAACGACCTGTGCTGTGTTTTACATGAGCGCAGTTTCTCTTACTTATTACGCTGCTTTATGATTCCACATAGACAGAAAGAATTAATTTCCCATTCATGTCCAGGGACTACGCACACTAGCAGCCATTAGACGTAATTCGTCACCTGTTCAAATCCCACATGCATTGACAGGAAAATTAAATTCAATTTCCTTTCAAGTTTAAATATCTCTATAGATATTCCCCAATACAGGAAAGTACTTAAGCTAGTGCTTCACCCTGAGCATGAGAGCGGTTCAAGCAATGTCAAGTGCTTTCCTGGACAGGGCTGTGATCAGTCACAGACATACACCTGCACCTGAGCGTGAACACCCAGCAAACGCTGAGAAGTTAAGGCACCGGGGTATTAGAAACACACTTGATTATTGTTGAGGTCCTGTGATTTTGCTCCTGTCTGCAAGATTTTCAGTTAAAAAAAAAACAACACACAAAACCAGGGAAATTAGCTACAGAAAGGCAACATTTCAAAAGCACATAGTTCTCTTAGTCTCATGGGGAAAATTTTACACAATCCTAGTTTCAAAATAATGTTAAGGTTGCAAAATTGAGCAATCATAAAAGTCAGGAAATTTAAAAAGTTAGTATGTGTCTTTCAATGTTAGCTCAGCAATAGCAAATATATGTAGTGGGAGAAGTTTATACTTGCAATTTCTGTGTTAAATATAAAGTTTAAAGTATTCTTGTTGACCATTAATAAGCAACATAAACTATATCGGGTATTTAATGTCTGTAAAAGGCATCTTAATTATAAGAATTTCCTGGCTTTGGAATTCAGAGGACTTGATTCTGAAATATAAAATACCACTCTGGGTTTCTGAGTTATTTTGGCTCTTTTTTCACTTATGGGTGAAAATCATCATTGGGGAAGAATGGGAACTTCACCTGTGTTATAACACAATTCTCACATCAGAATAGTTTTGTGATGTTTATGAAAGGCTGTGATTTATAAAGTTGGTAAAGACTGGCTTAATTTGGGGGGGGGTTGTGCACGGTAAGAACTTCTGTGGTAAAGAGACCACAGTGCTTCCCCCTTGCTGGCAAGAGAACTAAACCTCCCAAAACAAATGTGCTCTACCTGAATTAATAATATGGAGCAGTTCCGCAAAATGTTTAAAATACAGAATGATCTTTCCAGGCCAGATGTATGACTTTCTCAAATCTACGTGTCGTGGTTTAACTTACCGTGAAAACCTAAATACAGTGTGATGGTAGTGTTTAGATAAGACAGATGTAGAGTGCAGCGCAGGCTTGGTCTTGCAGAAACGCTGATCCTTATAAATGAGCTGTATTGCGCTGTGGGGTTTTCCTGGCTGACTCTTTCAAAACCCAGGCTAGATTAAATCATCACAGCTGGGGAGAAAATATCAAGAGTTAAACAACTACTTTATGAGAGTTGTAAGAGTGTGAAAGTTTTAAGAAGTTAAATAATTACAGTACTCTCTGAGAGCTACAGCAAAGACAAATGAGTTTGTGGCTGATGGTCTTATTTATTTTGGTCATGTAGTGAAAGACAAATGAAAGTGTCAAAGACATGGGGAGAATTTCACACAGGGCCAAACATATAGCTATCAGAGCAAGTACAGGGCAACACACAGCAGTGAAGAGTCCCTCGTGCACTCAGCTCAAAGGGAGGATGATGCCCTGAGTGCAGTGTTCCCACCAATTTCTATGTTGCAGGTGGTGCCACAGGTATGTGCATCCTAAGCACTCTGTTACTTGGTTGCCAGCTTGTTTGTTAATGGGGTTAAGTTGGCCTAGGAATAAAATATGGCTTCTGTGAAGTCTGAGGATCTACAATTTTGTGTAAAACCTCCATGACTGTGTTGAAAATCCAAAATTATGGCAAATACTGAAGGGCAAGGAAGATCTCTTTATCAGGTCTGATTCCGATGTATCAGGTCTTTAATAGGATGGGCTTGAGCAGCTGTTCTCCATTTACACCAACATGAATGAGCCCAAGCTCACCGAGATATGCAGGGCATGCCAGCTCACTGCTCCAGCTTTAGCAGTGGCATTTATCTTCTTGTGCAGTTCTTACAATGCCCACCACCATAACAGCCCCTAGGCACATTAACAGGTTAGAACATATCTGGATTTTCTCAGATGGATCTTCAACATACCCAGATAAGTAAGGAAGAATGGGGAAGGTTGGCCATTCATCTGGGGCTGCCAAATGTCTGTCCTGAAGACCACTCACAGCAGCATTGCCAGCCAGCCCACTGGGGGTCTGCCAAGCTTGGACAGTGGCACTGAGAGCGTGTGGCAGCTCAGGTGCCAGCAGTGCTTCATGCTGGTCATACGGGCCAGGCTCAGTTTGTGCAACACACCCAGGCATATAGAATGCACTGCTCAGGGGCTCAGACCACATTTCTGCATGGTAGCCTTCCTAGGCTCCATGGAAGCAAAAAAAAAAAAAACAACACATGGGAACCAAAAATTACAAAAAAAAAAAAAAAATCAACAAAAAAAGGTAAGTGGCCTCTGTGGATGGCTGGGATGAAAGCTTACTGGGGCAGAAAGGAGAGGCAAAGGATGGATCCACACACTTTTTTTGCGTGGAGGTTTGCTGCTGCTGGTAGGCAGCTTAGCTCAGAGCAAGCAAATGGTACCCCTTTCCCCCTCCCCTCTTCACTCTGTGGCTGCTGAGTGAACACAGCAGCCCAGATCTTGTTTCAGGTTTTTCCAGGGTGCGTATTTCCCCCCTTAGATCTTTTGACAAGAGGGCACTGGCCCCTCCAAGCAGGCTCATGCCCAGGATGGAGTTCAGAGCCACAAGCAGTCCCAAGAAGGAGAGGAAAGCTGCAAAGGTGCAGTCACCTAGCAGGCTATGCACTGCAGTGTAAACCCTGCAAATCTAATTTCAGTCTTCAGCAAAGCAATGGTTCACATAGTAGGGGAAGTTTCTGGAAGCACCTGTACCAAAGGATAACACACGATCCCATTCTGAGGTCAGTTTGAGCAGTGGCTGAAGGGAAACTCTGCCCTGCGGCAAAGACAACATAAATAGCAATACATCACATGATGTTACAATAAAGATGAAGCTAAATTGCTCTGAAAACTATTTTAAGCATTATTGAGCAATGTCAATAGCATGAGAGTGGGCAGAAAAGGGGAAGAAGGAGAGAGCCTAGGAGGGACATGGGTAACAAAATAGGTATGATAAATTTCAATAGGTATTTGCAGGCCATACGCATCACCGAGGTAATTTGTTTAGGCTGATTCGAGGAAATATGGCTGGGAGAAGGAGCATGAGAATTTAGCTTGGCACTCAGGATGTATTTCTGAACGGTGAAGCGTACCAGACTGCAGAGCAGCCCGCCACAGGAAATGTTAGAAACTCCAGGGCTTGAGTCATTTAAAATCTGACTGGGCAAAATCACCCAGGAGTAACCTGAAGGCAGTGCTCACGCAGGCTGCACAGGCATTGCAGACACTGGTCATAAATTATAATAACTCGGATACAATAGGTAGCCAGCCAGCTGCACGCATGCAGACTGGGGGACACAGCTCAAAGCCTCCATCTCCCAAACACCACAACAGTGCCGCCCCATCTCCACTGCTGAGTGGCACCGCGTGGATTTATGCTAGCTGACAACCTGGCCCAAAGGCTCCTGACATCCAGGCTGAAACAGCTCCAAGATCTCTCAGTGCTCCAGGGCAATAAGTGCTCTGTTTTAGCTGTTAGACTTTTGTAATCTGCCTGGGCAGCGATTAATTTACCAGCTCACGCTTGCCGACAGGAATCCTCCAGGGCACGGAGCCCCCCGTAAGTTCTGCGTCATTCAGGCTGCAACCCCTTCTGCAGATGTTGTGGCCTTTTAATCTGAGGGCCCGATAAAAGCCCAGCCTACGCACAAAATTTCCCTGCTTCCAGCAGATCATGTTCCAAAAAGGGATATGGTTGTTTCAAATGCCAGGCTACAAGGAGACTTTCTGATGTTGATTTGGCTTCGTTTATTCTGGAAGGAAAGGGTCCACAAAGACACCGGTAGGCAAACAATTGGAGTTTCAGTTCCCACGCCTCTTTGTTTTGCACAATTTTATATATATATATATATTTATTATTATTATTTTTTGCATACTAACACTGTGCATAAACACTGTGAATTATTTCACCCTCCAAAATGCTAACTGTTATCTTGCCTTTTCCTTGTATACTAGCTTTCCAATGAAATGCTCCATTGAGTTTAGAGCAGTCTTTGGTGGTCATATCATAATACAGCAGTGTTTCAAACACCAATTAATTTACTCTCAGTTGAAATTATTTCCACTTTGCATGTGGAGAAGAAAAGCCCAAACTATCAGAAATGTGACCCAATGTTTAGTGTTCAGCAAGTGGAGCCACGTACCTGATTTTCATAGTACTGAGCATTTCATAGCACATTACCTTGTCCCGTCTCCCACTGAATTTCTTAATAGTCAAGCTTGTTGTGTTTGGTACACCCCAAAAATGAAATCTGGCATTTGTGGTTTGCCAAGTACTCCCTCAGAATTTTGTGGAATAACGTAGATGAAACCCCAGGGCAGCAGCCTCATTTGTCTCACTTCCCTGAATACAATCCATTACTCTAGAACAAGTGAGGCTCTAAAGGAAAAAAGGCTGCTTTATCATGTACATATACAGTACCTCATAATGTTTGTGTGTTTGCAGATGGATCCAAATTAAGATTAACCAAACAAGTACTAATAACTCCAGAAGAGTTTCTTCCAAAGCCACAGTCAACATTTAAGAAAAGAGTCCATTATTTCCAGCATGTTAAGCTTACTCATCTAGCAGTGTCCCATAGGCAAACAAACACCTCCTAGATTCAGTAAACCAATTTCAGTGAAAGGATTGACTTTCTGAAAGAAAATGAAGGTTTATAGTGTATATTTGCTACAATGCTCTTTTAAGACATTAATATTATAAATATAAGACAGAACTAAGTAGCCACGTTGCATGTAGTGCATTTTATAAATGCGCCATTCATCATCTCCTCCTCTATGTTACACTATATGGAGGAACCTCTACCATATTGTGGATGTTTATTATCTTTCAAAACTATTAATCTTGGCTACATTCAGTAAAAAATGAGATCATGTGAGCTGCAAGTGGTCCAAGCACAAGAGCTTTTGTTCATGCGCCAACCATATAATTGTATGCATATATACCTCTGTCTGAAGACATCAATCATTTTTGTATAATCACAGTTTAGCTTTTCAGATAATTTTGTCCTTTTTTTCCATACCACAGGTTTTTTGGGTGGACCTTGAGACCCTGTTATAGGTATGACAAATGACTTCAAGTTTCCCAGTTCTTAGAGCTTAGATCTGGCTCCCCATACAGCAGATTTGAGCACTTCATGGTTTCTCAAACTAAGCATCCAGAAACCAAGCTGCTCAAAATCACTGGACTCTTTGGAAAGCTTTGATCCAGATGAGAAGTTCTGGGGACTATCCTGGGGACTATTCTTTCATCCCTTAACCTTGTTGTAGGTTCATGCCATGCCAATAACTTCATGTTGTGGTCTTTCTCCCTGAGGCCTGGGATAAGGCCCTGCATGGAGCACTTCAGCAAAGAGACCCATTCCTATCAGCTGCCTCTATCTTCCCCAAGAAGCAGGTGGCAGCCCCTGAAGGGTAACTCATCCCAGCAAAGATCTAAAGCACCCGATGAATTACCTACCTCAGCCACTGGCTATCCAGTGGACAGAGATGACAAGAGCCCAGAAACTGGGGGTGTAAAAGTATGTGGGATCAAATTGTGGGCCTGATACTTTTTAAGTAGTATGGTTTCTATTTTTTTTCAGGTCTATTGACATTTAAGTAAGTTCAGGATGAAAATCAGTCTTTTGGTTTGTGCCCCTGAACAAAACAAAACAAACAAACAAACAAACAAACAGAACCCCAAATATGAAATACTCCTGTAACAGAAACAAAAAAAAAATAAAATTGGAGTCCACTCAAGAATATTCAAAGCAAGAGCATTTTAAAGACAAGAACATTTGGTGCAGAGATAGTGTATGGCTGGTCTCAGGCAAAAACAAACCACAAAATGAATGGAGGCACCTTGGCAGCTGGGTTAAAACCCAGCAGCTCGGCACGGGGGAAGTCCTGGGGGCTTTGGGGTCTGAAGAGGGGTTCACGCTCCTCACGCACATCTGGCAGCACCGCAGCTGTGCTGCAGTGATCAACGTCAGACTTTGCCGCTAGGCCTTGCTTCTCAGAGAGGGGTTAGAGTGGGTGTTGGGTCAGGGCTGGTTACAATGTGCCTTTCAAACTTTTATTGATTTCCTAATCTCTTCTTAAGGGAAAAAAAAGAGGAAAAATTGAAGAATTTTGCTGCAAGCCCTACAGGCCTTATTTCCCGGAGATCTACTCACCCACACCCACATACAGGGAGGGATTTTTTCTTAGAGAGTGAAAAGTGCCAGCCAATTTTTTCCCCTAAAAACATTTCAGAAGGAGTTAGCAATTAAAGGGCCTGGGGATGGGGAGACAGCCAAACTTGGAGCATTGGAGCAGGTAATCTTGCCCACCCTCCCAGCGAAAACACGGCTTGTTCATGCCTTAAACTCTGATTCATCTGGCAGTTAAACATGTGCCCAACCTTAATAATTCAGGCTGTGTGAGATTAAACAAGCAAGTAAAATGAGCGCATACTTCAGGGCCTGGCTGAAGTGAGGTCCCCAACAGGGAGCACGTCAGGCCTGACTGCTGGTTGTCTACAAAGGACTCCACTGCATCTCAGCACCTTGCACTTCCCCTGCACAGGCTGAGATTGCCAGATTTTCAGAGTTTTTGACATAATTGGTGCAGAATTTGAGGGGCTGAAGTGAAAGCACAGGTAGGTAAGGGTACACTGATAAATACCAAAATGACTGAATAAAAATCCATCAGCAGAACATTCTGCAGCCCCGGGGGTAAGAGTCAACAGAGCCAAAATCTGCAAGAGAAGAAGCAGTTCAAGGGTCTGGCTTGGAAAGAACAGAAACATAAAGGATAAGACTGATATGGGTAGGGAAATAGTAAAATGAGAAACAATGAAAGAGGCAGCAGTAAAACATGCATCTGTCATGTAATCCAGGGTAAATACCCAGATTAGTGACATTGGTTTCTGCTGTTTATTTGGAGCTTACTTTGGAGACATGTCTCCCAAAGCTAATGCAGCTGTGATATAGCCCAGTGGAAAGTACAGCCCGGGATTTATCCCAGCTATAGCTGTTCCTGTACAGCACAGGCGACAGACAAAACAAAAGTTTTTATGGAAAGACATTTGTCTTTCCAACCCTTGTGCTGTTAAAGAAGTTGGCATAAACTGGCAGAACAAGGAAATTAAAAGTTTCACAGTTCACCATTTTTCACATTATTTTACAAACACTCAGTGTTTAGATGGGCTATGCTAAACATGCATGCTACCCTGCTCTTGGTCCAGTACTGGGCCTTGGCATTAGGATCCATCACACAGCAAAACAGCAGCACTCTTCAAACCAGGTCTACTGAAACGGTTCAGTTCAGCTGTCTCAAATCTTCAGGCACAGGCCAAACTGCACCAAGAGGATGAAGAAAAAATGACTTATCTGAGATGATGGGATGGGACAAGAGACCAGGATGTTGCCAGTGTTATTGCTGGAGGGGATGCAAACAGACACCACCGTGACTAAAAGGGGCTTCCTCCAAAAGAAAAAGCTTGCACCTCACATCCTGGGCATCTGAGTGGGCAAGGCAAAAGTAGAAACAAGCCACTTCAGTAGCATACTTGGTTTGAGAAAACCATTCCTGCCTTTTCTAGCAGCCATGCCTAGGACAGTGACTAATGGCTCCCCTTAGATAAGCAGCCATTTTACCAAAATGCAAAGGTTTTTACCCTGTACAAATGTTGTCTTTGCTTCCTCACAAAACCTGGCTCAGGTTCGCTCATCTTCCAAGCACATTAACAAACCCAGTCCATGCAGAAAAATGACTTGCTTCTGTTCTTGCATTTAACTAGGCCAGCCCAGGAGAAATATTCAACCAGCCATTCACCTGATCCCACTGTGGTGGTCATGTTCCTCACCTAACCGGTTAGGAACAAGGCTGTAAGGTGAGACATTTTAACAGGGCCATTGATGTTCTTAGAGATAAAGGCATTCAGTTTCTGCTGGCTTTGCCACTTTCAGGTAGGGAGCAGTAGCAGCTCCGCAGTGGTTTTATTCATCATTATTCAACAGTGGCATTATTCATTCAGTGGCATTATTCAACACCAGGGGCAGCTGGCATACACTGAGGAAGGCACATGGAAAACCTGAACCAAGCAAGTGGGCTAATTAACACCAGTTTCTTAAATTAGAAGGCTCTTAATGGCTAATGTTTAAAAACAACAACCTAATACTATCTAAAAATAGTTACTGCCAAGCCCCAGGGTATTCTGACCTCCATTAAATTGGAAGTCCACTTCACGTGACTGGTGGTGTAAATCACATTTACCTTTTATATCCTGTTCTCTCTGGGATTAGCTGCAAAGCCTAATGCCTGACCTTGAAAGCCTATTTGCAAACATGCAGGAGTAGCCTTTAGCACTTCTCAGAGTGGTGTGCAATATATGGATATAATGTGTGGACCAAGCAATTGGACAGAGAGCAACCTGGGCTTCCACTTACCTGCAGATGTGTTCAGGGAAGAAAACCAAGGGAGTGGGAGTCTGTCAGACCAGGCAGAGATATGAAAGTTGGTGCTGGGGTTAGGGTCTGGAACTGGGGTGGGGGACACCCCAGCTTCTTCTCCAGTTCAGTCACAGATTTCCTGTGCGACCTGGGCATGTTCCCCATCCTCGTGCCATGTCCCAAGGCCAGACCTAGCTCTCCCTGATCTAGAAGGAATGTTGCCAGGATGATTTCTCTAACATGTGGCATGCTTAGATATAATGATATGCCTCAGAAGAAACAAAGCGTAATGTAAAAACAAGACAAAACAAAACAAACAAACAAACAACAACAACAAAAAAACACAGTTTAGTTTTCCTTTTGCATAATATATGAAACCACATAATCTGGAAAACAATCATAGTTTGAGGATTTCTAGAGCTCTTAGCCAAGCAAGTGGCAGGAACAGAAACCAAATGTTCAGTACTGATGGAGACAACCACTTGCTTACTTTTGCTGTGCTCCTCTGTGCTGCACTTGGCCCTGATGTTTGTCCGGTGATATTGCAGTACTCTGTGATAGCTGTTACAAAGAGAGCAATATGAAACACAATCTTCCCTGGCAGAGTGCAGACAGATCCTGCAGCCAGCACCTACCTAGAACAAGGATTTCTGAGATAAACCCTCTGATTTTTTCTCACCATTTGCCATTTGGGCAAATTACTTCCACAACCACAGAAAGCAGCTTATTTTTGTTTAAGCATTAGTTACAGTGCATCTGAAGGGCCAAGAAATCCTAAAATGAGCCCTGCTCAAGCAAAGCTGGCCTTTGGTTTTGCTCTTCCCATTTAGCGTGAGGGCCTGGTACTTCTTGGCAGACCTCCCCATCCGACACCACAATTTTCCCCACCCTATGTCTGTGCCTAGCAGACGCTCCAAACAAAAGAAAAGGAGCGTGTCTAAGTACAAGGCTCTCAGCCTGTGTGGTTGCCCTGCCTAACCCATGCAATCCCCATGCTTTTCAATTTTTTTTTATTTTTTACTTTCCTTTGGCACAAGGTCTATGGCGGATTCTGGGTTGTACTGGGAAGAGACACTCCATATTTCTGTTATGCAGAGATCAGTGCATGCCATGGCGTTGTCTGGAGACAAAAATCAGTACTGGTGCACACCTCAAGCAGTCCTGCCTCATTAGTGAGATAAGGTGAATGCAAACCAGCTTTCGCTTTCCTCGATCTGCGTTATTTTGTTGTTCTAATGGTCTTCATTAGTTTCACCAGATGGTTTTCCTCCCTTTGCCTGCAAAGGCCCAGTCCTGCAAACACTTAGGCTTTCTCCCATAAACATGCGTTCAGCACATGCATAGGTCTTTGCAGGATTGGAGCCTAAATTTGTTTCTGTTTCAGAATTCCAAGTTGGATCTTGATGCAACAGTTATTTTATATATTAAAATATCAGGTTTCTGCCCACACACATAATGCATGATGTATAACAGACCTTGCAAGGCAGCCATTGGAAAAGACCACTTAATCTGCGATTTATACAGAAGGAAGAGTTCCTGTTCCTTGTTTTCCAGCGAGAATTTATACACGACAAAACTGTGGAGGTGTTGCTCCTCAGAAGCTCCATGATGTACATCTGGCTTCACATGCTGTCATTTAGCCCACAACCTAAAATCATAAGCTGAGACTCCACAGAGGCTAATGAAAATTATTCCCCTTTGAGTTGCTTTATTAAAATGCAACCTCAAGAAATACTGGCAAGTCAGGAAAGTGACTTTAATCCAATACTTGTTATCCTCTTCCACAGGTTTTAAATCACTCTCGTTGCTCCCTAGTTTGAGCAAATACGCCCTTATTGTTTTTGTAGTCCTGCTATGACCTTCTGGGAATGTTTTCATCGTGTAAAGCAAACTGCAGTTCCCTACTTTATAAATCTCATTCATTCCAAGTGTTAACACTAGCTAATTCTCTGCTTTAGAAGGAAATCATGTTTGTTTTTTTGAAGAGTCTGCTGGGAAGAAGAATATTTGAATTTCAAATATTTTTTTCCATTTCATAAATTGTCTTGAGTTTTCTTCCCAGTGGGCAACAGAAGACTGTTTATATAAGTGAAGAGGGAAGCTTACTTTCCCATTACTTCCACAAAAATACGATTAACAGCGATAACTATGCTAATTATTGCACTAACTGCACTTGGAATGCACCTTACTGGCTGGAGAGGTAATGCATTTGGGTAATAATTAACTCCTTTTTTCCTCAATTACCTTTTATTAGGAGAGCAGAAGGTGTCAAAGTAAAACAGCTGCATATCTTCCAAGAAAAGCCCATGTTTTCTGAAGGAATTCAAGCGGAGGTGCTTTATTAAGGGAACCAGTCAGGACAAACATTAGCATGGCAAGCACGGCTGTTCAGTTACTTGGCTTCTCTCTAAGCCTGCTCGGTCTAATTGGGACACTAATTGCTACTATTCTGCCACACTGGTGGCGAACGGCGCATGTAGGCACCAATATTATAACAGCTGTGGCGTATATGAAAGGGCTGTGGATGGAGTGCGTCTGGCACAGCACCGGCATCTACCAGTGCCAAGTCCACCGCTCCCAGCTCGCGCTGCCTCGTGACCTCCAAGCAGCCCGTGCCATGATGGTGATTTCCTGCGTCCTGTCCGCGCTGGCATGCGTGATTGCCGTCGTCGGTATGAAGTGCACCCACTGCGCCAAGGGGACTTCTGCCAAAGCCTCCATCGCCGTCTCCGGGGGGATCGTTTTCATCCTGGCCGGTCTCATTTGCCTGGTACCCGTTTCCTGGACCACTAACGACGTAGTTACAGATTTCTACAACCCCCTGCTTCCCCACGGGATGAAGTACGAGATAGGTCAAGCCCTGTACCTTGGCTTTGTCTCTGCATCTTTGACGATCCTCGGAGGCGCTCTGCTGTGCACATCGGGCCAGTGCAGCGGGAACGAGGCACCCTACGAGCCGCAGCCCAGAGGCACGAGGAGGACTGCTCCCTCCTGTAGACCACCAACTGTCTACAAGGGAAACCATGCTTCTTCCCTGACATCTGCTTCCCATAGCGGCTACAGATTAAATGACTATGTGTGAGTTCCCTAAGATTTGCCTGCGGGACACAGCTGCTTTATAATTTCTGTGCATGGCATAAAACAAAGCTAGGATGATTTTTAATTTATAAGGGTTACGATACAAAGTTTACCATTGTTCATTTCTTCCTTCCCTTTCTTTCCATTGAAAGAAAGAATGTGAACACAAAACTGCTCCCTTCAGTACAAGGAGAATAAATACAAAGGAAACTGGGATATTCCGGGGACTGCACATACCTGCCTACTTTAAATTAGGGTATTTGCATACAGGCAGTCCAAGGGAAGTTTTACTGAAAGTAACGTTTTGGTTTGTAGTGTCTGCCCTGCGACAAGCACAAAGTGGAACTGGCCACGACTTGTTATTTGACCTGTGTCCCAACAGAAGATGCATTTTTGCCTAAAATAGAGAACTTCATGGCAAGACACGGTGATTTCCTGTTAAGTTTCTTATCTCCATAATGCGTGAATGTTTCCTTATGACCAGGTAGTATTTTGTCTTAACTTTTTGTTTGCTTTGTTTGTTTGTTTGTTTTTGTAGTGCCTAGAAATACACATTTTAATAGTATTACAACACATGTGTTTGACAGTATTTCATAGCTGATATTTTAAAATTATACTACAATGGTTTGACCTTATCAAAACAAAATGTTAGAACTTTTTGAAACAGCATAATTCGTCATAATGGAAACAAATTATTCTGTGGATCAGAAGTGGGTTTTAGAAATGTCAGTCATAAAATAATAATAATAATAAAATACTATCTGATGCTAAACTTCTGTTAAAAGTGGAGAAAAAAATAATTATCAGAATTTGTCACAGAATGGACATTTACCTCTTTTGCAGTTGTGGCATTATGTATTATCAATGAATGTTTCAGAGCAGTAAAACAATTTCTAGAGCCCTATCCCCAAAATACCATGTGATCAAAATAATTTCTTAGACTTAATCTTGATGCTTTTTCCCTGGGGTCCTGATTGAAGGGGCATTATGGTAAATAATCATATTTTTATATACTTCAGCAGAATTTTGGGAAATTTCATTCTGCCAGACTTTGGCACAAAAAGCAGTCTGTGCTGGAAGAGCTTACACACATGGATTGTAACTATTGCCTCTCAGGAGAAATGTAATATGAAGACACTTACTTCTAAATTTCTGAGAAAATGTAATCATTACTCAGTGTATTCGAACAATTAAAAAAGAAGAGAAATGCCCTTGTCATTTTACATACAACATGTACTACAAGACCTTAGTATCAAATCAGAAAAAAAAAAAAAAAAAAGGAAGCCCTGGATTACTATTAACCCCAGAGAGCTCTATGTCCCTCTGGAGTAACATACGGACCAACACATTGACATTTAATAGGGTTAATAAAAAAGTACTTCCAACAACTGTGAGGGAACTACATGTGGTGTAATTCATTTGGCCAAAAGCCTGTTTGCAATTACGTTATCACCAGGTAGCACCTCCAGAGCTGGGAGTCTTTCAACACTTACCCAGTTTTCACTCTGAACCTCCCTTTCTGTGGCTGGTCACCTACATTTATTTTTTTTTATTTTTTTTTTTAATGATGATTTGAGCTGTGACGGAGTACTTTTCAGCATCAATGCAAGTTATCATCATCACCACTTCTAATAAAATAAAATGACATTTCCGTGCAATTTGCTGAGAGCAACAATCACAAAAAGGATCTGGGGCCAGGCTCTGGCACATGAGTGGTAAAAACCTATCATGTTTTATTAACTGTAGATATTACATATGATGTGAAAAAAAGATTTTACAGAAACTTCATTAACACTGCAAACATCTTAATAACAGACTTGGAGATGCAAGGAACTGACAGAAACTGCTTTAGACAATGGCCTCTTAGTCATGATGGAGCAAAACTGTTTGGAGTTCATTATACGTTTTCTCAGACGTCTTTCTAGGGGGAAAGGTAGACTAATAAAGGTGGTCAGTTACACCGTTGTTTTTTTTTCCTGTGTTTACATTACAATAGATCTAGCCAAGTGATTATGATATCAACTTTGAACAAGGGTTTTGGACAGCCATGAATACTGGCACACAAGTCCGAGTCCAGGAAATGGGCTTGTGTGTCATTAGGTAGTATGTTTGCTATATACTGATAAATTATTTCACTTGCCAAGATGTTTGTGCAGTGGGAATATGTATGTGTAGTGCTATTCTTACTGCACAAATTCCCAGCCAAATAGGATACGTGACAGTAGTAAGAACAGTTTATAAAGTCCTGGCAAAAATACCTGGAAGTGCTCTGATGTCAGTGAAGAGAGTGAAATGGTTTATTTCACAGGATGCTGTGAACCAGTGGATCCCATCCCCTGCTGGAATCAACATATGTTTCTGCTCTTTTTTATTTTTATTTTTATTTTTAAGCTGCCATTTGAAGCAAAAAAAAAAAAAAGTATCCCTTCTCGCAGCGTTAAAGGTCTGGCAGTCAGCAGGCATGTCTCTGAGACCTCAGCCAAGGAATTAATCCCCACCACCCTCCCCTTGCTGAGTAATCCCTGGTCATCAGCGGCATCTAAGGGCAAAAGAGCGTCAAGGACAGGGGCTGAGCTGCCTGGGCCACGGAGGTGTCACATATGGGAATGTACTCTTTGGTCAGCTGTAAGGATGGGATTTGGCAATAAAGGGCTGTTGTGGTCAGTTCGGCAGCATCAGGGAGAGAGCGAGGCTCTTTCAAAGACACCTCAAACCAGGACCCCCACCTGGGGATGGGATGAGGGCAAGACTGCTGCTTCCCACCTTGGCATCCTCCCTGCAGGCTGTTGTACTAGCTGTTCTCCAGTCACCCCGAATTTTGCCATCTAAAATACAGAAGGCCTTGATATTATCTCAACAAATATGCCAAAAGTGTAACTCTGATTCAGCACATCACATACCATTAAACATAAATCAAAGGAACTGAAGAGAAGAAAACTTACACTTGCTGCTAGAAATTGGATAATAGTCCAAAGGAAAAAAAAAAAAAAAAAAAAAAAAAAAAAAAAAAAAAAAGTGCTACTCTGTTTCTACCGACCCTGAGGGATTACAACCATGAGCATCCTTGCTAAACAGCATCCCACCAGTATCCTAACTGCATCTGCAGGAAAGGGATCTAACCAGCAGGCTGCAAGAAGAGACTGATCTAAGGACATGAAACCTAGGCGGAGGGTGGGCACAGAGGTAGACCAGGGCCTTCCTGAGGTGCAAGGTAGGTGGGTGGGAACAAAAAAAAAAAAAAAAGTAAAAAAAAAAAAAAAAAGTAATTTACTTTTTGGCTTAAAGTACAGGAATATATTGATATTAAGCCCTGAAGAAACTGTTATGTCCAAGGCTGTCCTTCTGCACAGCAGAGGCCAAAAGACTGTGTTGTTGGAGGGATGCATGATCCAGTGCCTGAGACAGGCTGTGCTGCTCATTGTCACAAAACCTGACATAGCTGGTGGGCAGACAGAGGCTCTTTGGGTTGCAAACTGGTATGTTTGCTCCGGTTTTTCCACGATGCCTGATACAAGTACTGAGTAAGGTAAATGATACACCATAGTAAACACTAACTCATTTCCACAACAAACGTGTCCAAGTTAACTAATAAGATGAGGAAATGAACTACAATCAGTAACTAAATGTTTTGCTTATCTAAGACAGAATTCATCAGACCATTTCCACAATTAGCTATTAATTAAGGTCTTTCAAGTCAGTGCATTAAGATTGATGGAAATTCTGGATCCACCTGTAAATACCTGCCGCTGTTTTGCTGTTTACTTTGCTCTATATCCAACAAGATGGTTTGTGGAGAAATACATATGAAAGATAGTAAGGGTAAAGTGCTTCAAGAGGTCCAGGAGCTGCTTAAAGAAAAGTTGAAAGCTTAATATATTCCCATCTCTAGCTGATCTACCAAAATATATTGTATTTTCCTGCATGCCTTATTTAGGTATGTGGTATAAGAGATTTTTTCTTTTCTAACTTGTTTTCTTAAGAGATTATTCATGCAGCTTAGCCCATGTGTTCTACATTTCCTTATTCTCACTGCTACGTGGGTACCTGGTCAGGCTGATTCCCAGGTTAATTCCTATCCTTTCCTGTTCTTCTGCCCTGACATCCGAAGATATGTCTGAACCTAGTGAGGCTTGATCCTGACAAAGCATAAATCAGAAGATCTCCCTTGAAGAGCATAAATCAGAAGATCTCCCTTGAAGTTACGTTATCCCACTTTCCCTACTGCTCCCCCTTCCCCAGGCAGGAGAGCTAGATGAGGTGTTCCCTTCGCTGAGAAACCTGCCAGTTTTATAAGGCAGTTTTCCATCAACTCCAGCATCTGAAAACGCTCCACAAAGAAGACAGGAAGATATACTGACTTTTTTTTTTTTTCTTAGACAAAGGCCTCCTGGGGGAAAATGCTGTTAATTTTATTTTCTGCTTTAAGCACGAGGAAGATCCATTCATTTTATTAGCTTGCACTTAAAACATCTTTGGTAAGCAAACTGCTGCAAAGTAGAGTGAATAAAAAGAGTGAATCAATGTGCAGATTTTGATCTGTTAAGAGCACATGTGTATACTTTATATGTGTGTGTGGATATATAAAATGGTGGAATTCTGGCTGCATTGACTTTACAGAGGTCAGAATTTCACCCATAAGCTTATTATTATTGTCAATACTTCCAAGTCTATTATAGAGCTTTTAACTAAAAGGCCTCCAGAGCAAAGAAAATCAAAGTCAAGGGAGCTTTGCCCCTGTAAGAAAGACAACAAGGAGGGACTTGCCATGGCCATTTCACAAAGTGTTTCGTACTGAGCAGAGTAGTTGTATCTGGTGGCATGTATGAATGAGTCTCCCTTCCACTTGAGTCAAGGACAATCAATTTTATTTTTAAAATGTCATAATCAGTGATATTGATCAACACTCCCTAATGGGGTTGCTCTCGAATCCATACTGGCTTGGGTTATTGCTACTTCCCTTGCAATTCATGCTCAATTAGGCTGCCTGGCTAATGCATGTCAGCTTCATTTAATCGCTCTCAGGCCTGCAGTGTGAGAAAAGGGCAAGCTGACAGAGTAATCCTGCACTTTCACTTTGCAGTGAGCTGCCTATTTGTTTTATTTGTTCAAATTTTAAAGGGCTAAGCGCTTGTTACATGGAAAATACAGAAGAGCAAAAGTCAAGAAGTACTAATAAGCCTTGGAAAACAGAGCTAGAACTCAGTTGCTTGTGCAAAGAATTCCTAATGTGTTCGGTATTCCGAAAGCAAGGTGGATTTTGTAGCTGGTTGCTGATGAGTAGTGCTTGTCCATGGAAACTGCAAAAGAAAATGGGTAGAAGCAAATGTCTTCTGCCAGATACATCCTTGGAAGAAGAATGTTTATTCACTGGTTGGCTGAGGGTAATGTGGCAGAAGCAACCTCTAGAGGAAGCTGGCAAACAGCTGGAAATCACAGACTTAACAGTTGCTTCCATAATATATAATATTAAAGTTAAATAATGTTAATTAATTAGGGGAAAGGGAGAGAGAGAGGAATGGCAGCACGCCAGCAGAAGGGAAGTAGCTATTAAACACCTAAGATCTCCAGCCTGTGCAAGAAGCCTGTGCACTTCCCCCAGCACGCCAGTTGTGAGCTGAAACAAAGAAATCACCTGTGACCACCGAAGTGCCTGGCTGCAGACAGAGGCTCTCGGGGCATCTAGACATGAAACTAAATACTAGAGGAAGAAAAATGCAGGTATGAGAAAAGTAAAGGAAAAAAAAAACCTCTAGGGGGGCTCTCCTGAGCGTGGTGCCCCCTTTATGGTTGGGCTGTATGTCCCTTGCTGCCATCTCACCTCCTGGCTAAAGGTTAGGTTTGCTGAGGGAAAAAAGAAGTCAGAGAAACACTTGGAGGCTAGAGCACTGCTGTGAGTCCCAGATTTCCAGCCCCAAAACCTGATGCATGTCTTGGGAATCGAACCTGCATCTGACCATGAGAGGCAGACTAAGGTCGTATTGTATTTTCTGCTTCTTTCTACTTTTGGTAGTGCAAGTTGGTGGGTGTTGCTACTCAGATGTTCGCCTGATACTTGGGGGAGGAGAAACGATCTCACAAATTTTGGGTGTCTTGTCTCCTTTGAGATTAACGCTCTGCATCAGTGACAGTTCAGTCTGCCTGGTGGGACCTGTGCTCCTGACCCCTGCAGGATGCAGCCAAGCAGATGCTGTCTTTCTGCAGGCAAGCAGCACACAGCTGGCTTTAGGGAAAACATCACCCTCAGCAGCATGTCTGTAAACCGCACCTCATCTCTGTACCTCTGCAGAGCCATGCGTGGGGCCCTATCTAACAGAACTATAGCAGGAGAGCATTAAAAAGACAATATGAAAATAAGCTCATTCCAATACGGCGGAAAGGGTTACTTGATGTTTTGTTTTGTTTTGGTTTTGGTTTTGGTTTTTTCTTTTTTTTTTTTTCCCCCCCATTGATTTCTTCAGTTTTTCTTTTTCTAGCCACAACAGGCCTCCTTCTTGTTCCCTGTTTCCTCTGCTCCAGCCTCTCCAGGTTACTTGGCTTTAGAGTGTGCTTCTAGTTTTAGACTTGCTGAGGGTTGTTGCACATGATGGCAATTATAGCAAAGAAAACTGAAACCATCCAGGACAGGAAGGGGAAAAGAAAGCTGTAGGCTTCAGCCTAAGATTTTAGTTTAACAGAGCTGAAAAAAATCCATTACTCTTAAAAAGACATACAATTATTAGTGCAAGAAATCTGTCAGATGGTAACAATGCTTACAGAGGCCACCTACATGTAGAAGTGCTCTATGATTCATTACTATTGTCTTTGAATAAAATGTTGTCTGAACTCCACACAAGGTAAAAGATTTATTTATTACAGCTATGTCTTTCCCATATTTCTCTTTCTACAAGAAATTTTATGAAAACTAACTTGTGTAGCATTTGTAAGAAGGCAAGAACAGTACTATTTATTTATTTGTTTGTATATTTCAACTGTGATGTCCTTGGTTAGCCAGCCTAGGGATCTTCCTTGCATTCAGGGCCTAATTCTGCAACATTTTGGCAAACAGGAAAACAGAAAACACCAAAACTATTAATTTCTGCTTTTTACACCTGGGTGTTCTGGGTGTTAACTGCCTGTATTGATCCTTTATGTCCATCTGCTTTTTATTCTTCTTTTATCTGCCAATAACCAAGCATTTTTCATTTATATAAATAAATAAATGAAGCTGTATTATGCCTGTGGATGCTTCATAAAATGTCCTTAAATTAGTCACTTTTATATTTGTACTATGTACTCTTATATACCAGTTTATGAAAGGAATATGTTACGAGTATGGATTACCAACTATTTTTGTGTTCCAGGCTACTACAGACAGGCCCCTTTAGATGTAGTCAATGCAAATCCAGATGCTGCACCAGCTTTTCTCACCAATGCTTGTTTTGAGCATATTTGAGCTTTTAAAGTTATCTTATGCAGCTACTTCAATATAAGAGTAAAGACAAAATTCGTAACTCAGGTAACATGGTCACTGATGACTATGGGCCATGTGCTAGAAACACTATAGCCAGTAACACGCAACTTAAACTGCAAATGGTTGTTACCATAAGAAGTATATACATGTGTAGCTGGTGAGATCCTCCTGAAACTAGGAGTGGCACTATAAATGTCATCTGCTTGTACAAACACTTTGTTCTACACTAAGCACCAGCACAGTGCAGGGCAGAAAAGAAAAAAACTGTTCCAGAGTGAATGCCATCTTCACCATTGCACCTATAAGCTGCGGTGCGCTTTTGAAAGGCCTCAGTTCACTGCAGTGGGACGACTGCCACCAAAGCCATGGTAATCTCCTCGGTACCTGCCACAGTAATGGCAGTGAAAGACAATTGGCCTGTTGTTCGTGTTTGCTGGGGTCTTGAAAGAAATCATTTTAAATAAAAAACAAAAGCTCCGTATGTTTCTGGCAATGCATGATGCACTGCATTCCCTTTAAAGTAGTTGTCTGTGATTTGATGTTTATTTGATTATTATTATTTTTTTTTTAATGTGCATTTATAAATGCAGACTTTCTAGGCATTGGTAGGATGGATTTAATCTTTTTGCTGTATTTTCTCACAAATCCTTCATGTATGAAAGGAGATAAAATGGGTCATTTTGTATCGCGGTTGTAAAATCTTCAAAATCATCTACAGCAACCTTGTCCCTCCATATCACAGCCAGCATAGAAGTGATCTGGGACAAAATCACAGCTGTTATATTTTATTGGGTTTCTGATAAAAGATTATGGACTTAAGTTTGTGTTTGTTTTTTTCTTCTCAGTTTTTGAATGGCTCTATCATTCTTAATTATTTGCACAAACAAAACAAGTATTTATTTACTTATTATAATGGAAGAAAGAGAAATAATGTTAGGTGAGGCTTTCCTTACAAGAACATAGAAAGAGAAAGTTTGCAGAAGAACAAACCAGCCAAAAAGAAATACTGTTTAAAATTAAAATGTTTCCTGCTATCAGGGAATGAATATCTGGACTAGTCTTTTCATAAGGCTACTGGTGGCAAGCAACCAAACAGATATTAAATTGGAGTGTGGTCACTTAATTAAAGGCATAATGGGATGTCATTCCCTTGGACAAAGGGAGATGGATTAAATAAACCAGAAGAGTCCTTTCACACATTTTACCCATCTGACAATGAAAGTTTTCAGTACAAAACTTGAAACACTATCAAAAATCTTTTTAAATAAGGCAGAAAAGGTCTTAGTTTTTCTTAGGAAATGGATGGTGTCTGGACAACTAGACGGGAGCTCTCAAAGCATCAATACAGTCATCAATATAGAATAGGTAATTTAACTTTTAAATTGGGTTCCAAAATAACTCAAATAATAAAATCCACAGAAGTGGAGAGCCCCCCAACTCAATTAGTACTACTAGTTATTGAGTGCTACCAATATACATCTGCAAATAAAGTGGGGAGAAAAAAAATAAATTTCTAATATGTCAGTGAATAGGGAGAAAAATAGAATGCTATTAAATCTTTTTGAATTGCTCTAAACTGGGAAAATAAAATGAAAAACTGAAAGAACTAGTCAAACACATCATTCTAAACATCCTTGAGAAATATGTAACATCATACCAAAATACATGCTTTTCAGTCCTCTAGTCTTAATGTAAGCAGAGCAGCTCAGATATTTTCTTGTAACCTCTACTGACCAGTTGACACCACATTTGCATCTAAGTATTCTAAGTAAGTTGAAATGCTTACTGAGCAGGAATGGGACTTGCCATAAACACAGCCTACTTTTGCACAGTAAGAAATTCAACAAAGAAAATTTCACAGAAGGAAGTTGGGAGATATTTAGCAGGTTATTGGTCAAAGACTTTGCCATGGTTTTGTTGAGGATTTGTCTTGATCTAGTTAATAAAGAAAAATGAGACCACACAAGAACAAAAGTTAAAAGAAATATTCAAACAGCCATTTACTTAGCCATCAATGCTGAACTCAGCTATGAAGAACCTGAGTACAGAAAGACAGAAGAGACCAAAAAGTAGTTGCTGGAACATAATCTCAAGTGCCTTTCCTTTTCTCAAACTTGCGTGAGGTAAAGTCCAAGTTCTTACACCAAATATGTGTTTGTGAAAGAAACATTACCAGTCTTTGTCTCACTGCAGCCAAGAGTGATTCACAAGAAAAATGGTATGGGCACTCCTTTGGGGTCTCAGCACATCACCATGATGCAGATCCCGTATCGCATGGGAATATGCTGCACAACTACCAGTGTCTTGGCTCCAGCAGTTCCTCAGGTTCCTCCCATGGTTTAAACTCATCCTCTCCCAGAATCCCAAAGAAATTAGAAGCCTTTTGGCTTTTTTTGTACTTCATCTCAGAAATTACATGGCAGACATAAAAGCAAGCTGACACATTACATTAAAAATGGCGGGCTTTGCACATGATTTCTGAATATCTTGTTGCTTTAAAGGTCAAAACAGGTTAATACGGGCCATTAGAGAAACTCACACTTCATGAACAAAAAAGAAAATTATTAATGTTACCGTCCAAACTTAAAATTGAGAAACACAAAGGAAATGCCAGACACAGGTCACCAAGGACAAGCACAAGAGAACAGATTTTAAAAGTCAGTTTTGTAATTGGTTCCCTTCTGATTTCTCTAGCTCCTCTACTTATACTTCCACTGATTTGGCATGCTGGAGAGGTATAAGCACTCATTTAAAAGAGATTTGTACTGTCGTAGAGCCTTTTAATATACTGGCTGAAAACCCATTTCACATATTGATTATTATTATTTTTGATCCATCCTTAGCAATCAGACATCAGTCACATACGGGACTTACACACTCCATCCAAATATACTAATCTATGGAAAGTTACAGAAAAACTGCCTGTCAACTTGAAGAGGAGAAATATCTATCACCCCAGGAATCCCCAGGAATAAGAGATTTCTCGTGGTGTAGTGGCAATTAAAAAAAAAAAAATCCATCTCGAAAGGAAAAGTTATGCAAGCTGATCCAGGGTTAATACTTCTATTTGTTACTTTATTTATGCATAACACTCAGATATCAAAGTGTGAAATTCAAAAATGTATGGCCTAAATGAAATCATGGTTGATTGACTTCCATAGTTGGTACTGCATTTTAAGACATTGACAAATAACAGACAATTCTATGAAAAAATATACTATGAAGCTCCACTGTCATTCTCCATCTTGATTCTTCCATTTCCTGAATGATTTGTTGGTCTTCCCATGCAACAGTTCATTATTGTTATTGCACCAGGAACTAGACAATAAACTCCTTAAAGGCAAAAACTTATGGATTTATTAGCTTTTGTGCATTAACATTTCATTCCTTGCCAGCAAAGCACTTATTCTACTTTCACGTTATTCACTAACGGTGTAACTTTCCTTTTCCTGTCATCAACAGCCAATGTACTTTTCACAGTGTCAGCTGGGTTAAAAGAAGTTTGAAAGAAGCAATGTTTCAGGTCAGACACTAAGGGTGCTGCTGGTCAGAAAACATTATAAAGAATTATGGATTAATCAGCACTGCGTTTTGACAGAATTTCCCACTTGCCCTTTCTAACTTAGAAAACAGTACTATGCTTTCCTTCTAGCAGAGATTTGCAGCTGACTTCTCCAACTCCTTTTCCTTCACATTAGTAAAACTGTGCAGTTAACCACTGAGAGACGAGAAGGAAAGTCATCGTGGCCATTAAACTATTAATATGTGGTAGACATCTATGAAGGGCTGGCCTTGCCAGAGGATTTGGTCTTGCTGGTGGGTGGCTAATAGAGATTGATGCAGTTAGTGTTTCAAACCACTTCTGCTGCGTGATTCAGTAGATGTAAAATTAATGCCATCTGCAAATTGGCAGTGACCACTCTGAAGATTTAATTCAGTTGCTGAAGAGTGAAACAGAGCTATCATAGTTTTTCTTTAAGAACAAAACCCTTCAAATAAGCAGATGTGAAATTTCTAAAGGGTAAAAAGATTCTCCGTTTTCAAATATCGTCTCTTCTGATGGTTCAAGACATCAAAGAGATTAGATCAATATGATCTAATAATCATAGTGTTTTTACACCACAGATAGCTCTCTCTCTCTCTCTCTATTTAAAAGTCTACAAAATACAGAACGTATCCTAAACTTCTTGCTAATATGTCTTAAATTTACTGTCAGCACACCCTCACATCTAGATTTGTTTGTGGGCTTTGAAACAATTCTGGGCATCCACAGACCTAAACCTTTGCCAAACTCATTTAGCCTACATCTCTGACAGTTACAGCTGTTCTATTCTACTATTATAATGGATGGGCAACGAATAAAAAATCTTGTTGATTGGGCCTGATAGAGCAGAAACAAAATAATGAGCTCCCGTGGTAAGAACTGAACAATGATCTCAGATTAGATAAGCCCCTAAGAAGCCCAGCTGAAGGGACTGTCACATCAGCAGCAAATAGCTCCAGTGTCCTACCCAGCAAGAGGTTCAGCCTCCGAGCCCAGATGCCTCTGGCATTATGTTAATGCCCAGTGCCTGCTACATCTGTGCACAAGGCCTGCGCCGTCAGCATTTAACTCATTACCCCCAGGAAATCCTACGAGATGCTTGGAATATAGAAAGTATTATCCTGTCCTGTGGTATCTACTGGGATATTTATGTGGCCTGCGTCACTGGCAGTCTCACAAGTACTGATGGATTTAGCTTCAGAGTATCCTCAGGAGGCACACAAGGATTGCTGTCCCTGCTTTTTCATGATGAGTGCTGAGCAATGGGGAGAGTTAGACAAGTGTTGGCAACTTCACTAGCAAGGTTTTAAAAAGTGACCAGTTTGCTGGTCCTCAGCAATCCTCAGACGCCAGTGGCAGCAGAGCAACACAACACAAATTTCCGAGACTGGGTAATGCACCCTGTGTCGGGGACAGAAGCAGGGGTCGAAGCTGTATCCCATCTCAATGCCATCTACACCTGGCCTGTCCTCCGTATCCAAAGGAAAGGAATATTACAGTGGAGGATGAGCTGAATTATCTACTACATTGGATTTAAACTTCAGGATATTCAATAGCAGCTGACTCCAACCTGCGTTTCATCTGCATGCATGTGGAAAAAGCCACCTACAGCTCCCTGCAGGTTAATCACAGAATCCCAGAGGATGTAGCCAATAGCTCCTTTCCTATTTCAATGCAGTCTGAATTGGGTATTAACTACCTGCTGTGTTTGGCAGATCTCTTATTCCTAAAATAAATAACTGTATGAAAAGTCATAAACTCTATATTGGACTTTTTCATTAAAAAAAAATATCAAAGTAATGTCAGGTTTTTAGCAGCCTCACTTATTGCAGTAAATCTGGCTTCTACAGCTGTTCATGTTGTACTGTGTGCTTCAGCCAAGTGTAGCTGCAGTCCAACATTTCCTTCTTAAGGTATCCCTTACCTAGAGCAAAGCCAAGTGAATTTTGGACAGGACTAGCGTGCTAGAAATTATGAATGTGCTCTTATTAGAGCAGGTTGCATGTTTTACATTAAATATTCATTCAAATAACAATCCAGCAAAATGTTTGTCAAGATGATAGTTACTTTGGCTAAAAGAACACATTTTTCCTCCAGTCTCCACCAAAACTGGCCCATATTTATCACATCAAGAATCTAAGGACATTACGAAAGATCTTGCTTAAACTCGGCTGAGCTCCTGCATTGGTGCCAGATCCTGCTCTCCTGTTTTATAGCTGTACCGTTTCAGAAATTACTTGGTTCTCACTAGGGACAATCCTTTTACAGGTTCCACTGCAGCTCATAAAAGGGAAAAAAAAGGAAGAAAAAAAAAGTAGCATTTTCTGCTCCTGCCTGTTAAAATCCTGCTTGTGTTGACCTGAAACCCACAGAATGCCTCATAAAGGGATTTGATTTCGGTGTCATGGTTTTCCATGAAGAACCAAGTTTACCTCCACTTCACACATCCCTGCTGCTTTCACCCCACTGCCACCACTGCTCCTTCATTGCAACTTTCTCTATCCCCCTTTCCTTAGTTACCAGCTCTTTGTGCTGCTATGTTCTTGTGGGCATTTTTCTCATCATGGAAGAACCTTTCTTTGCCCGACCACAGCTGTCTTCTCCTGTTTGTTTTTTTTTTTCCCAGTCTACCTCTGAAGCCCTGTCATAAGCCTTCCCACACTACTCTAATTTGTGCTGGGGACTCTAAAGGCATGTTTGTTTGGTGGGTATTAGGTGGATGGTCTAAAGTGGGCCCTGATCCTGCAGTGGGCTACACAGTGCCTTGGGCCAGGTAGCTGATGGGGCATGCACCAAGCTTTGTGCATGAAGAACAAAAATATGTCTGTGACACAATTCATAAAGGTATTTGCACCATAGCTTATTAAAAATGTTGGACTAAAGAAATTCTGAGCCCTCAGTTACCTAGAAAACAAGTTTCATACTTTCATACTTAGTTTCTTCATTTTGTTATTTTTCCAATTTTACAGCTTATGTATGTTTCCAAAGCTTCATTGTCAACCACTTGTATGGTACAGCACATTTAGGACTCTGTGTTGTTACAGGTCAAGTGGTATCACCATTCTCTTTTTTCCCCTCAAATTCAGGTTGTAAATATGGGCCAAATATACAACAGGTATCACAAACAAAGTTAAATCATGAAAGAAAGGTTTCCTCTAAAAGACAGAGAACTTCAGTATTCTAGTAGAATTACATACCTTATTCTAAATCAAAAGATCTAGCAAGGTGGTTAAACTAATAAAGTTAAAGATTAGCAATATTGCCATCATGTGGCTACTATAAGTAAATGCTCAGGCATGATCCTGAATTTATTAAGTACCAGAAGGCAGACTGCATCCTCTGAATTCTGCTCTTAAAACTAAGAGGCAATATTTAAAGTTGCTTGTTACTATTATAAAATAAGATTATTTCTTTGTTACAGTAGTGATTTATGTAGCAAGAAGGTGTGTACAATAAAGTTATATTACCTCTTCCACTGTGGCCCTTATTCTCATGGATTTGCAGCTCATATTTAAGAATTCACTCCAAAACTAATCTTGGGTTATCCACCCAGAAGAGAGATAATAGAAAATCACCTTTTACTGTAGAAAGCAATAGGGAAGGACAAGTAGTCATTTTAGATGCCCTTCATATTCACAAGGGCTTATAAGTAAAGTTTTATAGTCCAAACATCTAAATTACTTAATCTTATGACTGTTAGGAACATTCATTATTTTCAGTAATTTTATTCTCTCAAAAAGGCCAATGGCATCCTGGCTTGCATAAGAAACAGTGTGGCCAGCAGGGCTAGGGAGGTGATCGTCCCCCTGTACTCGGCTCTGGTGAGGCCGCACCTCGAGTACTGTGTTCAGTTTTGGGCCCCTCGCTACAAGAAGGACATGGAGGTGCTTGAGCGGGTCCAGAGAAGGGCGACGAAGCTGGTGAGGGGCCTGGAGAACAAGTCCTACGAGGAGCGGCTGAGGGAGCTGGGCTTGTTCAGCCTGGAGAAAAGGAGGCTCAGGGGTGACCTTATCGCTCTTTACAGACATCTTAAAGGAGGCTGTAGCGAGGTGGGGGTTGGCCTGTTCTCCCATGTGCCTGGTGACAGGACGAGGGGGAATGGGCTTAAGTTGCGCCAGGGGAGTTTTAGGTTGGATGTTAGGAAGAACTTCTTTACCGAAAGGGTTGTTAGACACTGGAACAGGCTGCCCAGGGAAGTGGTGGAGTCACCATCCCTGGAAGTCTTTAAAAGACGTTTAGATGTAGGGCTTAGGGATATGGTTTAGTGGGGACTGTTAGCGTTAGGTCAGAGGTTGGACTCGATGATCTTGAGGTCTCTTCCAACCTAGAAATTCTGTGATTCTGTGATTCTCTCTCTCTCTCTCTCTGTCTCTCTGTCTCTCTATTCACTGCACTATCACAAGACATTCATCTATACTGGCTAAAAAATGTACATGGAAGAGACTTCCATAACTTATAACAGTTCAATTTTGCTCTGTTAATTAGTTAGCAAAATAAAATCCTTTATATTATAACTACCAAAAGTGCAGACACACTCTGTCACATGCTAAGATATCTCATCTCCTGGCAGGAATTAATATAAAAAATATGACTTAGATTCATTTATTTGTTTGTTTATTTGTTTAATATAAAGTGTGAATACTCTTGACTATATTCCAAGGTTGCTGTAAACTTACAAGCCAGTTTGAAAACTGCTTCTCTATTTCTGGTAATCTGATAAGTGAAATAGAAACAAGTGTATTTACTACCTGCACTTACTCTAGCAACTATTACCTAACGGCCATTTGCAAGGTACTCTGATTGTTTTGGTTGAAAGACACAATATGTGTACACACAAGTTTCTCAGTATAGAGGATTCACCATTCTACAAGGTATGTAGTACAATGACTAATAATTCATCTTTGTTACTGTACTGTCTGCTCTAACTTACACATACTTGCACATAGGCAAAATATTACAACAAGACTGTTCTGTGTTATTACTGCTTATGCATGCAAGAAACTCTGATTTAGCTTCTTGATGGTTCCAGACATTGCCTTCATGCAGTAAATTATCATACAGCAGAGATGCAGCTTATTCATAGAGTCAAAATAGGAATTTAAAATGCTGGAGCACACAGCCAACATATTATCTCTTTTCTGTTTGCAGACTAAATCCATACCTTCTTTCTTACACAACTATTTATAAGTATATCCAGCTGGTGCAACCTCACTGGTGCCAGGAGAAGGCAAAACAAAAACATCCATGAGGCTCCTGCAGCTTCCAGTATGTAGGAGGCAGCATTCATTTAGCCCAAAGTATGATTTTAAACCCATTCAATTAAGCTAAGATTATACAGATATCCATTTCCATTCAATCTGGCCCATTTCCCTTAGCAAACGAAGTTTAAGAATGCTTTATTTCAACTTATTTCAAATAAATACGCCTGCGTGGCTTATTTATTTATTTTTGCTGCTTAAGTACATGGGAGAATTTTATACCTAGACAAAACCTGACATTATTTATAATCACCATTGTTGCGCCTAGGAATCACATCATGGGAATGTCAGAGAAATAAGGCCCTCCAAAATTAAGCTTTTCTGGTTAATGTAACTCATAGCAAGAAAAATATTTTTAATGGAAAATATTAAAAAGGGACATCGATATATGCAAGAGTGCACACATGTGCGGCTATGTTCTTGAAGCATTGAATGAATCCAACAGCCCTGCAGACAGCCAATTTTAAATAATTGGAGGGCCCAAAGAGACTCCAAATACCGAAGCTTTGGGGAGTTAGGACAAACACCATCAGTCCATACAAAAAAAGATACCAGCGGCTCCTGTTAAAAGACAAAAACAGGTTCTTCTCCTTTCAAGAGCACCAGGATCAGGTTTTCACAGTCCCTGGACAAGCCCAGATTTATGAGCAGTTTCCAGACAGAAAGAAATTTGTGAACCTTTTTAATTATTCATGCTCTCAGAGGCAAACCCTCTCAGGTTGCAGGCCAAGAGGCCTCAGGGCCATGGCTTTTTTGGGGGGTTTTCAATTGAGGGAGTAAGCAGCCGGATTCTCAGCAATATCGCTTGGATGAAAGTGGCTGTCAGGCTCAAGAAAAACACCACCGTACGCTGCTTTGGCACACATGAAAGGGAACTGGCAGGGGAACAGCTTAACTGCTCCCCGCTTGCAAATTCCAGCTCTTCTGCTGGTGTTTGAGCACCTGCGGCCCAGGCAGCAGGGCGCTCAGTCAGATAGGCAGGCCGGGTCAGGCCGTGCCGGTGGAAGGGAGGATGGCTGGGAGGATCGCTGCAAGGTTATTAGACCACAGCAGAGAAGCAAGGGCTTGTTCCTTCTCTCATGCTTCCTTTGGAAGGAGGACAGAAGGAGCAGCGGCTTAGCAAATGCCACTCGGAGCAGGCCTGGGCTGCCAGGTCAGGGGAAGCTTGGCACCCACAGGCCGATTCTTTGCGGCAGGCTGCTCTGCCAGCGCCCTGAAGAAACGGCATCGAGAAAATGGCAGCGCCCCAAAACCCCACATGTGAAGAAGAACAGAGCTGCCGTACGGGGCTCTGGGCTCGTCAGAGAGAATGATAATTGGTACCAAATGCAGCGATTTTGCTTCAGAGCTTATTGGCAGCATGAGCGCTGCCAAAGAAGGGCTGACAGATCTCCAGATCTCCTGTTCCTATTTGGAACGAGGTGGGGAAGGGACAAAAATACCAGGTTAACGTTGTACTGTCTTGCATTTTGAATACTCTTTGCCTGATAGACTTTCCTCAATACCAAAATTCACAGCAGCCTTCCCATTAAGCCTGTCAGCACCTCTGACCGATTGCTCCCTAATCCAGAGGTCCTGCTGGACGTCTGTGCAGCCAGCCTTTCGTGCTGCCGCAGCTTGGGGCTATCTGTCACCTCAGCCCAGGACACCAACTAATCAAAGGTCAATTGATTCGAGAACCTGCAGTGTCAGCTCCTGCTGGAAAAGCCTTCAGGTTTGCCTGAGACACTGCTGATGAGTAGAGTGAGAGGCTGTGCTCTGTTTCACAGCTGGCACCACTGAGGAGACCTTTCGATTGAAGTCAGCCTGTGGTATTTTCCTCCTGAAAGAACCATTTCCTGCTGAAGCCTATTCGCAAAATTTCTTGTTCATCAGGTGGAAAGGAACCAAAAATAATCACTTTTTAGAAAAGTCAATATAAAGATGATGAAAAATGTCTTTAAGGAAAAAAATGCATTCTGGAGCAGAGTTGTGGTTCTGCTCAGTTTGATAAGCAGCTAATTCCCTGAACGCTGTCACCTGCTGACAGGAAACCACAAAACTGAGAGGTTAGTGGCAAGAATAGAGCCTTCGTGTTCCAGAGGAAAGAAAGCAATAATACAACTGTAACCCGTCTTGGAAAACGAGGTGTTCCTGAGTAAGAAGGATCATTGCAGAGCTGAGAGTTCTGTACGGGAACTCCCAGTGACACCAAACTCTCTCACTGCCACCTCCCACTGATAAGGCTTTCTGCACTCTCAGCTTCCCATTTATTTCTCTTTTTCTCAAATGCTATTTTCTTCTGCTTCGGTTACCAACTCTCAAATACATCTCTACATCCTAGCTCAAAAAACATAATCCACCCCTGTCACTTTTCCATTCCCAGCCACCTCCATTTCTACCCCCTCTTCTCCTCAACAATTATGGCCCTTTCCAATTCCTTGCACAGCAGAGGGGTACCACTTGGTAGGAGCATTGTCTCATGTCTGCCTAACCATGATTTCTATTTTGGACTGAATAGAGGAAAAATAAAACTTCAATAGCACAGACAGCATGTTGTCTAGCAGCCTAAAAAGTAACCATTATTACACACCAGGAAGTCATTCCAGGAGCAAGACAGCTGTGAATCCACCCCCATCTAGAATGCTGCAAATCTATTTGAAAACACTAGTGCAATTAGCTATATACCTATATGAAACAAGGCCTCACTAGTGTCTCACAAAAGTATTTGGTTTTTAGGGTGGTAAGTCTGCATATGCTTTTGTTGAGAAGTAAGCACTCCTCATGATTTTAACTACAAGTAACTAAACAACAGAGAAGGCATCTCATTGAGAGGGCAGCACTAGCCTAAAACATGGTGGAAGCAGCAAAAAGCATGTTTCCAGGCAGGAATACAAAATGGCAAATAAATAAGGAGTTGTCATTTTGCTCTTGCAGTCAGAACATATTTCATGTGTGGGGATTGCTTGCATACTGTCCTTACACCCATGGTCACTCTCTCCTAGATGCCAGTGGCTTTGTGTGACGGCCCTTATCTTCTTCATTTCCTTTTAATAGGCTGGAAGGCAAATAAGATGGCAGTGCAATGTTTTAAACAGATTAGAACAGATAAGCTGGTGCTGTTATACCACCACACATATATATATATTAAAAAATAATCAGATATATATGATTGTTTTTTTGACTAATGGCTGGGGCATGCAAATGCATAGCGCTATGTGTATCACAACTTGGGATCTCTTGGCAAGATAATCCCAAACTGGCTGAAGCTGGAGCGTGTACTAACCAGATGGTTCGTACACATTCCAGATCCTTCCCATTCCCTCTACAAAGAGCTTTTCAACAGAAATGATGCTTCAGACTTTCTTGGAAAGTTCAGGGCTGCATGTGGCATTTCGGGTTTATTAATTCATATTTCCCAACAGACAAAGAGTTTCAAGGTACAGACTTAATTTCCTCAAACGATTAGAAAATACCATAAAAAAAAATATATAAATAAAGTCCATCTTCCTAGAAGGAAGCTTGTCAAAACAGTAAAACCAATTTATTTGGTAATAATGTACATTTGTTATAGAGAGTCAATTACAATTTACTATTAAAAAGAAAACTTTTCTTTCTCTTCCCTGCTCCCAGTAGCGTTTTCTCCCAGCCTCAGGAGGAGGAATACTGTTAGAACAGTGACATCCAGTGGTCACTCTGAGATTTCTTTTTACACAGAGGTCTCATGCTTTGTGTTTCTCCAGCCTGGGCTTTTTGAACCATTCACTGAACTTTGTACAACTGAATGATTATTCACCAGCAAAGGCACATAGAGTAAAGTAACTATTTTTAACTATTTCTTTTTTTTTTTTTTTTTTTTTTTTTTTTTTTTTTTTTTTTCCCTGGCACAGGTAAATGATTACACATACAAACAGAAACACAAAATAAAAAGGTATGCAGAATTGGGACATCGAGATCTATTATCAAGACGTAAGTACATAGGATCACAGAATGGTTTGGTTTGGAAAGGACCTTAAAAAGCATCCAGTTCCAACCCCATGCCATGGACAGGGACACCTTCCATCAGAGCAGGTTGCCCAAAGCCCCATCCAGCCTGGCCTTGAGCGCCTCCAGGGATGGGGCATCCACAGCTTCTCTGGGTAATGTGTGCCAGCGCCTCACCACCCTCAGAATTAAGAATTCCTTTCTTATATCTAATCTAAATCTACCCTTTTTTAGTTTAAAACCATTACTCCTTGTCCTATCCCTACACTCCCTGACAGAGTCCCTCCCCAGCTTTCCCTTACGTACTGGAAGGCCACTCCGAGGTCTCCCTGGAGCCCTCCCAGGTCCCTCTGGATGGCATCCCTTCCCTCCAGCGTGTCCACTGCACCATTCAGCTTGGTGTAATCAGCAAACTTGCTGCGGGTGCACTCAATCCCACTGTCCACATCACCGACAAAGATGTTAAACAGCACTGACCCCAAGGAACACCATTTGTTATTGATCTCTGCCTGGTCACACAGACATTGACAACACTTTGAGTGCAACCATCCAGCCAATTCCTTACCCACAGCATGGTCCATCTGTCAAATCCACATCTATCCAATTTAGAGATGAGGATCTCATGCGGGACAGTGTCAAATGCTTTACACAGGTCCAAGTAGCCTGACTGAATTTAAGAAGAGATTGGACTGTGCACTTAGTCACATGGTCTGAACTTGGGTAGACCTGTGCGGTGTCAAGAGTTGGACTTGATGATCCTTAAGGGTCCCTTCCAACTCAGGATATTCTGTGATTCTATGAAAGTAGATGATGCCAGTTTTACATGCAGGAAAATCATCTGAGAAAGGGAAAGTTACACTTGCCTCCAACTTGAACTCTTTGATATATACAGTTCACATACACCATCAGTCAATGCAGAAGACTTTGTGTGGTATCTGTAGTGGATGTGTGCACTCCCAACCTTTCATTATGTTTTTCATTATGGGTACTTTCATTATGCATCTGTACAAAATTCAGGTAATTCTGAGGATGAATTCTGAGAAATGTTTCATGAAAATCACATATCTTAGTGAACTTCCACAGCTGGTAATTAGCTTATCAATCTCAATTGTTAAATCACTTGTTCATTCAACCTGAAATGGCTGTATTCACTGAATTACAGAATGGCTGAGGTTGGAAGGGACCTCTGGAGGTCATCATGTACAACCGCTGCTCAAGCAGGGTGTGGTGGTTTCACACTGAGCAGGTTGCCCAAGGTCATGTTCAGACTACTTTTGATGATCTCCAAGGAGGGAGACTCCAAAACCTCTCTGGGCAACCTGTGCCAGTGCTCTGTCACCCACACAGCACAGAAGTGCTTGCCAATGTTCGGACAGAACCTCCTGTGCTCCAGTTTGTTCCCACTGCCTCTTGTTCTGGCACTGCACACCACTGAAAAGAGCCTGGCCCCATCTTCTTAATAGCCTCCCTCCAGGTATTTGTATACATTGATGAGATCTCTCTTGAACCCCCTTTTCTCTAGGCTGAATGGTCCCAGCTCTCTCAGCCTTTCCTCATAGGAGAGCTGCTCCCGTACTTTCATCATCTTAGTGGCCTTTCACTGGACTGTCTCGCTTCTATCAAGAACTGCAACCATTCTGATGCCTTTGCAGTGATACCATTTTTAGAAATGAAGAAATCTCTAGGTAAGTGGTTTCCAAAGGAAGATTATTTTTCAGCAGGAACAAACAAACAAACAAAAACAATGTTGCCTGAATTCAGTTTCTGCATCTGAGGTGGCTTCATCTTGGCAGCTTCATGACAATCTAACAGAGAACATAACCTGCCTTGACAGCCTCTAGAAGACAACT